>NC_041381.1:178549008-178598991 GCF_002162155.2 Triticum dicoccoides
AGAAGAAGGGTGGGAGGGCGGGAAAACAAAGGCAACTTGGAAGGGGAAATCAATGAATAAGTTGAAGAGAAAAACACCGGTTGAAATAATTGAGGAAAGAATGCAAAGCTTCACATAGTGTAGGATGGATACTCGATTACGGACTCCGGTTCCGAGAAGAAGAAGGGTGGGCGGGTGGGAAAATAAAACAACTAAGGATTGAACTCAAAGATGAAGAGGCCCGAGTCGACTTGACGAGAAATGCACCGGATAGAAAAAAGCTGAGAACCAACGATCGGAAAACCAACTGCGTGATCCTAAAGAAAATTTGAAGGGGAAGAGAAGTAATTGAAAACACCTACGTCAAGATTCCTCACCAGAGCGACAAAGGGGCAGAGGAGTAAAAAGAATTCCTACTCTCTGATATAACTAGACTCCGAAAACAGTTTTCTTCTAGACTCAACAATGGCCAACAATCAAGGGGGCTCCTATGGTCGGTCGAGGCTCTGAGTACCAACTTGTCACGCCCAATATGTGACCCTATCCAAAAGGAACTCGAAGGTCCCACCAAGGATAGACCCGCATATTGAAACGCTTTTGCAAGGTGGATATCATTACATCAACATTACATAATAGGTAGGGATACATACATAAGGCATACAATGCCACACGAATACAACAACACATCATACATAAGATCAACATCCGACTACGGATAAGACACAAACAGAAACACAAACGACATCCACCCTGCTAGCCCAAGCTGCCGACCTGGAACCTATCCCCTGATCAAAGAAGCAGAAGAAGAACTCAACGCAAGCAAGCATCGCTCTCGCGTCATGATCATCGCATAACCTGTACCTGCAACTGTTGTTGTAGTAATCTGTGAGCCACGAGGACTCAACAATCCCATTACCATGGGTATGAAGACTAGCAAAGCTTAAAGGGAATGGAAGGGGTAAAGTGGTGAGGTTGCAGCAGCGGCTAAGCAAATATGGTGGCTAACATACGCAAATAAGAGCGAGAAGAGAGCAAACGGAACGGTCGTGAAGCTAGAAATGATCAAGAAGTGATCCTGAACTCCTACTTACGTCAAACATAACCCAAAGACCGTGTTCACTTCCCGGACTCCGCCGAGAAGAGAACATCACGGCTACACACGCGGTTGATGTGTTTTAATTCGGATCTGGTGTCAAGTTATCTACAACCAGACATTAACAAATTCCCATCTGCCACATAACCGCGGGCACGGCTCTCGAAAGTTTATACCCTGCAGGGGTGTCCCAACTTAGCCCATGATAAGCACTCGTGATCAACGAAGGATATTCCTTCTCCCAGGAAGACCCGATCAGACTCAGAATCCCGGTTTACAAGACATTTCGACAATGGCAAAACAAGACCAGCAAAGCCACCCGATGCGCTGACAATCCCGATAGGAGCTGCACATATCTCGTTCTCAGGGCAACACCGGATGAGACATCCTACGAGTAAAACCAGACCTCGAGTTTCCCCGAGGGGGCCCCACAGTCTACTCGGTTCGGACCAACACTTAGACAAGCATTGGCCCGGGGGGGGGCTAAAATAAAGATGACCCTTGGGTTAATTACTCCCAAGGGAAATGTAGGTGGTGGTGAGGCAAATGGTAAAACCATGGTTGGGCCTTGCTGGAGGAGTTTTATTCAAAGCGAACTGTTAAGGGGGTCCCATAAATCACCCAACCGCGCTAGGGACGCAAAATCCGGGAACATAATACCGATATGACGGAAACTAGGGCGGCAAGAGTGGAACAAAACACCAGGCATAAGGCCGAGTCTTCCACCCTTTACCAAGTATATAGATGCATTAATTAAATAAGAGATATTGTGATATCCCAACATAATCCTGTCCATCATGGGGCAATCTTCAACTTCACCTGCAACTAACAATGCTATAAGAGGGGCTGAGCAAAGCGGTAACATAGCCAAGCAATGGTTTGCTAGGAAGGGTGTCAAAGGTTAGACGTTCATGGCAATTTGGGAGGCTTGATGAGCAAAAGATAGGTAACGCAGCATAGCGATAGAACGAAGCTACTAGCATAGCAATGGTAGTAATGAGATCCAAGGTGACGGTCATCTTGCCTGAAATCCTGCTAGGAAGAAGAACGAGTCCATGAAGAAGATGAAGCCACGAAGACGAACCAAGCGTAGACGAACGAATCCTCACGATCGCAACGAAACGAGAACTATCGAGAAGAAGCACACAACATGGTAAACACACCACACATGAACATGACATGATGCACAAACAAGTATGATGCAAGACAAGACTACATGAAGCCACTCATGGCAAGTGATGATGCAAACAAGAGCAACACATCAAGGCAAGTTTAAATGAGGCCGGAAACAACACATAACAATTCCGATAAGTCCTCATATGCAAATTTCGAAATTGGTCCAGATCTGAATAAACCTTATGTTCAAGTTGTTAAACAGCAAGTTAAGATGCACCAAGATGATCTACACGAGATTCTAGTCAAGTTACAATAAAGTTCATTTAGTTCGGAGCTACGGCCTAGAAGATATGAGCAAAACAAGTCAAGCATTGCATTGATGCAAAACGCATACAAACATCAAGCAAACACCTCTAAACATGGATGCAACATGATAATATGAAAGTACATGCAAAATCAAGCAAGTTTCATATAGAGCACACTCAAAACGGAGCAACGGTTCAACACACACACATGAAACAAGTTATAGCAACAATCTGTCCAAAACAACAACTAGACATATTGCAAGCATCAGAACAACATGCTACAGCATCTCAACATAAGAATAAAAGGCATGGACATCATGTATAGGTAAAGCATAACAAAACATGAACACTAAGGTATCTCTAGAAATCACTAGAACATGCTCAAACACACAAGGCAAGATTGGAAAGAATAATAGTTTCAGACTTTGCAGAAATAACATCAGGTTGCAATGTTTAGAGCTATCAAACAACATGTTACAGGAAATTATCATGGCAAACAAAGGCATGGCATTAATCTACTAAATGCATATAACAAAAGTCCTTTAATCACCATGAGCCAAAAAGGATCAGAAGATATGATGGCACCCATGTAAACATGGCAAGTTATATCACAGATTCATACATGACAGGAACAACGATAAGTAGGAATGTTGGTGAGCTTGAACCACTCACCACAGAGCAATACATTGCATGAAAAGGCAACCAACAGTAAGAAGACATGTTTATGAAGCTAAGCATGGCAAGAGCAAGTTCATAGGGTGCATTGATCACTAGCAAAGCACATGGCAAAACTGAACTTAATGTTGACTGGCTGACACCAACATTATTTAGCAATTTGAGAGCAAGATAACAACAAGCTACAGCAGGCTATAAATGCAACTAGGGGCATGGATGGATAGAGAATGAGATGTATAACAAAACATCCTTAGTGAACATCTCCAGATTATGCATAAAATGACTTGTAGCAGCAGGTTTACATAGCATCACAAAATAACAGGTTCAGCTTAGCAAAACAGTAACAGCAAGTACACTACTTCACGAACTCGATTCACTCACCACAAGTCATTGCATGGCAAGATAAGTATAGCATCAGCAAGATGAAATGTTTATGACACTAACCAAGGCATCAACCTAATAGGATGCACACATCAAACATGGCAAAAATGACAAATGAACATGTTCTGTTAACAGTCAGCAGACAACATCATATAGCACTCTTGCAATGATGATTCAGGCATCAAGATGAGCTCAAAAGAACATGGTGCAATGGAATGAAATGTAGCGCATCTCTCAATGAACATTTTGACATATTATGTGCCCAAAACGGAGCTACGGATGCAGAGTTATGACAGGTCAAAGGGGGCACCAAAATATGACAGAAAAAGGGACTTAGTGGAATACTACCAGCACGAAAACGGGATCCAGGTTGGGGGAGATCCATTCCTCGTACAGAGCAGCCATGGCGGAAGTCAACACCGACGTGGAGGGTGCGTGGGACTCTCGCGGGGCTCGGGATGGCCGGGAATGGGTAGATCAAGTCGTGGGCGGCCGGATCCGGGCAAGGGCGGCGGTGGACGGAGCTCGCGGCAGCGCTTGGCCGGACTTGAAGCTTGGGGCGCCATCCATGGCGGCCTCCTTCTGCATCACGGGAGAGAGAGGAAGATGAGCGCGGGGGAGAGGAAGGACAGGGAGAAGGAGGAGGAGACGGTGCCGGCCTGGACCGGTGGCGCTCCGATCGTCGGAGTTGGACGGCGGCGAGGCGGTGGGGCGGAGTGCAGGCGGTGGTCACCGGCGGGCGACGGGCGGCTCGGGCGGAGCTCGGGCGGAGCAGCGGCTGCAGGCGCCTGGGCCCAGATCGGCCCGGGGCGGGCCGCAGATGGGCTCCGGCGGGCCCATGCGGTGGAGGCGCGGTGGAGACGGCGGCGGGGACACGTGGCGCGCATGGATTGGCTGTGGCGGCGGGACGGACATGTCCGTCGGCGGGCGGACGTGTCCGGCGGCGCGAGGATGAAGATGGCTAGGGTTTGGAGTGCGAAAAATCGGGGAGGGTCACATATTTATAGGTTCTGGGAGCTAGGAGAGTCCAAATGAGGAGCGGTTTTCGGCCATGCGATCGTGATCGAATGACCGAGAGCATGGAGGGGGTTAGGATGGGTTTTGGGCCACTTTGTAGGGGTGTTGGGATGCACACAAAAGAGGCCTTTTTACGGTTACCCGGTTAACCGTTGGAGTACCAAACGACCTCCAAATTGCACGAAACTTGACAGGCGGTCTACCGGTGCTATACCAAGGCCGCTTGGCAAACCTAGGGCCATTCCGAGAACGTTCAATACCCGCACATGAAAAGAGGCAAAAGGGGGTGTCGGGTGACATAGGAGTGCCGGATTGCAAAACGGACAACGGGGAAAATGCTCGGATGCATGAGACAAACACGTATGCAAAATGAGATGCACATGATGACATGACAAAATGCAACAAGCAAGCAAATGACATGGCAATGACGGCGAAAAAACTGGCGAACACCTGACACATTGAATCCGGGGCGTTACAGACATGGCATCTTTTCAATAGCATCAAATTTGGCTTTATCAACTTCAATACCTCTCTCGGAGATCTTGTGCCCCAATACAATGCCTTCGTTAACCATAAAGTGACACTTTTCCCAATTTAGGGCGAGACTAGTGTCTTCGCACCTCTGCAAAACTCGATCAAGGTTTCTCAAACAATCATCAAAAGAGGATCCATAGACGGAGAAGTCATCCATGAATACCTCACAAATCTTTTCACAAAAATCAGAAAATATAGCCATCATGCATCTTTGAAAGGTAGCAGGTGCATTACATAAACCAAAAGGCATACGTCTATAAGCAAAAGTACCAAAAGGGCAAGTAAAAGTAGTTTTATATTGAACCCCCGCTGATACAGGTATCTGAGAGAAGCCAGAATAACCATCTAGAAAGCTAAAATGTGTGTGTTTGGATAACCTTTCTAGCATTTGATCAATAAAAGGTAAAGGGTAATGATCTTTCTTAGTAGCTTTATTTAACTTGCGGAAATCAATTACCATCCTATAGCCTGTAATAATTCTTTGCGGGATCAATTCATCTTTATCATTAGGGACAACGGTAATACCTCCCTTTTTAGGGACACAATGGACATGGCTTACCCATTCACTATCAGCAATGGGATAAATAATACCTACCTCAAGGAGTTTTAGTATCTCCTTTCTCATGACTTCCTTCATTTTGGGATTTAATCGTCTTTGAGGATCTCTAACAGGTTTGGCATCTTTCTCCACTGAAATTTTGTGTTGACATAATGCGGGACTAATGCCCTTGAGATCATCCAGGGTATATCCAATAGCAGCTCGGTGCTTCTTCAGAGTTTTCAATAATCTTTCTTCTTCTTTCTCTGAAAGGTTAGCACTAATAATAACATGATATATTTCGTTTTCATCAAGATAAGCATACTTAAGATTATCAGGTAATGGTTTGAGTTCAAACACGAGATCATCCTTGGGTGGAGGGGGATCCCAAGAATTTCAACGGGAAGATTATGTTTTAGCATAGGTTCTTGTTTAAGGAACACTTCATCTATTTCTTCCCTTTCCTTCATAAACATATCGTTTTCATGGTCTAACAAATATTGTTCTAACGGATCAGTTGGAGGAACAGTAATGGAAGCAAGACCAATAATCTCATCCTTACTAGATGGTTCCTTTTCACGATGTTGTCTACTAAACTTAGCGAAATGAAACTCATGAGACATACCATCTAAGCCAACATTGACAATATTCTTTTCACAATCAATCTTAGCACTAGCAGTGTTCAAGAAGGGTCTAGCAAAAATAATGGGACAAAAATCATCTTGTGGGGAACCGAGAACAAGAAAATCAGCAGGGTATTTAATCTTCCCACACAAGACTTCAACATCTCTAACTATCCCAAGAGGTTTAATGGTGTCCCTATTGGCAAGCTTAATAGTAACATCAATATCTTCTAATTCAACAGGTGCAATATCGTGCATAATTTCTTTATAAAGATCATAAGGTATCGCATTAGCACTAGAACCCATATCACATAAACCATGATAACAATGATCTCCTATTTTAACAGAAATAACAAGAGTGCCTACAACAGGTCTACGGGTCTTAGTGTCGGGTCTAGCAATATTAGCAGTTTCACCCACGAAAGAGATAACATGCCCATCTAAGTCTTCATCCAAGAGATCTTTAATCATAGCAATACCAGGTTCAACATTAATTTTCTCAGGGGTTGTATAAGTCCTAGTATTACTCTTACGAACAACAGTCAAAGCTTTAACATGATGTTTTATCCTAACAGGAAAAGGAGGTTTTTCAACATAAGCAATAGGAATAATAGGATCACTATATGTAATAGTCTTCTCTTCGACTGTAATAGGTGCAACTACTTTCACTTCAACAGGAGGATTATATTTAAACCACTTCTCTTTAGGGAGATCAACGTGAGCAGCAAAAGTTTCACAAAAAGTAGCTACTATCTTAGAGTCGAGTCCATACTTAGAGCTAAATCCACGGAAAGCATCAGTATCCATAAAAGATTTAACACAATCAAACTTAGGTGTCATACCTGACTCCTTACCATCGTCGGAACCCCAATCTTCAGAGTTGCGTTTAATTCTTTCCAATAAGTCCCATTTGAAATCAATAGTCTTCAGCATATAGGAACCAACACAGGAAGTATCGAGCAAGTTGCGATTATCAAGAGATAGCCGAGCATAAAAATTCTGAATAATCATTTCCCGAGAGAGCTCATGATTGGGGCATGAATATAACATTGACTTAAGCCTCCCGCAGCCTTGAGCGATGCTTTCTCCTTCGCGAGGCCAGAAATTATATATGTAATTACGATCACGATGAACAAGATGCATAGGATAGAACTTCTGGTGAGATTCCAATTTCAATCGCTTATAATTCCAATATCTCGTATCATCACATAGCCTATACCATGTCATTGCATCTCCGTTCAAAGATAAAGGGAAGACCTTCCTTTTGACAACATCATCCGGAATACCTGCAAGCTTAAATAATCCACAAAATTCATCCACAAAGATAAGGTGTAAGTCGGGATGTAATGTTCCGTCTCCTGCAAAAGGATTAGCTAGCAGTTTTTCTATCATACCCGAAGGAATCTCAAAGTGAACATTTTCATAAGGTTCAGTAGGTTGAGGAGCATTTCTTTGCTCTTCTGGTTGGGGTGAAGATACCCCAAACAATCCACTCAAAGGATTAGTTTCCATAGTGACAAGTATCAAAAAATTTTAGCACACAATATAAATGTTTCCTTACAAAGTTCCACTTACCAAGAGCGCTACGCTCCCCGGCAACGGTGCCAGAAAAGAGTCTTGATGACCCACAAGTGTAGGGGATCTATCGTAGTCCTTTCGATAAGTAAGAGTACGAACCCAACGAGGAGCAAAAGGAAATGATAAACGGTTTTCAGTAAGGTTTTCTCTGCAAGCACTGAAATAGTAGGTGATAGATAATTTTGTGATAAGATAAATAATAATGAGCAAAAGTAAATAAAGTAAATAAAGTGCAGCAAGGTGGCCCAATCCTTTATGTAGCAAAGGATAAGCCTGGACAAATTCTAATAATGAGGAAGGAGCTCCCGAGGACACATTGGGAATTATCGTCAAGCTAGTTTTCATCACGCTCATATGATTCGCGTTCGGTACTTTGATAATTTGATATGTGGGTGAACCGGCACTTGGGTACTACCCTAACTTGGACAAGCATACCACTTATGATTAACCCCTATTGCAAGCGTCCGCAACTACAAAAAGGAGTATTAAGGTGAACCTAACCACAACATTAAACATATGGGTCCATATCAACCCCTAACGAAGCAACACATAAACTAGGGTTTAAGCTTCTGTCACTCTAGCAACCCATCATCTACTTATTACTTCCCTATGCCTTCCTCTAGGCCCAAATAATGGTGAAGTGTCATGTAGTCGACGTTCACATAACACCACTAGAGGAGAGACTAACATACATCTCATCAAAATATCAAATGAATACCAAATTCACATGACTACTAATAGCAAGACTTCACCCATGTCCTCAGGAACAAACGTAACTACTCACAAAGCATATTCATGTTCATAATCAGAGGTGTAATAATATGCATTAAGGATCTGAACATATGATCTTCCACCAAGTAAACCAATAAGTATCAACTACAAGGAGTAATCAACACTACTAGCAACCCACATGTACCAATTTGTGGTTTTGGATACAAGAGACGAACTAGGGTTTGAGAGGAGATGGTGCTGGTGAAGATGTTGATGGAGATTGATCCCCTCTCGATGAGAGGATCGTTGGTGATGACGTTGGTGATGATTTCCCCCTCCCGAAGGGAAGTGTCCCCGGCAGAACAGCTCCGCCAGAGCCCTAGATTGATTCCGCCAAGGTTCCGCCTCGTGGCAGTGGAGTTTCGTCTCGTAAGCTTGCCCACGAATTTTTCCAGGACAAAATCCTTCATATAGCAGAAGATGGACACCGGAGGCCCACCAGGAGGCCCAGGATATAGGGGGCACGCCCGTAGGGGGGGCGCCCCCTATCTCCTGGACAGGGTGTGGGCCCCCTGGCCTATTTCTTTTGCTCATAATTCCTTAATAAATCCAAAAAGTTGTTTCATGGAGTCTCAAGTCTTTTGGAGTTGTGCAGAATAGGTTTCCAACATTTGCTCCTTTTCCAGCCAGAATTCCAGCTGCCGGCATTCCCCCTCTTCATGGTAAACCTTGTAAAATAAGAGAGAATAGCCATAAGTATTGAGATATAATGTGTAATAACAACCCATAATGCAATAAATATTGATATAAAAGCATGATGCAAAATGGACGTATCACACATCTGCGCTGCTTTCGCCTTATAGAGAGGGGTTCCTTGAAGGGAACGGTCTTCGGTTATCCGCACGAAACCGGGCTCGAAGGGAGTCCCTATAAGTCAGTAGGATATATAGGTCCGAATGCACCTGTGGTAGGAGATAAAAGTAATCGAAGAAATGTGGAAGGTCATCGAGGGTCGAACCTGACTATAGACCTGTCCGTATTGTGCCTCCGTTGATGCCCAAGGTATTTTGAGTGCGTAGTGATGCATGCGCGGTACGAATTCCACGGATGTGCGCGGCGATCGACAGAGGCGAAACTGCTAGTGTAGCTCCGGAAGTACCGAGCCGTCAGCTTGCGGGACTGACCATTTTTTTAGCAAAGTCCGGCAACTTGATGGCCGATGAGGTGTGCGGCTTGAGGGGGCCGCTCTATACTTTGGTTGCGAGAGCTGCAGTGTGCTCCTTAGTGCGGAGGGAGCATTCTGTGTTTCCATTAACCGTTATGATGCTGCGTGGACCGGGCATTTTGAGCTTTAAATAAGCATAGTGCGGCATCGAATTGAATCGAGCAAAAGAGGTCTGTCCGAGCAGTGCGTGATAGCCACTTCGGAAGGGTACGATATGGAAGATCAAGTCTTCACTATGGAAGTTGTCAGGCGAGCCAAAGACAACTTCCAATGTTATTGAGCCCGGGCAACGGGCCTCTATGCTAGGTATTACTCCTTTAAAGGTAGTTTTAATGGGCTTGATTCGTGATGGATCAATACCCATTTTGCGGACGGTGTCCTGGTTGAGCAGGTTAAGGCTACTGCCACCGTCCATGAGGACTCGCGTGAGGTGGAATCCGTCGATGATTGGGTCGAGGACCAAAGCTGCCAAACCTCCATGACAGATACTAGTTGGGTGGTCCTTTCAATCGAAGGTAATTGGACAAGCCGACCAAGTGTTGAATTTTGGGGTGACCGGCTCTATGGCGTAGACGTCCCTTAATGCGCGCTTGCACTCTTATTTGGGGATGTGGGTGACATAGATCATATTCACTGTTTTGACCTCAGGGGGTGTCGTGGTGGGCGCACGGCAGATGCCAAGGGATGGCTAAAGAGAGGAGGAGGCTCGAGGGCGCTGTTGGGCTCCAGAGGCGAGGTTGGCATGCGCCGGCGCGGAACGCTGGACATACCCAGGTTCGGGGCTCTCCTGAGAGATAACACCCCTAATCCTGCTGAGTTTAGTTGGATGATCAATAGTACAATGTCGCTCCTAGAGCTGCGTGGAGGAGGAAGGAAGCTGGCCAAGGCTTGGGCTGCTCCTTCTCCCCGGTGTTGCCGTTGTGTGGCTAGTCCTATGCTTGCTTGTGTTTCTCTTACATATGTCTCGCTCTCTTCCTATGCTTTATCGTATCCCATGCTATGCCTCTGTAGGCGTGGGTTCCTGGGGGATTTTATAGATCAACCCACCAAGGGTTACAATGGTAATATGCCGAGTCGGTGGGTCCGTATTGTCGGTGTCCGGGGTACCGGGCTGGGTCCCGCTTGTGGGCTTGTGGTTCGCTGGGTTCCCCTAGGTGCGGGCCCTGCTTGCCTAGGGGGACTGTGCGCCGTCTTGTCGACCGTCAGGGCATGGCCGAGTCGAGTCATGTACAGTGCTCTCCGTCAGGCTGCTGCTTGCTGTCGTCAGCGGTGAGGGTGGGAGCACTATAGCCACGCCAGCCCTGGTCAGCGGGTAGGTAAGGGGCACTGTTGCCATGCTCCGGATGACGATAGGCATGGGTGGGAACACTGTTGTCTTGGTCATCGGTGACTGAAGTCTCGTCCCGTCGTACGGCCTAGATGGGACGGGAGCTGACCCGTGGTTGGGTTACCGTGGACGCCACGGGTGGAATGGCTTGCTGGGAAGCCATGGTTGCGCCGAGTTGAGTTGTCTTGTGCCAGTTGCTATGGCCGGGTCAACGTACCTTGCCGAGTCGAAGGGCTTGGCCGGGTTGCGGGCCTTGCCGGGTCGAGCGACCCGGCCAGGCGCGTGCCGGTTCTGTTGGAGATCGTTGCAGAAAATAAAAAAATTCTATGCATCACCAAGATCAATCTATGGAGTCATCTAGCAACGAGAGACAGAGAGAGAGAGAGAGGTGCATCTACATACCCTTGTAGATCGCGAGCGGAAGCGTTCAAGAGAACGGTGTTGATGGAGTCGTAATCGTCGTGATCCAAATCACCGATGATCCTAGCGCCGAACGGACGGCACCTCCGCGATCAACACACGTACAGAGTGGAGACGTCTCCCGCTCCTTGATCCAGCAAGGAGGAGCGAGAGGTTGAGGAAGAGAACTCCAACAGCAGCATGACGGCGTGGTGGTGATGGAGAGGCAGTACTCCGGTAGGGCTTCGCCAAGCTTCTGCAGAGGAGGAGAGGTGTTGGGGAGGGGAGGGGTTGAGCCTTGGAGGTGTGTGTGCAGCCTTTCCCTAGCCCCTCTATTTATAGGGGGACGAGGAAGGGGGGCGGCACCCTCTAGATGAGATCTAGAGGGGGGGCAAAGGGGGGACTTGCCCCGCAAGCAAGGGGGCGCCCCCCTTAGGGTTTCCCCCCAACCCTAGGCGCATGGGCCCAAGGGGGGGATGCGCCCAGCCCTTTGAGGGCTGGTTCCCTTCCCACTATGGCCCATGAGGCCCTCCAGAAGAGGTGGCCTGTCGGGGGTTGGGTACGACATATGCCAAAGGATGGCTTATCATGGTGGGAGCGAGTAGAACGTCGCCGGTGCCCGGAAGCGGGATGAGGCGAAGACATGCACGCCGGCGGAACTTACCCAGCTTCAGGGCTCTCCTAGGAGATAACACCCCTACTGCTGCTCTGCGGGGTCTCCGCATGGTCACTATGGCAAAGTGGTTACAATGGTGCTCCTGGAGCTGTTTCTGGAGGTAGGAGAGGGCAAGGCTAGCTCTCTCCTTCCTATGCTATATGGTCTACCTCTATCTGGGTCTGAACCCTTTGCATGGGCTTCCCGGGGGGTTTATATAGGCCTACCCCCGAGGGGTACAATAGTAATCTGGCTGGGCGCGGGTCCCAGCCATCTGTCTCTCAGGCCGTCGTCCTTCCTGCCGACTACTGGGGCCCGCCGACTGGCGGGCCCCGTGGACAGGCCCGATACTGTAGCGGTACTCCTGATGACGCTGGCTTGGTCGTGCGGTCATGGCTACAGCGCCGCCGTCTGGCGTGCGTTCACTGTCGCCATTCTCCATCTTGTCTGGTTGATGGCGTGCGGGGCCCAGCGGAGGGGTCGGCCGACTCCAGGGGGCCGACTCCCACGGGTCCGTCTCCAGGGCACTCATGCCGTCTTCGGTCTATCCACGGACGGGCGGCCCCGTCGCCCTTAGGTTGTACAGGCTGGCGTCGTGGGCACAGTGCACCGCCTACTGTGGCTGAGGTCAGGGTCGGCATGGCAACAGTGCCGCGCCTCGCCGGAGATCTCCAGCGATATGGCTTACTGTAGCCATGCCAGTCCCTTGTAAGCAGGAGGGATGTCCATGCCGTGGCCATACCCCGCCTCACCCTTCGATGCGAGGGTGGAGTCGCGGGCCGACTCCCCATAGCCGGCCTCTCTGGAGGTCGCCGGCCAGGAGTCGGCTTATCTTGGAGTCGCCATCTGCAACTCGGCTTATCGTGAAGTCGCCGTCTGGGACTCGGCATATCTTGGAGTCGTCCCTGGGACTCGGCATATCTTGGAGTCGTCCCTGGGACTCGGCATATCTTGGAGTCGTCCCTGGGACTCGGCATGAGGGGCGCGGCCTGCCCCGATGTCTTGAAAGGTTCTGGGGATCGGGTTGGCCTACCCGTGGCCCATTACTCCAACAGTAGTCCCCGAAGCTGGTGAGGATCCGTGGACACTGCATCGTGGGGCTTCAACAGTTTCAGTCTTCCGGGAGTGGATTCCAGGCTTCGGCTGCCGTCTTCCTTCGGGCCGTCTATCCAAAGTCGGATGTGCGGAGAGCCGCCCCGCCTTCTAAAGAGCTCGAAAGTCGTGGCGGGAGACCAGGCGGCATGCCTGATACGCTTCCCCGTGGCCATCAGTGCGGTCCTATTGCGTGGCGCCACGCGGCGGGGATAGTCTACCTTCCCACGCGCGCGACGGTACGGGCCGTCAGGCAGAGCCCGCCACTACCGCACCTTGGAATATGAACGGATCCGTTGCGGCCGTGCGGACGGTTGGTTTTCCCACGTCGTTACTGCACGCAGTAACTTCGTGGGGTAAATCGTGGGGGAGGGGGCGTGGGGTCCTGTGCGCAGTTAGTCCCACACCCGCCCCATCGGCTTCTCTACCCTCAAGGCTATAAGTAGGCGGGGGGAGTGGAGCGGCAAGCACACGCACCCATCTCCCTTGGTCCCCCACCTCCTCTTGCCTCCTTTCCTTCCTTTCACTGCCGTTGAGCAAAAACACACCGCACCTAACAGCGATGAGCTCTTCCTCCGCCGCCGCGGCCCCGCCGTGCACTCCGGCGTGTGGGACGGCTCGAAGGTGGATGATGACCATATCGAGTTCCTCCGCCGGACGCGCCGGCTCCCCGGCGCAGACCTCGTGCGTGCCCGTGCCGCGCCGGAGGAGGAGATTCGGCCGGCGCCGGAGGAGGGCGAGCGGGTCATCTTCCGCTCGCACCTCATGCGCGGCCTGGGGCTGCCGGCGAGCGGCTTCTTCCGAGCCTTCCTGGAGTTCCACGGGATCCAGCTGCACCACCTTACCCCAAACACGGTGGTGCTGCTGTCCGCCTTCACCACTTTGTGCGAAGGCTTCCTTGGCATCCTCCCCGCCATCGAGTTGTGGGGAGAATTCTTCTCATCCAAGCTCGGCACGCACGTCGCCGGCATGCCGGCTCAATGCGGCGCCTTCATCGCGTTGAGGCAGTCGACGGCCGACAACCCGTTCCCCGCCATCGCGTTGATCAAATCGGTGAAGATGTGGCAACGGTCATACTTCTACGTGAAGAGCGTTGCCCCTGACGGGGATTGGGTCAATCTGCTGCCTTACAAAGCCGGCGCACCGGCTGGGAGGCTTCCCAACTGGTCTCATCGAGCCAAGACGTTGACTCCCGCCGGAGCCGCCGCCGTGGCGCGGCTCAGAGTTCTGGCGCAGTCGGAGGGCCTCGTTGGGGCCGACTAGCTGGCCGCCTTTGTGGTGCGCCGAGTCCTCCCTCTTCAAGGCCGGCCTCATCTGATCAGTCAGATGAGTGACCACCGGGACCCAAGTCGGATGTGCACCAAGGAAATGCCCCACGCGGAGGTGGCAAACATGGTGAACCACATCGCGAACTACGAGTTCGGGGAGGACTGGCAGTTCGGCAAGGAGCCGTACTCGCGCGCCAACCCCCCTCCAGTGGTAAGTCGCATCTCTTTATTGCTTTGTCTTCTTCATAGCCGGCTCCGACTTCTAATTTTCATTGGTTTCTCTGAGTTAGAACCCCCTCATGCAACCAGCAGCCGGCGTCACAAGACCGCCCCGCGAGTTCATCCCCGACCGAGCGGAGAGCGACATTGACGACCCCAACTTGGGGGCGGCGGCGATGGAAGCCGATGCTAAAGGCGGGGGAGGAGGAGCGGGAGGCGGCCTCAGGCCCTCGGCTACATTCGCCGACTGGCCTGATGACGACGCCGAAGTGGAAGTCGCCCCGCGCCACCAGCCGAGGGTCGGCTCATCGGGCGCGGGCTCCTCCGCCGGCCAAGGCGGCTTGAAGAGGCGCCAGCCTGGGCCGAGTTCATTCGGCGGCAAGCCGAAGAAGGTCAAGGGGGCGGCCGCCGCGACCAGGCGGGAGGAGGCGGCCGCGAGGGCCAATCGCTTCCGCAGGGAAGTGAGGAGGCCGCCGCTAGTCTCTGCGTAAGTGTTTCCTCCTTTGTCCTTATTTTCCTTCGGTGAATCTCATCCGAGTTTCTCTTTTTCATTCCCTTTTTGCTTCAGGGCTCCCCTTTCCCTTGAGAGGGTCGTCGCCCCTCCGTCATGGGGTCGGCGGGGACGTCTGCCAACACTTGGCGGAATGACCCCGCCGCCGACCTCCAGGAGGTGACAGAGCGAAATGCGCGGGAGAAGCGCGCTGAGGATGAGGCCGACCGCCTGGAGAAGGCGGAGGCCGAGAGGGCGGCAGCCTCCGCCCAAAAAAAACTGGAGGAGGCCGAAGCCGCCACCGCAGCAAGGCAGCGAGTCGAGGAGGCCGCGCGTCGCCAGTCGGCGCAGTTTGTCATCCCACTGTCCTCGGCGCCGCCGCCCCCGAAGTTCACGGGGCAGACTGGAGAAACCGCCGCCGAGACTACCGTCGTGGAGAAGGAGAGCGTCGAGGCCTCCATGTTGGACACGCTTGTGCTGCCACCGCCGCCTCCACCGCCGTCTGGGAGAGCGCACGGCAAACAGCCGGCGGGTCCGCCGGAGCCGCCGACCGCAGACGAGTCCGAGGCAAGGCTGCTTCTCCAAGTTGCCTCGCCGGTGCGCTGCCGTCTTGAGAGTCCGAGGCGAGGGAGACCGGCGCCGCCAGCTCGGCAACCCCAGACTCCGAGGCGACAAGCGCCGCGCCCATCGGGTGGTTGCGCGGAGGCGACACCGGGCCGCTGAATCAAGCGCTTCTGGACGTCCAGGCGAAGCTGCACGCTGAAGGCGACGCCCTTCAAACTTGCACCAGGGCGCATCTGGCCGCGTGAACGGTCATCCGAGTATGTTTCCTTCTTCTTTTTGATTCTTGTTTTCCTCTGTGGAGGCGCGCCAGTGCACCCACTGGGTGTAGTCCCCGAGTTTCGGGCCGGCTGCTGAGCAGGCGGTTCGAAACTCCCTCTGGTGAGTTCCAAATATTAACTTTGTCTTAAATGATTATTGCAGGAGTATCACAACCTCCGCGCTACCGCCTTCAACCGTAATGTTGAGGAGTTAGGCAGGCGGACTGCCGACTTGTCGGAGAGCCGGGGTGAGTCCTTCTTATTTCTCGCGGGGGCGCGCTGGCGCACCCGCGAGCTGTAGTCCCCGAGATTCGGGCCGACTGCTGAGCAGTCGGGCCGGATCTTCTCAGCGACTTTCTTTGTTGATGACTTATCTTCTTTCACCTTTTTTCTTCTTCAGAGGCCAACGCCGCTCTTCAGCAGCAGCTGGGCGAGGCCAATACCGCCTTGCGCGCCAAGGAGGAGGAGTGCGGCAAGCTTGCCGCAGAGCGCGACCTACTGGCTGCGCAGCTGGTCGAGCAAAAGGAGCAGCTCAAGAAGGCACAGGACGAGGCCGAGAAGAAGGAAACCGCTCTCCTGGCCGAGTTCGAGAGCGAGCGCTCCTCCTGGACTGACAGGGAGGCGATGCTGACCTCCGGCTTCCATGAGATCGAGGACATCATCGATGGTGAGTTTCTTTCCTTTCTTCGAGCTTCCAACTATAGGTCGAGCCGATTTCTGGTTTTTTTGACTCACTTCTTTTTTGTCTTGGCAGACTTCTTTCCTGGCCACTCGCAGGCAGTCTCTCTGGCCATCGAGGCTGATCGCGAGCTGCGGAGGGCAAGTGGCGCGGAGATCGCCGCTAACGCCCCCCGAACCGTCGATGAGCAGCTTCTGAGCATCGAAGCCCGTCTTCGTCCGGCCCACCGACTGATGCGCCGGCCTCAGCGTGCCGGCACCCAGGCGGTTGCCGCTCTATGGCCAGACATGCCGGCTCTGCGCACCGCCAGTCGGACCGCCGACTGGCTGGAGGTCGCCGCTGGCCATCTTGAAGCTTGGAAGGGTTCCTCGGCCCGGGCCGGGGCACGCCGGGCGTTGGAGTTCGTCAAGGCGTAGTATCCGGGGCTGGACCTGGACCGGCTGGCCGCGTTCCGTTCAGAGGCCCAGGCAGAGTTAGTGGCAGTGGAGGGTGCCCTTGTCGAACGTGCGGCGGCGATTGCCGACTACACGGACACCAGTGTTTTCGTCCCCGAGCGAGCTGCAGGTGGCGAGGAGGTGCTGCTAGAGTGGTTCGGGATGAACCCAGACTTCGGCGAGGACTCGGCGGAGGTGACTGACTCCAGCACCGAGGAGGAAGGCGAGGCGGAGGACGAAGGCGAGAGGGAGGTGCCAGAAGATGGAGCGGGCGGCCAGCCTCAGCTCGACCGCGCCTCCAGCAACGAGCCGCGTCGAGAGAAGGCGACTGCCGCCAGAGGCGATCAGACCGAGACCGCCCAGCCGACCGCCCCGGCGCCTGACACCGCTGTCTCCTCCGATCCTCCGATCCTAGATACCGCCTCCTAGGCTGCCATTTTCGCCTCTGCTTTATCTGTCTTAGTAATCTTTTGGAAAACTTTGTTAAATTCGAACAGTTCCACCCGTGGGGTGTATCTTGAACTTCTACTCGAAGATTCGGCCAAGGGCCTATGTAAATATTTATCCGAGTTCTATCTTTCCTTGCTTACTGCTCTTTAGGCTTTTTCCCTTTGCCGCCTTCCTTTAGTCGCTGCCTCGCCAGTCGGACAGCCGCTCTGCGGACTGTCGCTAGGTCAAATGCTTGGCTACTTTGGGAAGGCAAGTACTCGGCGGTTTAGAGTCTCTTTTAGCAAGTCGGATAGAAAGCGGCAAGCCGACTAGCCAAGAGTCGGCCGTCCTTGATAGAGGCTAGTAGAAGCGGCAAGCCGACTACTCATGAGTCGGCTTTTTGCTTCAGAAATGTTGGAAGCCGTCTTACGCTATGTTTGTGCTTTGGGTCCTTAGCCATTTTTCGTGTGGGCGCCCGTTCTTCCTCACTCCTGGCCACCAAACCGTCGCTTCTGCGAGCTGCGGCTTTGTCAGGAGACGGATTAGGCACCGCACACTACTCGTCTGACTGCAGGAAGCTCCTCATAGAGCGAGGCAGCGAGTCCCTGGGCCGACTAGTCGGGCCCAGTGCCAAGCGGCTTTTAATAAAGAGTAACATACTCGAAGGCATAATTCTTATCATACAGATAAAAAGGGCAGTCCCCGAGCTCGTCTCGGGGGGCCCAAAGTCTTAGTACTTTAATACAAAGGGGTAGCATGATACATACTGCATCAACTGTAAAATCTTCGAAGAAGATTTGCATTCCACGGGCGTTCTGTCTCTTTGCCGGAGTCGTCCCTCTTGCGCGCTCGGGGCTTCTGAGCATCGATCAGGTAGTAGGAGTCGTTTCCCAGCACCTTGCTGATGATGAAGGGGCCTTCCCAAGGCGCCGACAGCTTGTGTTGGCCGGCTGTTTGCTGGATCAGTCGGAGCACAAGGTCACCCTCTTGGAAAGATCTTGGCCTGACCTTCCTGTTGTAGTATCGACGTAGAATCTGCTGGTAGATGCTGGACCGGCTGAGTGCCAACAGCCGGCCCTCTTCCAGCAGATCGATGCCGTCTTGATGTGCTTCTTCTGCTTCTTCCTCGGTGTACATGGTGACTCGCGGGGAGTCGAATTCTATGTCCGTCGGGATGACGGCTTCGGCACCGTAGACGAGGAAGAAGGGTGTGAAGCCGGTTGACTTGTTTGGAGTCGTGCGCAGACTCCAGAGGACGGCTAATAGTTCCTCAAGCCAGCAGCCGGCCGACCGCTCCAGCGGCACGACCAGTCGAGGCTTGATGCCGGATAAAATGAGGCCGTTTGCCCGCTCCACCTGGCCGTTTGACTGCGGATGGGCAACGGACGCTAAGTCCAGTCGGATGCCCTGCGTCGCGCAGAAACGAGCCAAGGAGCCTTTGGCAAAATTTGTGCCATAGTCGGTGATGATGCTGTGCGGGATGCCGTACCGAGTCGTGATGTCAGTGATGAAGGTCACTGCAGTCGGACCATTTAACTTCTTGATGGGTTTCACTTCTATCCACTTGGTGAACTTGTCCACTGCGACAAGTAGATGAGTCAAGCCACCTCGTGCCGTCTTGAATGGTCCCACCATGTCCAGGCACCAGACTGCAAAGGGCCAGGCGATGGGGATAGTCTTGAGTGCAGAAGCTGGCTGAAGTGGCTTGGAACGGAAAATCTGGCACCCTTTGCACTTTTGGACTAACTCTTTGGCCTCTTCCAGGGTAGTTGGCCAGAAGAAACCGTGTCGGAAGGCTTTGGCGACGAGTGCCCTTGAGGCCGCGTGGTGGCCGCACTCGCCTTCGTGGACGTCTCTGAGAATTGCTTGGCCTTGTTCTGCCTCGACGCAGCGTTGGTAGACACCAGTGACGCTGCGCCTGACCAGCTCTCTGTTGACTATGGTATAAGCTGCTGCTCGGTGTTGCACTTGCCGAGCTAAGATTTCATCGGTTGGCAGCTCTCTTTTTACTAGGAACTTGAGGATGGGCTGGGCCCATGAGGGTGCTGCTATTTCTTCAATTGCTACTAGTGTGACCTGGACAAGGGCGGCTGGGCTGGGAGGCGGCGGGTTGGAGTCCGCAGCCGCTTGCTGACTTGACGAAGTCCCCGGGCCGACTGGAGCAGTCCCCGGGCCGAGTTCTGGAGTCTTTGGTCTTGTCACCGCAGTCCCCGGGCCGGACTCTGAAGTCCCCGGGCTGGCTTTGACTGTGGCTTTCTTGGGGTCGGATTCGGCTTCTTCGGGTGGTGCCGGCACAAAGATTGAGTCTGATTCTGGTGAAGGCTTGATAGACGGCTTGAGGAGGCGCCGAAGGGCGATGCCGGATGGTATTGCTTGGCGAGTGGAGCCGATCCGTGCCAAGGCGCCTGCTTGGTCGTTGTCGTTCCTTGGCACATGGAGGAACTCGCACCCCTCAAAGTATCCGCTGAGTTGATGCACAAGGAATCAGTAGCTCGCCATGTTTGCGTCCTTGGCGTCCCAATCGCCAGATGATTGCTGGACCACCAAGTCAGAGTCGCCATAACACAGGATCCGGCGAATGCCGAGCTCTTTGGCAAGCCGGAGCCCGTGGATGAGCGCCTCGTACTCGGCCACATTGTTGGAGGCAGCGAAATGGATCTGCAGCGCATATCTGAGCTTGTCACCCTTGGGGGAAGTGAGGATGACGCCGGCTCCCAGGCCGGTGCGCATCTTGGAGCCATTGAAGTGCATCCGCCAATGGGTGGAGTCGGGCGCTGGCAGTAGATACTGGGTGTCGGCCCGATCGACGAGGAAGTCGGCCAGCGCGTGTGACTTGATGGCGGTGCGGGGCTCATAGTAGATGGTGTAGGGAGCCAAGTCGATGGCCCATTTGGCCACTCGGCCAAAAGCGTCTCGGCTTCTGATGATCTCGGCAAGTGGGGTTGTGCAGACCACAGTGATTGGATGCTCTTGCAAATAAGGCTTCAATTTCTTGGCGGCAAAATGCACGCCATAGCACATCTTCTAGTAGTGGGGGTAGTTCTGCTTGGAGGCCGACAGTACCTCGCTCAGGTAATATACCGGTCTCTGGACAGGTAGCCCCTTGCCTTCCTCCTTGCGCTCGACTACAATGACGGTGCTGACTACCCGGCTGGTGGCGGCAATGTATAGGAGCATGGGATCTTTGGGAGTCGGAGCCGCCAGCACAGGGGGACATCTTCATCAGTTGGAGAAAGGCCTCGTCCGCCTTAGTAGTCCACTCAAAAAAGGTTGTCTTCTTCATGAGCTGGTACAGGGGGAAAGCCTTCTCGCCCAGCCGACTGATGAATCGGCTGATGGATGCCAAATAGCCGGTGAACTTTTGCACATCTAACAGTCGTCTGGGTGCTTCCATCCTCTCGATGGCCTTGATCTTCACAGGGTTGCACTCTATGCCGCGTTTAGAGACCAGGAAACCAAGTAGCTGGCCGGCTGGTACTCCGAAGACGCACTTCTCGGGGTTGAGCTTGATCTGGAATTGGCGCAGGTTCTCGAAAGTCTCCTTGAGGTCTTCCAGCAGAGTCCCACGTTTCTCCGTCTTCACCACCACATCATCTACGTAGACGTGGGCGTTTCTGCCGAGTTGCTTGAGGAGGCACTTCTGCATGCAACACTGAAAGGTGGCGCCGGCATTCTTCAAGCCGAACGTCATGGTCAGGTAGCAGAAGGCACCAAACGGCGTGATGAAGGCGGTCTTCAGTCGGTCGGCCGGGTTCAGTTTGATCTGGTGATATCCAGAGTATGCATCCAAAAAACTCAACAGCTCGCATCCGGCGGTGGAGTCTATCACCTGATCAATTCTCGGTAAGGCAAATGGGTCCTTGGGGCAGGCTTTGTTGAGGCTTGTGTAGTCAATACATCCTCCACTGCTTGTTCTTCTTCAGCACCAGTACTGGGTTTGCCAGCCACTCTGGAAAAAACACTTCCATGATGAAGCCGGCTGCCAGGAGCTGGGCTATTTCTTCTCCAACAACTCTTCTCTTTTCTTCTGACAGGCGGCGCAAGGGCTGCCTGACGGGCTTCATATCAGATCGAACATGTAATTTGTGCTCGGCGAATTCTGTCGGTACACCAGGCATGTCTTTGGGGGACCATGCGAAGATGTCTCGATTCTCACGGAGGAAATCGACGAGCTCGCCTTACTATTTGCTGTCAAGGCTTGTGCCCATGACAGCATACCTCTCTGGGTGCTCCGGGTCCAACGGTATCTTCTTCGTTTCTCTGGCCGGCTTGAATGATCCTTCTGCTTCCGACTCCTTGGGGTCGGGTGACAGCTCAGGCTACTTGCCGGTCATCGCCACGACTTGATCAAGAAGCCGTTTCTCAGCTGCGATCACCAAGGACTCGGCCAGCCGACTGCTCTAGGCCGCGCAAGCAGACCACTTTCTGTAGTCGCCAGCCACGGTCAGAATTCCCTTGGAACTCGGCATCTTCATCTTGAGGTAGGCGTAGTGGGGGACAGCCATGAACTTGTCCAGAGCTGGTCGGCCAAGCAACGCATGGTACAGGCTTTCAAGGTCCACCACTTCAAACCAGACTGGCTCTCAGCGGAAATGATCTTTGTCCCCAAAGAGGACGTCTATCAGGATCTTGCCGATTGGTGAGCAGGAAAGACAAGGAACAATGCCGTGGAACACAGTCCGGCTGCTCTGAAGCTGTCTTCGGTTGATTCCTAACTTCTCTATCGTATCCTTGTACAGGATGTTGATACTGCTGCCTCCATCAATCAGCACTCGCGAGAAGCGAGCGGCCAGCCTATCTGTGGCGAGTGTGGCGCCTAAGACCAAGGCGTAGGAGCCTGGACTCGGCATCACCTCTAGGTGATCGGCTCTGCTCCAACTGATGGGCCTCTCGGACCAGTGCATGAATTCTGGAGTGCTTGACGCGACTGCGTTCACCTCTTGCTGCTGTTGGCGCCTGCTGCGCCGGTCGTCTGCCATACTGGTGAACACCACATAGGCTCCATGCTCATCTGGGAACTCGTCTTGTATCACGCCGACTGGCCTGACAGCCGGCTGCTGGGGCGGCTGTGGCGGGGGCGGCCCAGCAGGCAGGGGAGGGAGTAGGCCGTCTCCCTTGGCGATTCTGGTCAGCCAGTGGCATTTTCGGGTGGTGTGGTTTGACGGCTTCGCGCCGCTGTGGAACTTGCAGGGGCCATCCAGAGTCTGCTCGTAGGAGAAGGCCGGCAACCAGTTGGACTTGCCGCCCCTTTGCCGCTTCGCCGGAGGTGGTCCCTCCGGCTATTGGTCTTCGACTGTCACCACTTGCCGGCTGTTGGAGGCCGGCTGCGGGGCCTTGCGCTTGTGGTCGTTCTGCTGTTGCCGCCGACTGGAGTCCCCAGCCGGAGTTCTTGGAGCCTGAGGAGCGACTTTGCCAGTCGCGCTGACTTGAATCTCCGCCTTCATGGAGGAGTCGGTCGTGGCGTACTTGTCCGCCGTGATCAGTAGTTCATCGAGGGTCTCCGGCTCGTCGCAGAGAAGCTTGTGCTTGAGGAGGGTGCATTCTCTGCACCCAGCAGTAAAGTACTCGATAGCCTGCACCTCGTGCATGCCTTCGCAGGAGTTCCGGAGCTTGCCCCAGCGCGTGAGGTAGTCGCGAGTGGATTCGTTGGGGCCTTGCACGCACAAGGAGAGTTGGCGAGGCTTGGGAGGTCGCTTGTACGTGCTTGTGAAGTTGCGGATGAAGGCCTCGGTGAAGTCGACCCAGCTATTGATGCTGCGAGGCTTTAGACTGTTCAACCATGTCCGGGCCGAGCCCTGGAGCATGAGTGGGACATATCTTATGGCAACAAGCTTGTTGTCGTTCGCTATATTGACGGCGGTGGAGTAATCGATCAGCCAGTCCTCTGGCTTCACAGTGCCGACATATTTGGGCGTGTCTCGGGGGAGCGTGAACCCTTTGGGGAAGGGCTCATCTCGGATGCGGGGTCCAAAGCAGGGTGGACCCAATTCGTCTTCTTCTTCCAGCGCCAGGGACCGGTGGAGTCGGTCGATCCGGTGGCGGGCGTCGTTCTCCCGACTCCCTCTCGGTGGCCGAGACGGTCGCCGAGAGTCGGATGTTCCACGGGAAGCGGGGAGACTCGCCTTTCTCTGCAAGGAGGGGGAGGCAGATAGTCGTCCCGCCGTTCCATCGCTTTGGGGCGGCCGTCTTGGTCGCGCTCGATGGTGATGCGAGTCCGACTGTGGCTAACAGCCGGCTCCTTGTCCTTCTTTCCGCGGGCCCCGCCAGTCGGCGTCCGGGACGTCGCACCTTGGTCTCGGCGGGGCGGCGGGTCGTCGTTTTGTCGCTGCGGCGCCTCTGCGCGGTAGCCGGCTTCGTTCTGCGCGGCAGCCGCGTCGTCATGCGGCGCTCTTCGCCCTCGAAGTTGTCGAGCTCGTCTGCCGCCGCCTGGGCGGCGCGAATGTTCTCCGCGGGCATGGCATACACAGGGCGATCAGCCCCGAATAGATTGGCGATTGCCACACCGCGTTGTCGGACCGCGCCTAGGCGGCTAGGCCCAGTCGGAGCCGGCGAGCCGCCCACGGCGTGATCCATCTCGCGCTGGTACGCTTCTGACAAGCGCCTCATGCTTTCCAATTTCTTCGCGCCCTCGATAAGCTTGAGGCGGCGTGCCTCCAGCGTCTCGGCGTCCGCGTCTCCCGGAATCGGCGCAGTGAGGTCTCGCAGAGCCGCGTCGAGCGGGTCGCGCGCTCCTTGACTAGAACGCTTGCCGTGATCGAGGACGAGAACTTCCGTAATGGTGCTTCCATCGCTCCCCGCATAAGGGAGCGGCTCGTCGTTGACCACCATGTTGGTGGGAAACGCGTCGAGTGACGCCGTGTCTGAGTCGACCAACATCGGGTCGGTGGATCCTATGGACTCCAGGTCCACGGCAGGCTCGCCGGCGACGTGGAGTTGGTCGAGGAGACCTGCGAGGAGGCTCTCGGGGCCGCTCGTGCCTGCGTCGAACGCAGGCTCGTCGGAGAGGCCAACCTCACCAATAAGCTCGGCGAGGCTGCTTGCCGCGCAGGCGATATCAGCGCCGCGCAGCGCGTCGGCGCAAACTCCATCTGGCGTGCCGGGCTGGTTGCACTTGCCAGGGAGGAAAAGGGTTCCCATCCAGAGCAGATCTCCGGACGACGGTGCACCTCGCCCCATGGTGGGCGCCAAATGTCGGGGGTTGGGTACGACATGCCAAAGGATGGCTTATCATGGTGGGAGCGAGTAGAACGTCGCCGGTGCCCGGAAGCGGGATGAGGCGAAGACATACACGCCGGCGGAACTTACCCAGCTTCAGGGCTCTCCTAGGAGATAACACCCCTACTGCTGCTCTGCGGGGTCTCCGCATGGTCACTATGGCAAAGTGGTTACAATGGTGCTCCTGGAGCTATTTCTGGAGGTAGGAGAGGGCAAGGCTAGCTCTCTCCTTCCTATGCTATATGGTCTATCTCTATCTGGGTCCGAACCCTTTGCATGGGCTTCTCGGGGGGTTTATATAGGCCTACCCCCCAAGGGTACAATAGTAATCTGGCTGGGCGCGGGTCCCAGCCGTCTGTCTCTCAGGCCGTCGTCCTTCCTGCCGACTACTGGGGCCCGCCGACTGGCGGGCCCCGCGGACAAGCCCGATACTGTAGCGGTACTCCTGATGACGCTGGCTTGGTCGTGCGGTCATGGCTACAGCGCCACCGTCTGGCGTGCGTTCACTGTCGCATTCTCCATCTTGTGTGGTTGATGGCGTGTGGGGCCCGGGGGAGGGGTCGGCCGACTCCAAGGGGCCGACTCCCACGGGTCCGTCTCCAGGGCACTCATGCCGTCTTCGGTCTATCCACGGACGGGCGGCCCCGCCGCCCTTGGGTCATACAGGCTGGCATCGTGGGCACAGTGCACCGCCTACTGTGGCTGAGGTCAGGGTCAGCATGGCAACAGTGCCGCGCCTCGCCGGAGATCTCCAGCGATACGGCTTACTGTAGCCACGCCAGCCCCTTGTAAGCAGGGGGGATGGCCATGCCTTGGCCGTACCCCGCCTCGCCCTTCGATGCGAGGGTGGAGTCGCGGGCCGACACCCCATAGTCGGCCTCTCTGGAGGTCGCCGGCCAGGAGTCGGCTTATCTTGGAGTCTCCTTCTGGAACTCGGCTTATCGTGAAGTCACCGTCTAGGACTCGGCATATCTTGGAGTCGTCCCTGGGACTCGGCATATCTTGGAGTCGTCCCTGGGACTTGGCATATCTTGGAGTCGTCCCTGGGACTCGGCATGAGGGGCGGGGCCTGCCCCAATGTCTTGAAAGGTTCTGGAGCTCGGGTTGGCCTACCCGTGGCCCATTACTCCGACATGGCCCCTCCCGGTAGACCCTCGGAAACCATCTGGTGGCCCCGGTACAATACCAGTATGCACCCGAACTTTTCCAGTGACTGTATTACAACTTCCCATATATAAATCTTCACCTCCGGACCATTCTGGAACTCCTCGTGACGTCCGGGATCTCATCCGGGACTCTGAACAACATTCGGTAATCACATACAAGTCTTCCTAATAACCCTAGCGTCACCGAACCTTAAGTGTGTAGACCCTACGAGTTCGGGAATCACGCAGACATGACCGAGACAGCTCTCTGGTCAATAACCAACAACGGGATCTGGATACCCATGTTGGCTCCCACATGTTCCACGATGATCTCATCGGATGAACCAAGATGTCGAGGATTCAAGTAATCCCGTATACAATTCCCTTTGTCACACGGTACGTTACTTGCCCGAGATTCGATCGTCGGTATCCCAATACCTCATTCAATCTTGTTTCTGGCAAGTAACTTTACTCGTTCCGTAATGCATGATCCCGTGACCAACCACTTGATCAGATTGAGCTCATTATGATGATGCATTACCGAGTGGGCCCAGAGATACCTCTCCATCATACGGAGTGACAAATCCCAGTCTCGATTCGTGCCAACCCAACAGACACTTTCGGAGATACCTGTAGTGCACCTTTACAGTCACCCAGTTACGTTGTGACGTTTGGTACACCCAAAGCACTCCTACAATATCCGGGAGTTACACAATCTCATGGTCTAAGAAACTGATACTTGACATTAGAAAAGCTTTAGCAAACGAACTACACGATCTTGTGCTATGCTTAGGATTGGGTCTTGTCCATCACATCATTCTCCTAATGATGTGATCCCGTTATCAATGACATCCAATGTCCATAGTCAGGAAACCATGACGATCTGTTGATCAACGAGCTAGTCAACTAGAGGCTCACTAGGGACATGTTGTGCTCTATGTATTCACACATGTATCACTGTTTCCGGTTAATACAATTATAGCATGAACAATAGACAATTATCATGTACATGGAAATATAATAATAATCATTTATTATTGCCTCTAGGGCATATTTCCAATAGTCTCCCACTTGCACTAGAGTCAATAATCTAGTTACACTGTGATGAATCAAACACCCATAGAGTTCTGGTGTTGATCATGTTTTGCCCGTGGAAGAGGTTTAGTCAACGGATCTGTGACATTCAGATCCGTCTGCACTTTTCCAATATCTATGTCTCCATCTTGAACATTTTCACGAATGGAGTTGAAGAGACGCTTGATGTGTCTGGTCTTCTTGTGAAACCTGGGCTCCTTGGCAAGGGAATAGCTCCAGTGTTGTCACAGAAGAGAGTGATCGGCCCCGACGCATTGGGAATAACTCCTAGGTTGGTGATGAACTCCTTCATCCAGATTTCTTCATGCGCTGCCTCCGAGGCTGCGATGTACTCCGCTTCACATGTAGATTCCGCCACGACGCTCTGCTTGCTGCTGCACTAGCTTACTGCCCCACCATTCAAAATATACATGTATCCGGTTTGTGACGTAGAGTCATCCAGATCTGTGTCGAAGCTAGCATCGACATAACCCTTTACGACGAGCTCTTCATCACCTCCATAAACAATAAGCATATCCTTAGTACTTTTCAGCTACTTCAGGATATTCTTGACTGTTATCTAGTGTTCCATGCCGGGATTACTTTGGTGTCTTGCAACCAAACTTACGGCAAGGTTTACATCAGGTCTGGTACACAGCATGGCATACATAATAGACCCTATGGCCGAGGCATAGGGGATGACACTCATCTTTTCTTTATCTTCTGCCATGGTTGGGGATTGAGCCGAGCTCAATTTCACACCTTGCAACACAGGCAAGAACCCCTTCTTGGACTTCTCCTAATTGAACTTCTTCAATATCTTATCAAGGTATGTGCTTTGTGAAAGACCTATGAGGCGTCTCAATCTATCTCTATAGATCTTGATGCCTAATATATAAGCAGCTTCTCCAAGGTCCTTCATTGAAAAACACTTATTCAAGTATGCCTTTATGCTGTCCAAAAGTTCTATATCATTTCCCATCAAAAGTATGTCATCCACATATAATATGAGAAATGCTACAGAGCTCTCACTCACTTTCTTGTAAACGCAGGCTTCTCCATAAGTCTGCATAAACCCAAACACTATGATCATCTCATTAAAGAAAATGTTCCAACTCCGAGATGCTTGCACCAGCCCATAAATGGATCGTTGGAGCTTGCATACCTTGTTAGCATTCTTAGGATCGACAAAACCTTCCGGATGCATCATATACAACTCTTCCTTAAGATAGCCATTAAGGAATGCTGTTTTGACGTCCATTTGCCATATCTCATAATCATAGTATGCAACAATTGCTAACATGATTCGTACGGACTACAGCTTCGCTACGGGAGATAAAGTCTCATTGTAGTCAACTCCTTGAACTTGTCGATAACCCTTAGCGACAAGTCGAGCTTTATAGATGGTAACATTACCATCCACGTCCGTCTTCTTCTTAAAGATCCATTTATTTTCTATCGCTCGCCGATCATCGGGCAAGTCTGTCAAAGTGCATACTTTGTTTTCATACATGGATCCTATCTCGGATTTCATGGCTTCAAGCCATTTCTTGGAATCTGGGCCCGCCATCACTTCTTCATAGTTCGAAGGTTCACCATTGTCTAACAACATGATTTCTAGGACAGGGTTGCCATACCATTCTGGTGTGGAACGTGTCCTTGTGGACCTATGAAGTTCAGTGGTAACTTGATCCAAAGTACCATGATCATCATCATTAACTTCCTCTCTAGTTGGTGCAGGCACCACAGGAACATCTTCCCGAGCTGCGCTGCTTACCGGTTCAAGAGGTAGTACTTCATCAAGTTCCACCTTCCTCCCACTTACTTCTTTCGAGAGAAACTCTTTCTCTAGAAAGGACCTGTTCTTGGCAACGAAAATCTTGCCTTCGGATCTGAGGTAGAACGTATACCCAATGGTTTCCTTAGGGTATCCTATGAAGAAGCATTTTTCCGACTTGGGTTCAAGCTTTTCAGGTTGAAGTTTCTTGACATAAGCATCGCATCCCCAAACTTTTAGAAACGACATCTTAGGTTTCTTTCCAAACCATAATTCATACGGTGTCGTCTCAACGGATTTAGACGGTGCCCTATTTAAAGTGAATGTAGCTGTCTCTAAAGCGTATCCCCAAAATGATAGCGGTAAATCTGTAAGAGACATCATAGACCGCACCATATCCAATAGAGTGTGATGATGATGTTCGGACACACCATTACGCTGAGGTGCTCCAGGCGGCGAGAGTTGTGAAAAAATTCCACATTTCCTTAAGTGCGTACCAAACTCATGACTTCTATATTCTCCCCCACGATCTGATCATAAGAACTTAATTTTTTTGTCACGTTGATTCTCTACCTCATTCTAAAATTCCTTGAACTTTTCAAAGGTCTCAGACTTGTGTTTCATCAACTAGACATACCCATATCTACTTAAGTCATCAGTGAGGGTTAGAACATAATGATAGCCACCGCGAGCCTCAATGCTCATTGGACCGCATACATCAGCATGTATAATTTCCAATAAGTTGGTTGCTCGCTCCATTGTTCCGGAGAACGGAGTCATGGTCATTTTACCCATGAGGTATGGTTCGCACGTGTCAAATGATTCGAAATCAAGAGACTCCAAAAATCCATCTGTATGGAGCTTCTTCATGCGTTTGACACCAATGTGACAAAGGCGGCAGTGCCATAGATATGTGGGACTATCATTATCAATCTTACATCTTTTGGTATTCACACTATGAATATGTGTAACATCACGTTCGAGATTCATTAAGAATAAACCATTGACCAGCGGGGCATGACCATAAAACATATCTCTCATATAAATAGAACAACCATTATTCTCAGATTTAAATGAGTAGCCATCTCGTATTAAACGAGATCCAGATACAATGTTCATGCTCAAAGCTGACACTAAATAACAATTATTGAGGTTTA
The DNA here is from genome assembly GCF_002162155.2 of Triticum dicoccoides. Taxonomy (NCBI): domain Eukaryota; kingdom Viridiplantae; phylum Streptophyta; class Magnoliopsida; order Poales; family Poaceae; genus Triticum; species Triticum dicoccoides. The sequence continues at coordinate 178,578,965 of NC_041381.1, forward strand.
AAACTAATCCCGTATGTAAATGTAGAGGTAGCGTGCCGACGGAGATCACATCGACCTTGGAACCATTCCCGACGCACATCTTCACCTCGTCCTTCCCCAGTCTTCGTTTATTCCGCAGCTCCTGTTTTGAGTTACAAATATGAGCAACTGCACCGGTATCAAATACCCAGGAGCTACTACGAGTACTGGTAAGGTACACATCAATAACATGTATATCACATATACCTTTGGTGTTGCCGGCCTTCTTATCCGCTAAGTACTTGGGACAGTTCTGCTTCCAGTGACCGTTCCCTTTGCAATAAAAGCACCCAGTCTCAGGTTTGGGTCCGTGCTTTGGCTTCTTCCGGGCAACTGGTTTACCGGGCGCGGCAACTCCCTTGCCATCCTTCTTGAAGTTCTTCTTACCCTTGCCTTTCTTGAAACTCCCTTGCCATCCTTCTTGAAGTTCTTCTTACCCTTTCCTTTTTGATTTCTACCTCTGCTGATTTCAGCATTGAAAATACCTCAGGAATAGTTTTCATCATCCCCTGCATATTGTAGTTCATCACAAAGCCGTGTAGCTAGGTGGGAGCGACTGAAGGATTCTATCAATGACCGCCTCATCCGGGAGGTTAATGTCCAGCTGGGACAAGCGGTTGTGCAACCCAGACATTTTGAGTATTTGCTCGCTGACAGAACTATTTTCCTCCATCTTACAACTGTAGAAATTGTCTGAGACTTCATATCTCTCGACCCGGGCATGAGCTTGGAAAACCATTTTCAGCTCTTGGAACATCTCATATGCTCTGTGTTGCTCAAAACACTTTTGGAGCCCCGGTTCTAAGCTGTAAAGCATGCCGCACTGAATGAGGGAGTAATCATCAACACGCGACTACCAAGCGTTCATAACATCTTGGTTCGCTCGGACGGGTGCTTCACCTAGCGGTGCTTCTAGGACATATGCTTTCTTGGCAGCTATGAGGATGATCCTCAGGCTCCGGACCCAGTCCGTATAGTTGCTACCATCATCTTTCAGCTTGGTTTTCTCTAGGAACGCATTGAAGTTGAGGTTGTCATGAGCGTGGGCCATTTGATCTACAAGCCATTTTGCAAAGGTTTTAGACTAAGTTCATGATAATTAAGTTCATCTAATCAAATTATTTAATGAACTCCCACTCAGATAGACATCCCTCTAGTCATCTAAGTGATACATGATCCGAGTCAACTAGGCCGTGTCCGATCATCATGTGAGACGGACTAGTCATCATCGGTGAACATCTCCATGTTGATCGTATCTTCTATACGACTCATGTTCGACCTTCCGGTCTCTTGTGTTCCGAGGCCATGTCTGTACATGCTAGGCTCGTCGAGTCAACCTAAGTGTTTTGCTTGTGTAAATCTGGCTTACACCCATTGTATGTGAATGTTAGGATCTATCACACCGATCATCACGTGGTGCTTCGAAACAACGAACTTTCGCAACGGTGCACAGTTACGGGTACACTTTCTTAAAATTGTTATGAGGGATCATCTTATTTACTACCTTCGTTCTAAGCAAATAAGATGCAAAAACATGATAAACATCACATGCAATCAAATAGTGACATGATATGGCCAATATCATTTTGCTCCTTTTGATCTCCATATTCGTGGCGCCATGATCATCATCGTCACCGGCATGACACCATGATCTCCATCATTGTGTCTCCATGAAGTTGTCTCGCCAACTATTACTTCTACTACTATGGCTAACGGTTTAGCAAAGAAGTAAAGTAATTACACGATGTTATTCAGTGACACGCAGGTCATACAATAAATAAAGACAACTCCTATGGCTCCTGCCGGTTGTCATACTCATCGACATGCAAGTCGTGATTCCTATTACAAGAACATGATCAATCTCATACATCACATATATTTCATTCATCACATCCTTTTTGGCCATATCACATCACAGGGCATATGCTGCAAAAACAAGTTAGACGTCCTCTAATTGTTGTTGCAAGTTTTTACGTGGCTGTTATAGTGTTCTAGCAAGAACATTTCTTACCTATGCCAAAACCAAAATGTGATATGCCAATTTCTATTTACCCTTCATAAGGACCCTTTTCATCGAATCTGAACCGACTAAAGTGGGAGAGAGAGACACCCGCTAGCCACCTTATTCAACTAGTGCATGTCAGTCGGTGGAACCTGTCTCACGTAAGCGTACGTGTAAGGTCGGTCCGGGCCGCTTCAGCCCACGATGACGCCGAAACAAGATAAGACTAGTAGTGGCAAGTAAAAATTGACAAAATCTATGCCCACAACAAAATTGTGTTCTACTCGTGCATAGAAACAACGCATAGACCTAGCTCATGATGCCACTGTTGGAGATCGTTGCGGAAAATAAAAATTTTCTATGCATCACCAAGATCAATCTATGGAGTCATCTAGCAACGAGAGAGAGAGAGAGAGGTGCATCTACATACCCTTGTAGATCACGAGCGGAAGCATTCAAGAGAGCGGGGTTGATGGAGTCGTACTCGTGGTGTTCCAAATCACCGATGATCCTAGCGCCGAACGGACAACACCTCCGCGATCAACACACGTACGGAGCAGAGACGTCTCCCGCGTCTTCATCCAGCAAGGAGGAGGGAGAGGTTGTGGAAGAGAGCTCCAACAGCAGCACGACGGCGTGGTGGTGATGGAGAGGCAGTACTCCGATAGGGTTTCGCCAAGCTTCTATGGAGGAGGAGAGGTGTTGGGGAGGGGAGGGGCTGCGTCTTGGAGGTGTGTGTGCAGCCCTTCCCTAGCCTCTCTATATATAGGGGGAGGAGGAAGGTGTAAGTGCATCTAGTGCCACCCGTAGTTGGTTTTGGAGTATTGACGACAAAGTTGGTTGAGGGACTAATGCGTTTGTGAGAATTGCAGGATAACGCAGGTAGTGTCCCTTATTGATTCGGTTTACCTACCGGAGATGACCCCTAAAAATGTATGAAGACATTGAAGACAATGGTGGTATGAGAAGATATTCATGTTGAAGACTATGACATGAGAAGACATTACGTGAAGACAATGGAGCGTGAAGACTGTGTGGTTTCGTCGTTTCCTTTCTTCTTTGTTGAGTCATAGGAACCACCGTACTGTTAAGTGGGGTCCAAGTGAACTAAGTCAGAGTGACTGAAGTGATGCTCAACCCAAATCTTCGAGCGAAGACAATGAGAGCAAATCTTATCCAGAGTTGGATGAGTCAGCTTTGCTTGTAGCTCAAGTAAAGTTGCCGTCTGTGTTTGAAATCTGACCGTTGGAACACGTGTCAGTTCCTTAGTGACCCAGGGTCATTTTGGACAAATCAGGTTGGGTTGCCTGGTGGCTATAAATAGCCCACCCCCTACACCATAAATTGGTGGCTGCTCAGAGTTTGTATACGACTTTTGTCGTTTGAGAGCAACCCACCTCGAAGCATTTGAGAGAGAGAAATCCTTGCGAGGACAAAGCCCAAACACCCAGAGCCAAAGAGTGCTAGGCATCACTGAAGTCTTTCTGTCTGTGTGACCTGAAGACTTATTACACTTGAGGATTGTGTATCCTCCAGCCGGTTAGGCGTCGCGTTCTGAGCATCCAAGAGTCATTGTGGATTGCCGAGTGAACGAAGTCTGTGAAGGTTTGGAAGTCTCCCTTGAAGACTTACCAGAGTGATTGGGCGAGGACTAAGTGACCTTAGCTCAAGGGGAATAAGGTGAAGACACGGTCTTCTGAGTTAAATCTCAGCCTCCCTAACCAGGCGTACAGTTGTCACAGCAACTGGAACTAGTCCAACAAATCATGTGTCCTCAACAAGCAACTGGTTCTATCTCTTCCCTCCTTTACTTTGAGTTTGTCTTCGTGAAGTCATTGCTTATTGTTTTATCCGATTGACTTCATTGCTTGACTACTATTGTTGATTGGCTTCATACTATCTTCCATCCTGATCCTACTACCTAGGTGCTATTAATCTTCAAACGTTAATGCTATTGCATACTTGATTATGGCTTGCTTGTTTTAGTTTATCTTCCGCTGCATATCAATTAGGTTGTTTCTATCGTTTGTCTTCGAAACTTCCATGTTTTGAAGACTTTCCTAAAAATCGCCTATTCACCCCCCCTCTAGTCGATAAATAGCACTTTCAATTGGTATCAGAGCAAGGTACTCCCTTGTTCTATGTGATTCGGTTTAACCACCTGGAGTTTCAGCTATGTCGACTGCAGGGATAATCAAGGTCTCCGCTGCTTGCCCCGTGTTCGATGGAACTGAATATCCCTACTGGAAGAATAAGATGCGCATGCATCTTGAAGCCATTGATGTCGAGCTCTGGTATGTCGTCAAGAACGGCGTTCCCAAAACTAGTGAAGGTGTCACCCCCACTGATGTCAAGAAGTTCATTCAACTGGACTCGACTGCAAAGAACATCATCTGTGGTCATCTGACCAAAGGACAGTATGGCCGTGTGAGTGCTCTGGAAACGTCAAAGCTAGTCTGGGACTGGCTGTCCAAGGTCAATGAAGGTGTCTCTACACAGAGAGACCAGAGGATCAGTGTTCTTCGCAATCTCTTCAATCGCTTCAAGAGAAACGACAATGAAAATGTCCAGCTCACGTTTGATCGCCTCACCGACATCACAAATGAGCTTCAGGCTCTCGGCACCACTGAGATCACCAAGCATGAAATTGTCAAGACACTGCTGAGATCACTTGACACCTCTTTTGACACCCTTGCCCTCATGATACAAGAATGTCCTGACTTCAAGACACTCGATCCGTCTGATATACTTGAGAGGCTCAACACACATGAGTTCCAGCTTTCTGAGAAAAGAGATATTTATGGCCCCAACTATGGCCGAACTCGTGCTTTGAAGGCAAAAGTTGTTTCCTCATCTGAAGACGAAGAATCTGACTGCGGTTCTGACGATCCCGAAGACATTGGAAAGGAACTTCCCATGCTTGTGAAGAAGTTCCAGAGGTTCACCAAGAAGAAGGGCTTCAGAAAGTCTTCACGATCCATCTCAAGAAATGATGAAGCTTCCACTCATGACAACAAGAAGAGAACCTGCCACAAATGCAAGAAACCTGGTCACTACATATCTGAGTGTCCACAGTGGGACAATGAGAAGAAGAAGAAGAAGAGCAAGGAATATGATTCTGATGACAAGAAGAAGAAGAAATCCTCAAAATCTTCTTCGAAGTCTTCATCATACAAGAAGAGCTCATCTGGCAAGGCTCGTGCTTTTGTTGGCAAGGAAATGGATTTAGAGGAGGAGTCTGCTTCGGAGGAGGCGGAGGTGGAGTCTGGTGAGGAGTCTGACCCTGGCGTTGCAAGTCTGGCTCTAGCCACAGCCTATGTCGCCAAGTCCATCTTCAACACTGAAGACAATGACGTCCACACCAACGCTGAAGCTAATGACAAAGACGATTCTTCTCCCACCTACTGCTTCATGGCACGTGGTGCCAAGGTAAAATCTCGCGATGCTTACTTTCAAACTTCAAGTGAAGATGACTCTGATTGTGAATCCAAACCCAGCTACAAAACACTTGCTAAAATTGCAACTGAACAACAAAGGGCTATGGAACATACTCAAAAACTGTTAGACAAAAGCGATGACCTGTTGGACGCGGAAATGACACGTTCACAGTCCTTAGTAGAAGACATAAAAAATCTTCATGCTAAGTACCAAGAACTCGAAAATCTTCATGATACGCTCTCAACCACATATGAAAAGCTCTCCTATGATTATCTTCAAAGGAAGCAAGAGCTTGAGAAATTGAAAGCGACTCATGAAGATCTTCAAGAAGAGAATGAGTCACTTCGCACTCAACAGATCAGTCCCGCTCAGGATGGATTCGAACCACCATGTTTAAAATGCATTGAGCGTGATAACGCTACATCTGTTGCTGAATGTTCCACTGCTGCTGCTGTTTCATTGTCTTCAACTACTGATGTGGTTACTAACCCCTCTGCGGAGGATACCACGAGTATTGCTGATGAAAATGCTAGGTTGAAGACATTGCTTGAAACAGGGATGTACAAAAGTTTGAAGGGACATCAGACTCTCTGCGATGTCCTCAAAAAGCAGATTCTGAACCGAAACCCTAGGAAAGAGGGTGTTGGGTTCGAGAGGAAAATGAATGCTGATGGTTCCTACTGGAAGGCTGAGTAGTATCCCAAAACCACATGGGTTGCTGCAAAGGAACCTTCAGTGGATCCATCCACTTTATCTAGATTTACCTGTGCTAATCCTATTATTATTGATGAATCCTTTGATGCAAACTATAAACTGTTCAAAAATCAGAATGGTGAAGTGTTTGCCAGGTATATTGGTACTAACTGTAGGAATGGACCTCCTATGAAGAAGATCTGGGTACCCAAAAGCTGCCTTGAGAATCTTCCAGTGAATGTCATCATGACACCACCAGTGAAGAAGACAAACCCTAGACCAAAGGCATCATATGGTCCAATGGCTACTTGCGAACACAGGACTCACTTGAGTCACCCTAACGCCAATGTTTTGCAGGGAAATCATACTCAAACTCATGAATATGAGCGTGTGTCTTCAAATCAATATGGTCATAGAACTAAGAACTTCTCTGCTTATTCACATGAGTATCATTCATCTCCTGCAAGGCTATTTGCTAGGGCTTCAAAGCCGAAATTCTCAGATGCAACACTTAGACTCATTGCTTCTAAGCCACCCCTGAAAATGTGGGTGGTGAAGAAGAACTAACTCTCTTTTGCAGAATGTGGTCTCCAGCCAGCAATCAATGGCGTCCGATATAATTGCTGGGGACCTAAAACATAAAGGGACGCATGATAAAATGACTTACTATAAATACCACATATGAATCTCTTATCTGTCATACTGTGTGCTAATCTTGATCTAAACTGTGATAATCCATGTGTGTGTAAAATGCTTATGCCTCACAACATACCTTGTGAAGCCTATCCTCCTAACTGCACTGTAGGGAATGTCACCAAAAGCTTCAGAATGGATTATTGACAGTGGATGCACTAATCATATGACTGGTGAACAAAGTCTTCTCATGGACTCAACCTTACGTCCATCCGACAAGAGTAAAATCACATTTGCTGACACTGGTAAAGGCAGAGTATTGGGTCTAGGTAGAGTTGCAATCTCAAGGGATCAACACATGGATAAAGTGATGCTTGTTGAATCGCTTGGATTCAACTTAATGTCTGTCTCAATGCTTTGTGACTTAAACATGATTGTGATATTTGGAAAATATCGTTGCCCTGTACTAATGGAATCTGACAAATCTCTAGTCTTTGAAGGGTATAGGAAAGGTGATCTATACATGGTAGATTTCTCAGCAGGTCCAAAACTTGTCGTATGTCTTCTTGCTAAAGCTTCAGAATGCTGGCTCTGGCATCGAAGGCTGGGGCACGCTGGCATGAGGAACTTGCATACTCTCGTCAAAAAGAAGCATGTCATAGGCATCGAAGGTGTTAAGTTCAAGAAAGATCATCTATGTGGTGCCTGCGAAGCTGGAAAGATGACAAGGGCCAAGCATCCCTCAAAGACAATCATGACAACATCTCAACCCTTCGAGCTGCTTCACATGGACTTATTTGGACCTACCCACTACTCCACCCTCACAACAACGGCGTGTCTCTATGGCTTCGTCATTGTTGATGACTACTCAAGATACACATGGGTGCAAATAATTCTCTACAAGAGTGAAGTACAAGATGTCTTCAGACGATTCGCCAATCGAGCAATGAACAACTATGGTGTCAAGATCAAGCATATCAGAAGTGATAACGGCACTGAATTCAAGAACACCGGGCTTGATCTTTATCTGGATACAATGGGAATCACTCATGAATTTTCTGCTCCATACACACCTCAGCAAAATGGCATTGTAGAGCGCAAGAACAGAACCCTCATCGAGATGGCTTGAACAATGCTTGACGAGTACAAGACACCAAGAAAGTTCTGGCCTGAAGCCATTGATACAGCTTGTCACATCATCAACCGTGTCTGCATCCATAAGCTTCTGGGCAAAACATCCTATGAGCTCCTCACTGGCAAGAAGCCAAATGTCAGCTACTTCAGAGTCTTTGGTGCTAGATGTTGGATCAAGGATCCCCATCACAAGTCAAAATTTGAACCCAAAGCTCACGAAGGCTTCATGCTTGGCTATGGAAAGGATTCACACTCTTACAGAGTCTTCAACCTCTTCCACTACAAAATTGTTGAAACAGTGGATGTGCGATTTGATGAAACCAATGGTTCACAAAGAGAAATTCTGCCAAGTACACTTGATGAAGCTCCTTCCTGTGAATCTATCAAGTTGATGGGAACTGGTGAGATCATGCCCTCTGAAGCATAGCCTGAAGAGGAACTTATCATCTCTGCACCAAATCAACCTGAAGACAATGCTCAGACCGAAGACAATTCTCCCAATGATGACAATGATCAGCCAGAGCAGAATCTTCGTCCTGTTCATCCTCGTGTTGCAAATGAAGTTCAAATAGAGAAGATTATTGACAGCGTCAATACACCTGGTCCGCTCACTCGCTCAAGAGCAACACAGCTAGCAAATTTCTGTGGGCATTTTTCATTTGTGTCAATATCAGAACCCAAGAAAGTTGCTGAAGCTTTTATTGAACCTGAATGGATTCAAGCCATGCAAGAAGAACTTCAACAGTTCAAGCTGAATAATGTTTTGGGAACTTGTCAAGCGACCTGACCCTCGCAAGCATAACATTATTGGAACAAAGTGGATATATCGAAACAAGCAAGATGAGCATGATCAAGTCGTCAGAAACAAAGCTCGTCTTGTGGCTCAAGGATATACTCAAGTTGAAGGAATTGACTTCGATGAAACATTTGCTCCTGTTGCTAGGCTTGAAGCTATCCGCATACTGCTAGCCTATGCTAATCATCACAACATCTTACTATATCAAATGGATGTAAAGAGTGCATTTCTAAATGGCAAGATTGAAGAAGAAGTATATGTTGCACAACCACCTGGCTTTGAATATCCAGAACATCCTGATATGGTGTACAAACTGAACAAAGCACTATATGGCCTCAAACAAGCTCCTCGTGCCTGGTATGATAAAATCAAAGACTTCCTGAAGAGCAAAGGCTTCAAACCTGGATCTCTCGATCCCACACTCTTCACGAAGACATATGATGGTAAACTGTTTGTGTGCCAAATATATGTGGATGGCATAATATTCGGCTGCACCAACCAGAAGTACAATGATGAGTTTGGGTACATGATGCAAGAGCAATATCAAATGTCCATGATGGGAGAGCTGAAGTTCTTCCTTGGTCTTCAAATTCGTCAGCAACGAAATGGCATCTTCATATGTCAAGAAAAATACCTCAAAGACTGTCTGAAGAAGTTTGGAATGGAAGACTACAAAGGCTACACGACGCCAATGCCAGCCAAGCACCATCTTGGTCCCGACGACAATGGTAAAGAGTTCGATCAAAAGGTATACCGCTCCATGATTGGTTCTTTGCTTTATTTATGTGCATCTAGGCCAGATATTATGCTTAGTGTTTGCATGTGTGCTCGATTCCAAGCGGCACCAAAGGAATCGCATCACTTAGCTGTGAAGCGAATTCTTCGATATTTGGCTTACACCCCAACACTAGGATTATGGTATCCAAAGGGCTCAAGGTTTGATCTGGTTGGATTCTCGGATGCTGATTATGCTGGTGACAAAGTGGATCGCAAGTCTACATCAGGCACATGTCATTTTCTCGGTCGATCACTTGTCTGTTGGTCTTCAAAGAAGCAGAACTGTGTGTCACTCTCAACTGCTGAATCTGAATACATTGCTGCTGGATCTTGTTGGGCTCAGCTTCTATGGATGAAACAAACTCTCAAGGACTATGGCATCGATCTGAAGCAAGTCCCTCTCTTCCGCGACAACGAAAGTGCCATCAAGATTGCCAACAATCCAGTCCAGCATTCGAAGACAAAGCACATTGAAATACGTCATCACTTTCTCAGAGGTCATGTTATGAAGAAAGATATAGATATCATGCACGTCAACACTGAAGAGCAACTGGCAGATATCTTCACAAAGCCCTTGGACGAGAAAAGGTTTTGCAAGTTACGGTGTGAGCTAAATATCTTGGAATCCTTGAATGTCCTGTGATCAGGCACATCTCCTAACACTTATGCATGTTGATGACTTAGATGTGCAACACACAAAGTAATGTATATCTTCAATCAATGAAGATTTACACTCTGAGTGTGAATACATTAACATGGAATTTGACTTCGGAGCGCCACGATAATTGTGCGCCGTGTCTGGGTCTAATACTTCCTATACGAATACTTACAACATCATATCAATTCTCCTAAAGCCAGTTCCTGCTTGACCAGCAAGCGTAATTCTCTGAAGCCTCTGAACGTATTGAAGCCATTCAGCTTGAAGTTCATGGCTGCAGAAAAATCAGCAAGGAAGGGTGGCAGACAGCACAGAGGAGGAACATCCAAAGATCTGCCTGATGACCTAGCAGAACTGTACAAGACAGACCCTGAAGAGACTTATCATCAGCACAAGACACGAATCCAATGGATTCGACGCTATTGGGCTGAAGAATGGTTCAAGTACAAGTTCGTGACCAAGGAATATGCAGAGAAAAATGCTATCAAGAGTCCTTGGGGCGATATTCTCTATCGAGGCCTTCAACCCAACAATAGAGCTGAAGCCATTGTGCAAGAATTCTATCCTTGCATGGTCCGTGGGCCACAGCCTGAAGAAGCCGACCCATCATCATTGCTCTGGGTTGTCGCGACGACAATCTCTTCAAGCGCAACTTCCAGTTTGTTGTGTCTTCAGCAAAGGAAAACAAGAAGTCATGGGGATTAGACTTCAATCCTGGTCCCTCTGCTCCCCGTGAGGATGGCACTCGTGAAGCTGAAGAAAATAGAATTGGCCCCTTTGCAAACCTTGATGGCCTCATCTCCTACATCTTGGTACAAGGTGCCAAAGTGGAACATTCTGACAATGAGGCTGATTGTGATGAAGCCCCAGCTCCTCCTTCGAAGCCACAGAAGCAAAAGAAGCTAAAGGCTTCTAAACCCGTACCACCAAAAGCTTCTCGTGCGAAGCCACTGGCCACTGCACCTCCTGAAGCCAGTGTGCAGTCTGAAGATCAATCCCGTATCTCCAAGAAGACGGAGAAGAAAAAGCAACTTGTCAGGCATACTGATCAAGCCCTGAATCCTGCCGCTATTCTGCGCAACGATCCCACTGATCTGTCAAGTGATGAAGATCTTGTAGATGATGCTCTTGAGCAGCTGATAAAGAGCAAGGAAGAAACAGAAATCTTCAACAAATTGCCTCTCTTTGATGTGGCCATCATCCACAACTTCATTGATGAATGGTTCGACACCCCCAATGTTAGCTTTGACGATTTACAGCTTCCCATTGGCCTCAGTGTCGCCTTCAATGGTGCCATTGCTTCAGAGCTAGCTCTTGCTCAGCGAATCATTGAGCTCAAGAACAAGATTGATTTTGAGAAGGCTCAATTCAAGAAGCATGTGGCCAAGCTCAGTGTTCAAGACGTCAGAAACTTCAAGGTCATGCTGCATGAGCTTAAAGAAGCTTTTCAGAAGAAGAGCCAAGAAGCTCAAGGCTCTCGCGAGCGTATGAAGAGTTTGGTTGATAAGTGTGTGCTTGCCTACAATGAGGCTGAGAAGCGCAAGTCACTTGGCCGTCCTGGCATTGACCCCAGAATGGCTGCAAAGAAAAAGAAGAACTTTCCTGCTGATCAGCCTGCGCCTTCAAGCCAAGAAGCTCCACGTATTATCTTCCCAAGTAGCATGACTGGCTCGAAGCCAAAGGTCACCACAACCGCTTCTGAACAGAAGAAAACGAGGGCTGCAGAGGCAGAAGCTCGAAAGAGGAAGAATACCGAAGCCTCTGATGCCGCTCCCTCCAAGAAGAAGCGCAAGACCAAGAAGAATTGGGCTGCTCCCACAGAGCCCCTTTTTGTTGAACCCATCTCCGTGATTCATCCTGCATCTGCAGCCCAAGAACTTCACATGACTGTGCATGAGCCTGCCTCCACAGAGGCTCCTGAAGCTGAAGATATTCCAGCAGCTGAACCCACCGCTGCTGAAGACATTGGTCATCATGACAATGTTGAAGATGATGAAGTTCTTCCTCAGATCGAATGCAATGTGGTATCATCGCCTGTTCATACGAACAACGAACTCATCAGCATTGGTCGTCCTCTGATGCCAATTGCACAGGATGATTCATGGGCTGATCGCCCGCAAGAACAAGACTCCCCCAGTACTCCCCTACAACAACAACAAGCTACCCCCAACGTGCAAGAAGAGGATGAAGACGTTCAGGCTCAGCCAACTCCATCTCCTAAAGTGAAGCCAGCTCTTCCCAGGCTTCGTAGAGGACAAAGGCCTGAAGTCCCTCTGTCGAGCGTTCCAGAAGGAGAAGTGCAATGTTCACCTGTTGCACGACAAGTACTTTCTGAACCTGCTCCAACTGTGAATGTCTTCGAGTCTGAAGCACATGCTGCTGAAGACATTCCGGCTGCATCAGCCGAAGAAAATCAAGAAGAAGTGTGTGTACCAACCCCCCCAGTGATTGAAGAAGAAGAAGTTCATGATCAGAACGTGTCTGTGCCCGACCCTCCTGTTCATCAAGAGGAGGCTGAAAATGTTGAGGCTGCTGATGGAGTCATGTACCTAGGGTAGGGTCACAGACCTGATCTAAGTACCCTGCCCAAGGACACCCTTAGAAGAGATCGCCTTCTAGTCGACCTACGAGGGACTCACTCGACTGACTTGAAGGACTCGACCACGAAGACTCACTCGACCACCAGAAGGTCAAGAGGCACTCTGCACGGCAACAGTCTGTAATTGAGTAGACTTTATGATAGTAAAGACACTTTATGTGGGGCGTTACCAGTAACGCGCCGGACTTAATGTACCATAAACCCTTCATTACGTGGGTTGGCTGGGGTCCTGGCGCACTCTATATAAGCCACCCCCCTCCACAGGCAGAAGGGTTCGGCACCCTGTAATCCATATACACATAATCCACTCGACCGCCTCCGGGCTCCGAGACGTAGGGCTTTTACTTCCTCCGAGAAGGGCCTGAACTCGTACATCTCTTGTGTTTACAACCTCTCCATAGCTAGGACCTTGCCTCTCCATACCTACCCCCCACTCTACTGTCAGATTTGGATCCACCACAGTTGGCGCCCACCGTGGGGCAGGTGTTTTAGCGATTTGCGGAGAAGTTGCGATTCTTCCGAGTACTTTCATCATGGTAGCTGCTGGAGTTTTGGTCGAGGGTCGAGAGATTCATCTCGGTGCTCTCACCTTCGTCGCCGACGACTCCGCCTGGCTCCAGGAGGCTCCACTCGACGTCGATGCGCTCCCCGTCCGCGGTGTGACGCATTTTCGCGCATGTGTCCGCGGCGTTTTGCTGCGGCAACCGTCGACCCCATATCGGTCGACTCCCCTATCGATCACCCTCCCGGTCTCCCGCCAGCGCAAGCGCTCGGGTCGGTCGAGGCTTCAGCGATGGGTGAGACACGCGGTGGCTCGCCAGACGGCCACCACCCAAGTTGCGGCAATCGAGCCCGACGAATCTCTCTACGGCCTGTTTGATCTGTCGACTGGCTCCGTAGAGACTGCATCCGAATGCGATAGCAGTGATCCAGTGGCGGAAATCCTGATGGTCGACGGGCCTCGCAGCCCCCCTGGCTTCGCCCGTGATGGTGGGGCAGGCGACGGAGGTGACCCCGCACGAGACCACGAAGAGTACCAGCCCGAGCCACTCGACTCTCTGCAAAGAGAGGAACTTCGCCGCAGGAACATGGATGCCCTGCATACTCCCATCGCGGGAGGAACCCCCGAGGCTCGCGCCTTGGAGGAGGCACGTTTGGCCAATTTGGCCGAACGCGCTCGCCTGGAGAATCTTCAGCGAGCACTCGACGAGCGCGCGCGGCAACGAGTTCCCGACGCCAATCGACGTCAACTCTTCCCGCCGACTCAGGTATATCGAACCCCAATCCAGAATTTAGCAGCTGCGACCCGTATAGCAGAGTCCATCCAGCCCTCTCAGTCGGAAGCTGGTAGACGCTTGATGCAGATCAGGGATCTGCTCCGGGCAGCAGGAGATCAGAATTCAGCCGTGTCGCAGTCGCGCAACAGAATTGACAGTCAATCCGTCGCTGCGAATACGGTTTAGTCGGCTCACAGTCCCAGATCGCCTCCGCGGCGTGAAGGGCACGAGAATCGGCGAGACCAATATGGGGACCGACACGACCGAGATGATAGGCGTCGAGTGCCCACTTCCCCTCCGAGGGGTGGGTCTTACGCTCCTCGGCAGCAAGATGACAGGCGTCAGCTCAGTGTGGGGCGAAGAGTTCCAGTCGACCCTAGAGAACCAGGCTTCGACGCGCGATCCATTATCGTGCAAGGCTTGGTCGACCGGAACAGAGCCCATCGAGGTGGACTCGACAGAGATGCGCCCACGAGCAGTCGAGTGCACGTTTCTGGTCCGGAATGTTTCAGCAGAGCTATCAGAGCCGCAGTGATTCCTCCCAATTTCAGGTTGGCAACAGGAGTCAGCAAGTTCACCGGTGAGTCTAAGCCTGAAACTTGGCTTGAGGACTACCGAGTGGCAGTTCAGACTGGTGGTGGGAATGACGAGGTGGCCATGAAGCATTTGCCCCTCATGTTGGAAGGTTCTGCCAGAGCGTGGTTGAATCAATTACCTCCTAGCAGCATTTACACTTGGGAAGATCTGTCCCGAGTGTTCGTCAGAACGTTTGAAGGAACTTGCAAGCGACCAGCTGGATTGACAGAGCTGCAAGTCTGCGTGAAGAAGACCAATGAGACTCTCAGGGAGTATATTCAGAGATGGATCACTTTGCACCATACTGTGGAGAATGTGTCTGATCATCAGGCAGTCTGCGCCTTCAAGGATGGTGTCAAGAACAGAGAATTGAGTTTGAAATTTGGTCGAACCGGAGACATGACCTTGAGTCGGATGATGGAAATTGCTACCAAGTACGCCAACGGCGAAGAAGAAGACCGACTCCGAAGCGGCAAGCGCAAGCCGAGCCAGTCGGAGAAGGGAAACACCAGTCGGAAACAGAAGCGGAAGGCTGAACCGGCAGCTCCTGGAGAGGCTCTGGCCGTGACTCATGGAAAGTTTAAAGGGAAACCAAAAGGATCCTGGAACCCTAAGAAGGTAAAGGATAAAGAAGGGAACGACGTGATGGATATGCCGTGTCACATCCACATGAAGAAAGACGAAGAGGGGAATATCATTTACCCAAAGCATACCACTCGCCAATGTCGACTCCTGATCCAGCAGTTTCAAGGAAAACAGTCTAAAGACAAGGAAAAGGAGTCGGACAAGGCCGAAGACAAGGAGGACAGTGAGGAAGGATATCCGCATGTCAACTCCACTCTGATGATCTTTGCAGATGTGGAAAGCAAGAGTCGATTGAAAGTCATTAACCGCGAGGTGAACATGGTTACCCCAGCAAAAGCAAATTATCTGAGATGGTCCCAAACACCCATCACATTCGACCAATCTGATCACCCGACTCATATTACCACCCCTGGGAGGCAAGCTTTGGTGGTCGATCCAGTTGTCGAAGGCACTCGACTGACAAAAGTGCTGATGGACGGTGGTAGCGGGCTGAATTTGTTGTATGCAGACACACTGAAAGGAATGGGCATTCCGATGTCCCGACTGAGCACCAGTAACATGAGATTTCATGGAGTTATACCAGGGAAGAAAGCCGAGTCACTCGGACAAATAGCTCTGGACGTGGTGTTTGGTGATTCGAAACATTTTCGCAAAGAGAAGTTAACGTTTGAGGTCGTGGATTTTCAGAGTGCATATCATGCCATTTTGGGGAGACCAGCTTATGCACGGTTCATGGCTCGACCATGTTATGTGTACCTCAAATTGAAGATGCCCGGCCCCAAAGGAGTGATCACTGTCACCGGTGATCGGAAAAAGGCAGAAGAGTGCTTTCAGAAGGGCTCAAAGATTGCTGATTCCCAGGTGACAGCGGTCGAGTTTGAAGAATACAAGCAAAACGCAGATCCGAGTGATTTGCTGCGATCCAAGAAACCCGCCACAGAATCTGCATTTCAGTCATCCGGTGAGACGAAGCCTGTTCACATTCACCCGACCGACCCCGATGCAGCCCCGACCCACATCTCCACAACACTTGACCCGAAATAGGAAGAAGCGCTCATCCAGTTCCTCCGTGAGAACTGGGACATTTTTGCATGGAAGCCCGCTGACATGCCAGGTGTTCCCAGGGGACTGGCTGAGCATCGCCTAAGAGTCGACTCATCAGCAAAACCAGTCAAAGAGCATCTTCGGCGGTCCGGCGTCCAGAAGAGAAAAGCCATTGGTGAGGAAGTGGCTCGACTGTTGGCGGCAGGATTTATCCGAGAGATATACCACTCCGAATGGCTCGCTAATGTCGTCATGGTTCCTAAGAAGGACAAATCGCTCTGAATGTGCATTGATTTCAAGCACATCAACCGGGCCTGCCCGAAAGATCATTTTCCTCTCCCTCGCATAGATCAAATTGTTGACTCGACCGCGGGATGCGAGAGATTGTCTTTTCTAGACGCCTACTCCGGGTACCACCAGATCCGTCTGTACGGACCCGACGAGGTAAAAACAGCTTTCATCACTCCACTCGGGTGCTTCTGCTACATCACCATGCCATTCGGCCTCAAGAATGCCGGAGCCACATTTATGCGAATGATTCAGAAGTGTCTACTCACTCAAATCAGTCGGAATGTAGAAGCGTATATGGATGATATCGTTGTCAAGTCACGAAAAGGTTCTGACCTGCTCGCTGACCTCGCCGAAACATTTGCCAACCTCAGAAGGTATGATATCAAGCTCAATCCATCAAAGTGCACATTCGGAGTTCCTGGTGGCAAGTTACTCGATTTTCTCGTTTCCGAGCGAGGGATCGACGCTAATCCAGAAAAGATCGGCACTATTCTCCGAATGAAACGCCCTGTGCGAGTGCACGATGTCCAGAAGCTTACTGGATGCTTGGCCGCATTAAGTCGATTCATCTCACGACTCGGTGAAAAGGCATTGCCTCTTTACCGACTAATGAAGAAGGCAGACAAGTTCGAGTGGACTCAAGAAGCTGATGCAGCGTTTGCCGAGCTAAAAGCTCTGCTCTCCACCCAGCCGGTGCTTGCTGCTCCAATCAGCAAAGAGCCTCTGTTGCTTTATATCGCAGCCACAGGACAAGTCGTCAGTATAGTGCTTACGGTCGAGCGGGAAGAAGAAGGAAAAGCTTTCAAAGTTCAACGCCCAGTGTATTATTTGTCTGAAGTCTTGACTCCATCCAAGCAGAGATATCCTCATTATTAGAAGCTTGTGTATGGAATATACATGACCACAAAGAAGGTTGCTCATTATTTCTCTGATCATTCCATCACAGTCGTCAGCGACGCTCCACTATCAGAGATTTTGCACAACAGAGATGCAACTGGTCGAGTGGCGAAATGGGCGATTGAACTTCTTCCCCTTGATATCAAGTTTGAGGCAAAGAAAGCCATTAAGTCCCAGGCAATAGCAGATTTCCTCGCCGAGTGGATTGAACAGCAGCAGCCGACTGAAGTTCACTCGGAGCATTGGACCATGTTTTTTGATGGCTCTAAGATGTTGAATGGTTCCGGTGCTGGGGTTGTCCTGGTTTCCCCCAGAGGAGATAAGCTCAGATATGTGCTCCAGATTCACTTTGATTCCTCCAACAATGAGGCAGAGTATGAGGCCCTCTTATACGGATTGCGCATGGCCATTTCACTCGGCTTCCGTCGCCTGATGGTCTATGGCGATTCAGATTTAGTGGTCAACCAAGTGATGAAGGAGTGGGACGTGAGAAGCCTAGCCATGACTGGATACTGCAGTGCAGTGAGGAAGCTGGAAAAGAAGTTCGAGGGGTTGGAGCTCCATCATATACCCCGACTGAAAAATCAAGCAGCTGATGATCTAGCAAAGATAGGTTCCAAGAGAGGAGCCATTCCGAGTGGTGTGTTCTTGGAGCATATACACACTCCGTCAGTCAAAGAAGATCCTTTCACCGAAGAAGCTCCACAGCCCAAGAGTGCCACAGATCCGACTGAGGTTGAAGTCCCAGCAGTGGTCGACTTGGTCATGGAGGTCTTGGTGGTCATTCCCGACTGGACAGTTCCGTATATCACGTATATCCTGAGAAAAGAGCTTCCGGAGGATGAGGAAGAGGCTCGACAGATCGTCCGTCGATCTAAAGCCTTTACCGTAATCAAAGGACAGTTATATAGAGAAAGCGCGACTGGAGTTGGTCAGAAGTGCATAACACCAGAAGAAGGTCGAATCATCCTTAATGATATCCACTCGGGGACCTATGGTCATCATGCGTCCTCTCGGACCATCATGGCCAAAGCATACCGAGCCGGATTTTACTGGCGAAAGGCGAATGAGATGGCAAAGGAAATAGTGGATAAGTGCGAGGGATGTCAGTTCTACTCGAATATGTCGCACAAGCCTGCATCGGCTCTGAAGACCATTCCACTCGTCTGGCCTTTCGCAGTATGGGGGTTGGACATGGTCGGTCCTTTGAGAACAGGTCGAAGTGGCTTCACGCATTTACTGGTGGCAGTCGACAAGTTCACCAAGTGGATTGAGGCTAAACCAATCAAGAACCTTGATGCCGGTACTGTTGTTAGCTTCATCAGGGAACTGATATTCAGATATGGAGTCCCGCACAGCATCATTACGGATAATGGGTCGAACTTTGACTCGGAGGAATTCAGGGATTTCTGCAACTCTCAAGGCACACGAGTCGACGATGCTTCAGTCGCCCATCCGCAGACGAATGGACAAGTAGAGCGAGCCAATGGCCTGATTCTCAAGGGATTGAAACCCCGACTGATGCGTGATCTCAAGCATGCAGCTGGAGCGTGGGTCGACGAACTTCCCTCGGTGCTTTGGGGACTGCGGACCACACCTAATCGATCGACCGGAAGAACTCCATTCTTCTTGGTCTACGGAGCTGAAGCAGTCTTGCCGAGTGATCTTCTCCACAATGCTCCTCGAGTTGAGATCTACAATGAAGCAGAAGCTGAACAAGCGTGGCAGGACGCAGTCGACCTTTTAGAGGAAGAAAGGGAGATGGCTCTGATCCGATCGACCATCTACCAACAAAATTTGCGTCGTTTCCACGCCAGAAATGTGAGGGGTTGAGCCTTCCAGGAAAGAGATTTAGTTCTCCGAGTGGATCAGAAGAAACATCACAAGCTTGCTCCTTCTTGGGAAGGACCCTTCATCGTCACCAAAGTTCTCCACAACGGGGCGTACCGCCTTTACAACGTCGAACATAATATCGACGAGCCCCGAGCTGGGAACGCGGAACTACTCCGCCCATTTTACACTTGAGTTTATCACTCGCATGAGTTGCAATAAAGTACTCCTGTAGTTCATGGATTTCAAAATAATAGTGTCATAGTTCCTCCATAATTTTTGTCACTTTTTATTTTGTCCAATAAAATTTTCCCCTCAGTGGGTGACTTAGCCGCGAATCCGTTTCGCCTAAGTTTGTAAAAATCCTTACCGAGTGGTGAGCCAGACTCCCACTCGGAGGCTTAGCTGCGAATCCGTTTCGCCTAAGATTAAATAAAATCCTACCGAGTGGTAAGCCAGACTTCCACTCGGGGGCTTAGCTGCAGTCCAAGTACTCGCCTAAGTTATAAAAATCCTACCGAGTGAAGAGCAAACCTCTCACTCGGGAGCTTAGCTGCAGCCCAGTGCTCGCCTAAGATATAAAAATCCTACCGAGTGGTAAGCCAGACTTCCACTCGGAGGCTTAGCTGCAGTCCAAGTACTCGCCTAAGTTATCAAAATCCTACCGAGTGGTAAGACAGACTTCCACTCGGAGGCTTAGCTGCAGTGCAAGTACTCGCCTAAGTTATAAAAATCCTACCGAGTGAAGAGAAAACCTCTCACTCGGGGGCTTAGCTGCA
>NC_041381.1:178599921-178600288 GCF_002162155.2 Triticum dicoccoides
GCCTAAGATATAAAAATCCTACCGAGTGGTAAGC
The DNA here is from genome assembly GCF_002162155.2 of Triticum dicoccoides. NCBI lineage: Eukaryota > Viridiplantae > Streptophyta > Magnoliopsida > Poales > Poaceae > Triticum > Triticum dicoccoides. Next base: position 178,599,956 of record NC_041381.1, read on the forward strand.
CAGACTTCCACTCGGAGGCTTAGTTGCAGTCCAAGTACTCGCCTAAGTTATCAAAATCCTACCGAGTGGTAAGCCAGACTTCCACTCGGAGGCTTAGCTGCAGTCCAAGTACTCGCCTAAGTTATAAAAATCCTACCGAGTGAAGAGCAAACCTTTCACTCGGGGGCTTAGCTGCAGCCCAGTGCTCGCCTAAGATATAAAAATCCTACCGAGTGAAGAGCAAACCTCTCACTCGGGGGCTTAGCTGCAGCCCAGTGCTCGCCTAAGATATAAAAATCCTACCGAGTGAAGAGCAAACCTCTCACTCGGGGGCTTAGCTGCAGCCCAGTGCTC
>NC_041381.1:178600525-178661775 GCF_002162155.2 Triticum dicoccoides
AGTGCTCGCCTAAGATATAAAAATCCTACCGAGTGAGGAGCAAACCTCTCACTCGGGGTCTTTGCTGCAGCCCAGTGCTCGCCTAAGATATAAAAATCCTACCGAGTGAAGAGCAAACCCCTCACTCGGGGGTTTAGCTGCAGCCCAGTGCTCGCCTAAGATATAAAAATCCTACCGAGTGAGGAGCAAACCTCTCACTCAGGGGCTTAGCTGCAGCCCAGTGCTCGCCTAAGATATAAAAATCCTACCGAGTGAAGAGCAAACCCCTCACTCGGGGGTTTAGCTGCAGCCCAGCGCTCACCTTAGTGGATTAAGGAATAAGTCGAGTGCAGTGAGCGTCTTGCTTTGAACCTGCAAAAGACATTTCAAGCCAACAGCAATCATATTCAAGCATCAAATTCAAGTTCGGAACGATACCTAAAGGAACCGAAAGTGCTCAGGCGCCAAGCCTGTTAAGGTTTATCGGTTACAACTCCACTCGGCATACCGAGGCAAATTTAAAGCGTCGAGCTTAAAAGAAGTTTTTTACCCCTCCTGTGGAGGGCTGGAAGGTGCAACAAGTTCATCAAGATCAATTCCATCTGCGATCCGAGTGGCAGCAGCAATGAAAGTTTCCATAAAGGACCTGAAGTCGTGTTTCTTGGTGTTGGCCACCCGGAGGGCCGCCAGCTTGTCTTCTCGCGCATCTTTGCAGTGGACTCGGGCCAGACACAGAGCAACATCTGCACCGCACCGAGCCGAGGACTTTTTCCACTCCTGCACAAGACCAGGGACCGTGTTCAAGCGAGCCATCAGTGACTCGAGGTCATTCTGGAGTGTCTCCCTGGGCCAGAGCGTTGAGTCGATGCGAGATGTGGCGACCTCTAGCCTTGCAAGATAGTCCATGACAGCTGCAACACAGGACTCCAGTCGGAAAACATTCATGGCAACTTCGTCGTTCACCGGAGAATTGACGGGGTCAAGGTTTGGTTCTAGCCGGCTAGTCTCTTCTTCAAAGTCTTGACAAAATTCTGCAAGGGCGATCACCGAGTCAAGGCAATGGTCGAATGGAAAAATCACAGTTGAAAATGATTGTTGAGCGTAAAGGTTTACCTTCAAGCATAAGGAACAGCTTCTTGGCAAGACCACTCAGGAAGGCCTCCAGATCATCTTTCTTCCGAAGAGCAGCTTTCAGATTGGTATTTTCTTGTTCAAGCTTGGTGACTGAAGCTAACTTCTCGTCAGCAAGCTTGATCTTCTCAGCTAGTTCAAGGTCTTTTTTCTGTTGGGCCTCCTTCACCTTACCTGCAAGTTACAGCAAGATCAGATTTTGAAACAAATAATGGGAAAAAGCAGTCGTCGAGGTCTCACCAAACATACCTTTGGTCTCCTCCTTTGCCTTCGTCAGATTCTCCTAAGCCAGCTTCAAATCCAGCTCAAGCTGAATGTGCTTGTTTTCCAGCTCAGTGTAGCGAGCCGCAAGATCACAGGATCTCTGCGAAGAATCAATCGACTAAATGTCAAAGATAATACACTTCCGAGTGGAAAAGGAAAAATCATGTGTTTCTAAGACTACAGCCGAATACAAACATTCGACCGTAGTCTCGGGGACTACACCCAGTGGGTGCACTCAGCGTGCCCCCACTAATCCTATTGAAGACAGAGTCGACCAGTCGACCTCAAAAAAAACAAGATGTATTCTTTAAGACTGTAATCGACTGCAAGCGGTCGACCACAGTCTCGGGGACTACACCCAGTGGGTGCACTCAGCGTGCCCCCACCGGTTTGCGAAATCCAGTCGCCATAGTCGAATGACGGAAAGACTGAACTTATAAAGCCTAAGGCCGACTGCCAGCAGTCGACCTTAGCCTTGGGGACTACACCCAGTGGGTGCACTCAGCGTGCCCCCACCGGTTTGCGAAATCCAGTCGCCATAGTCGAATGACGGAAAGACTGAACTTATAAAGCCTAAGGCCGACTGCCAGCAGTCGACCTTAGCCTTGGGGACTACACCCAGTGGGTGCACTCAGCGTGCCCCCACTGGTTTGCGAAATCCATTCGCCATAGTCGAATGACGGAAAGACTGAACTTATAAAGCCTAAGGCCGACTGCCAGCAGTCGACCTTAGCCTTGGGGACTACACCCAGCGGGTGCACTCAGCGTGCCCCCGCTAACACGGAGTTTAAATCGACACACCCAGTGGGTGATTACTATAAATTCTGGAAAGAAAAGTTTTTGATAGCATATCCTAACAGAACAAGCGGTGGTCGACTGACCTGAACATTGCTTTGAAGGGCGGAACTGGCGTCGTAAGCTGCCTCGCTCGCATCCCGGATGGTCTTCAACTGCTCCATCATGATCCCTGCCTGGCGTATCGCCTCCTTCGCGGCGCCAGCTTGGTCCTCTGGAACGTGGTGCGTCGTGAAGAGGGAGGGCTGCAGAGCACTCGTCAGTGGATCCGCGAAGGACACAGTGTGTCGAGTGGTGTTCTCCTCCTCCGCGACCAGAGTCTCAGGCACCGTCACATCCTGGGGCACCCTGCCGGCAGACGTTTTCCTACTCCTTCTGTGCTTCAACGGTTCCTCATCTTCATCATCATCAGGGAGAGTGATAACAGCATTGGATGGAGCTACAGAAAAGAATCAGAATTAGAGATCATGAGTCAGTCGACTAGAAACGGTGTTAAGAGTATAGTACCAGGTTTTGAGGTTGCTGCGTCCTCCATCTCATGGTCGTCAGCCCGGGCTGAGGTCTCAGAAGTAGCAGCGCTGCAACTCCAAAGAATCAGTCGACTAACTCCAGCGCCAACCAGAGATAAAGTTCGCACAAAACAAGAAGACTTAAGCAGCATGATTACCCTGATATGGTGGGGATGGACACCTTCATCTTCGGCAGGAACTTGGTCGGCTTTGACGGGGCCGCCCTGGGCTGCTTCGACGCCTTTTCAGTCGGCGCCGGAGAGGTGGTCCGAGGGCGCTTGGTCGACTGTGTAACAGTCGCAACCCCCTTGCCATGTTCAGTCGCGGGGTCATGGACAAGCTTCGACCGCCTTTCCGAGCGCGGTGGTGCGACATCCTCCTCCTCCTCTTCTTCGTCCTCATCATCATCATCATCATCATCATCATCATCATCATCATACTCAGCGGCGTCCGAGTCCCACTCCTCCTCCTGGCTCTCGCCCCCGCTCGCTTCTCCCTCCTCAGTCGGAGCCTGTGCTCCATTGGGCATCGAGTACAGCTCAGTGAGGACCTGATAGACATCAAGACAAAGATCAGTCGACCGATCGGCAGAGAAAACAGAAATAAATGTGACAAGAATACAATGGGAAGTGGGGCAGACATACCTTGTTTGGATCACTGTGGTGGTCGAGCGGAGGAGTCCTTCTGGCTCCGCGAGGGTTATCCTTGTTCCCAGTAACAGCGGCCATCCACCTTTCCAGAGTGGCATCGTCGACTGCTTCTGGATTGACCCGAGTCTCATCCTCAATCCTGCGGTACAACCACATGCAATGGCTCCGGAACTGAAGAGGTTGGATACGACGCCTAAGAAAAACCTCCAGGAGATCCATACCCGTCACTCCCTCCCGAACCAACTGAACTACACGCTCCATCAGCATCTTCACGTCAGCTTTCTCCTCCGGAATCACCTTCAGAGAGGAGGGCTTGTTCACTCGGCCCATGGTGAACTGAGGGAGTCCACTCGACTGCCCCGGCGTCGGCTGATCCTGGCAGTAGAACCAGGTCGACTGCCAGCCTCTGACTGGCTCGGGAAATGTCATGGCTGGGAAGGTGCTCTTGTTCCTCACCTGGATCCCCAGACCCCCACACATTTGGACAACTCGGGTTTTTTCGTCGCCTGGGCTCGCCTTCTTCACGGTCTGAGAGCGACACATGAATATGTGCTTGAACAAGCCCCAATGCGGTCGACAACCCAGAAAACTCTCACACATGGACACAAACGCGGCAAGATAGGCGATAGAATTCGGGGTGAAGTGGTGGAGTTGCGCTCCAAAGAAGTTCAAGAAACCACGGAAGAAAATGCTCGGCGGCAAAGAAAATCCGCGGTCGACATGGGTAGCCAGAAGCACGCACTCACCCTCTTCCGGCTGGGGCTGCCACTCTTTCCCCGGAAGCCTTGCAGCTCCATGAGGGATCAGGCCCTCGTTGGCCATGTCGAGGAGATCCGTCTCCGTGATGGTCGATTGGATCCAATCTCCCTGGACCGAGCCTTTCGGCAGGCGAGATCTGGATGAAGACCCGCCGCGACTGGTGGATCTCCCCTTCGCCTTCTCCGTCGCCGACGCCTTCCTCGCACGTTCCAGCGCCGCCGTCTTCTCCTTGGCCATGGCTGCCGGCAAGACGCGCGAGGAGAAGTTTTGCGGAGGCGAGAGCGAGCGCGTTGGGCAGAGACGAAGGGAGCAGAGAGAGAATGCTGAGGCACTGCTCAAAAAACCCTCGCCGGGCGCGTTTATAAGATCCCTTCCGAGTGGATGACAGGTGGGCTTGGTCGATCTAATCATATCCTGAAACAGTTGCGCGGACGTGATACGTGGCGAAAAAAAAGCGGCGCGGGGATCGAGGCGTCTATGCCCTGTCCCATCCGAGCGCCGCGGTCCGCCCCACTTCGCGCGCTTCCCCAAATTTCGTATCCCACGGAATCCGCAAATGGCAGATCAGTCTGCCAGACGCGGGATTTCCTGCGATCCGTCGCTCGGAAATCGGTGAAGTCCAAAAGATCACTCGACGAAGGAAAAGAATGGATCGAGTCGACTGAAGAAAAGTTGCTCACTATCAACAAAGATATTTTTTGGTTCAAAACAACGCACGACCAGTATGCGAAGGCTAATCGGAAACAACATCAACTCCTGCATCACTCAAGCCTCAATCCATTCGGGGGCTAATGATGGAGTCATGTACCTAGGGTAGGGTCACAGACCTGATCTAAGTACCCTGCCCAAGGACACCCTTAGAAGAGATCGCCTTCCAGTCGACCTACGAGGGACTCACTCGACTGACTTGAAGGACTCGACCACGAAGACTCACTCGACCACCAGAAGGTCAAGAGGCACTCTGCACGGCAACGGTCTGTAATTGAGTAGACTTTATGATAGTAAAGACACTTTATGTGGGGCGTTACCAGTAACGCCCCGGACTTAATGTACCTTAAACCCTTCATTACGTGGGTTGGCTGGGGTCCTGGCGCACTCTATATAAGCCACCCCCCTCCACAGGCAGAAGGGTTCGGCACCCTGTAATCCATATACACATAATCCACTCGACCGCCTCCGGGCTCCGAGACGTAGGGCTTTTACTTCCTCCGAGAAGGGCCTGAACTCGTACATCTCTTGTGTTTACAACCTCTCCATAGCTAGGACCTTGCCTCTCCATACCTACCCCCCACTCTACTGTCAGATTTGGATCCACGACAGCTGCCACCACCAACGTCAATACAGCCAGTGACGTAGTCATGGCTGATGCTAATGTGGAGCCTACACTAACTGTGCCTGAAGCAAATGTGGCTACTGAACCTGAAGTCAATGAGGATGCTGCACTCGAAGCCAATGAGGATGCTGCACCTGAAGCCAACATGACAACTGCTCCCGAAGCACCTGTCGTGCAGCCTGCCTCTGATGTTGCCCTTGCTCCTGTTCCGCCTCCAAGGCCTCACACAATTGAGCGAGCATACAGTCATGGTCAGCTCACTACTGTCCGATGGCCCGTTCTGGTGCCTCCACCCTCTGCCTCAGGACCGCAATTTGACTACCATATTGAGCACAGGCCTCAAGTGCAGAAGCCAAAGCCCAGGTTGCCAAGGTTTCCAGGTACTGCCAACTCCCCCGGGTCCTTCAATGCTAATGGCTTCAAAAGCCACAATACCTTCTTTGACATCGCCAAGAACCCCTACTCCAAGCCAAGAATATCATCAGATAGGTTCTGGAGATATCAACAGAGAAGCTATTACTCATGCATGTTATATAATCAAGGGCGCATTTTCCCTCATATGCGCCTTGACACTGAAGCCATTGCTGGACTGCCATGCTTAGAAGAAGCACTTGATTGCTTTCGAGATGCTGGTCTGCTCCACTTTGTGACAGACAAAGAACATTGGAATGAAGAGCTATTGCTTCAATTCTATGCCACTCTGCACATTCGCGGCTACAACAGAGACATCAAGACATGGGTTCTCGAGTGGATGACTGGAAATGTTCATCATGAAGCCAAAACTATGGACACCATCGAGCTTACAGGGCTAGCCACTCCTGGAGAACTGTATGAACCTGACTGTCAGCTACACCGCAATGCTGTAGCGAGCATCTTTCATAAGCCAGAACCCAATATGAGCCAGATGCTGAGCATGATGAAGCCTTTGCCATCTGACGCTGAATATCCCACACATATCTTTGTTGAAGACCTTGAGTATCTGCCTTGAACCATATATCATATCATCAGGTGAACTCTATGGCCAGTCAAGGGACACTCATCAGCAACCAAGCTTGAAGGAACTATGAAGACTTTGGTCTTCTATATTCTCAATGGCATCAGCTTCAACACTCAGGAATTCTTCATAAGACAACTTGCTGCCTCCGGTTCTGATCTCTTTGGTCTGAAGTTTTATGCTCCATGGGTCATGCGCCTTATCAAGCGCCACTCTACTGTCAACTATCAACCCTCTGCTCGCAATCATATAATATTTCTACCAGAAGTTGATATGTCAGTTGATGCTATATATTCTGACCCTGCCAAGATGCCGCTTTGTCTTCAGAACATCGAGCACCAAAGCTTCACTCAGCCTATTGAAGGTATTCAAGCAGCAACACGAATCTATCCATTTGCTGGTAACACTCGTCTGCCTCACAGAGCGCCCACTGAAGCCACTGAAAGCACCATTGCCAAAGGCCACGCAAGCGTTCTCGCGTTCTCAATGACCGAGAACTTCTTGTGGCCCTTCATCAGAAACAAGATAAACATCACTTTTGGCTCAAGAGACAGATGCAAAGCCTCTTGGTGGATGTCAATCGCATTCGCAACCTTGCCACCAAGAATGCCTTTGTTGCTCATGAAACTTGCCGGAGATCATGGAAGAGTTTGACCCTGCTTAGTGCTGAAGTAGATCTTCAAGACGATGGCTTCAATGAAAGATTTCAGTTTGACTCCACTCCTCCACGGAATGCTGTCTTACGAAGAACTCCATCTCTTGAAGACTCTGAATATTCCTCCTCCGCGGCAACAGTTAATGCCAGAGTGATCGATGATGAAGATGACACTACTTCACCACCTCCAACTACTGCGCGCATCGACACTGCACCAAGTTCCTCTGCACTGCCACCCAACGACAACAACCCTGCTGCTTCACCTACTCATCAAGAAGACGAGTAGATGATCTATGTCTTCAAACCTTTTTGGTCATTACTGACAAAAGGGGGAGAAGCGTATGAGCTGATAGTCTTCAAGCGGGTTCATATGGGCGGTTGCATTATATTTTGCTGCGTGCTTACAACTCTTGCATTTTGATACATTTGGTTCTTTGAGTTGTAACACCTAAACTTGATGGTCGTCTGCTACTTCTGCTACGTGTTTGCTTTACTCTGATGTGATGATAACTTCCGCACTTAGATCATCCTGCAGACGTCCATTTTTCATTATGCATGTCATTCTACTTGTTATATCATTTCATGCATGATGAATTATCTTCATAAGTTGAAGTGGATCTCCATAAGTACAACCTGCCATGTGCATTTGCAATCCAAAAGCAAATCATTAATATGCACATCTTCAGGGGGAGCCCTTGCTACTTATGAAGACAATTCCTATCCTTACAATTTCACATACTTTATCCCCATTGAAAACTTCAACCAGTTTGTCATCAATCACCAAAAAGGGGGAGATTGTAAGTGCATCTAGTGCCACCCCTAGTTGGTTTTGGAGTATTGACGACAAAGTTGGTTGAGGGACTAATGCGTTTGTGAGAATTGCAGGATAACGCAGGTAGTGTCCCTCATTGATTCGGTTTACCTACCGGAGATGACCCCTAAAAATGTATGAAGACATTGAAGACAATGGTGGTATGAGAAGATATTCATATTGAAGACTATGACATGAGAATACATTACGTGAAGACAATGGAGCATGAAGACTGTGTGGTTTCGTCGTTTCCTTTCTTCTTTGTTGAGTCATAGGAACCACCGTACTGTTAAGTGGGGTCCAAGTGAACTAAGTCAGAGTGACTGAAGTGATGCTCAACCCAAATCCTATGTCTTTGAGCGAAGACAATGAGAGCAAATCTTATCTAGAGTTGGATGAGTCAGCTTTGCTTGTAGCCCAAGTAAAGTTGTCGTGTGTGTTTGAAATCTGACCGTTGGAACACATGTCAGTTCCTTAGTGACCCAGGGTCATTTTGGACAAATCAGGTCGGGTTGCCTGGTGGCTATAAATAGTCCACCCCCTACACCATAAATTGGTGGCTGCTCAGAGTTTGTATACAGCTTTTGTCGTTTGAGAGCAACCCACCTCGAAGCATTTGAGAGAGAGAAATCTTGCGAGGACAAAGCCCAAACACCCAGAGCCAAAGAGTGTTAGGCATCACTGAAGTCTTTCTGTCTGTGTGACCTGAAGACTTATTACACTTGAGGACTGTGTATCCTCCAGCCGGTTAGGCGTCGCGTTCTGAGCATCCAAGAGTCATTGTGGATTGCCGAGTGAACGAAGTCTGTGAAGGTTTGGAAGTCTCCCTTGAAGACTTACCAGAGTGATTGGGCGAGGACTAAGTGACCTTAGCTCAAGGGGAATAAGGTGAAGACACGGTCTTCTGAGTTAAATCTCAGCCTCCCTAACCAGATGTACAGTTGTCACAGCAACTAGAACTGGTCCAACAAATCATGTGTCCTCAACAAGCAACTGGTTCTATCTCTTCCCTCCTTTACTTTGAGTTTGTCTTCGTGAAGTCATTGCTTATTGTTTTATCCGATTGACTTCATTGCTTGACTACTATTGTTGATTGGCTTCATACTATCTTCCATCCTGATCCTACTACCTAGCTGCTATTAATCTTCAAATGTTAATGCTATTGCATACTTGATTATGGCTTGCTTGTTGTAGTGTATCTTCCGCTACATATCAATTAGGTTGTTTCTATCGTTTGTCTTTGAAACTTCCATGTTTTGAAGACTTCCCTAAAAATCGCCTATTCACCCCCCCCCCCTCTAGTCGATAACTAGCACTTTCAGAAGGGGGTCGGCCCCCTCTAGATGAGATCTAGAGGGGGGCGGCCAAGGGGGGGGGGGACTTGCCCCCCAAACAAGGGGGCACCCCCTTAGGGTTTCCCCCCAACCCTAGGCGCATGGGCCCAAGGGGGGGTGCGCCCAGCCCTCTGAGGGCTGGTTCCCTTCCCACTACGGCCCATGAGGCCCTCCGGAAGAGGTGGTTGTCATGGTTCTAAGTCTGACAGTAGTGTAGGGGGGTACTAAGGAGAGGCAAGATCCTAGCTATGGAGTAGTTGTGCACACAAGTGTTTTACGAGTTCAGGCCCTTCCCGGAAGAAGTAACAACCCTACGTCTTGGAGCCCGGAGGCGGTCGACTGGATTATATGTGTGAGAGTTACAGGGGTGCGAACCCTTCTACCAGTGGAGGGGGGTGGCTTATATAGAGGACGCCAAGACCCCAGCTAGCCCACGTAGCAGAGGGTTAAAGTACATTAAGGTCCGGCATTACTGGTAACGCCTTACATAAAGTGTCATCATGACCATAAAGACTACTTAATTACAGACCGTTTGGATACAGAGTAGATCTTGGAGTCCTGGCGGTCGAGTGAGTCTTCATGGTCGAGTGTCTTCAGGTTCGTCGAGTGTCTTCTAGTCCGTCGAGTGGAGTTCCTCTTGGTCGACTGGAAGACGGCTTCTTCTAAAAGATGTCCTCGGGGAGGGTACCTTGGGCAGGTCCATGACCCTACCCTAGGTACATGACTTCATCATTAGCCCCCGAATGGATCGAGGTTTGAGTGAGGAAGGAGTTGGCAATCTTTCCGACCTGTTTCCTGGTGTTGTAAAGGTGTTTTGCTCTGGATCAATTTCTTTCAAATGAGGATGTCAACTTTCTTTCAGTCGCCTTGATCCATTCTTCATGTCTGTCGAGTGAACTTTATGAACTTGGAGATTTCCGAGCGACGGATCGCAAGAGATCTTCCGTCTGACAAGTTGCCCTGGGGTTAGCGGATTTAGTGGGATCTGAATTTTGGGAAGCGCATGAAGCGGAGAAGACCACGGTACTCGGACGGGATAAGGCAGAGACGCCTCGATTCCTGCGCCGCCTTTTTTGCCATGTATCGCCTGCGCGACTGTTTTGGGATTTGACAGGATTGCCCGGGCCTACCAGTCAGCCACTCGGAAGCGACTCCATATAAGGGACCGGGCGGAGGTTTTTGAATAGTGCTCCCTCATTTTCCTCTCCCTCGTCTCCAGATTCCTCCGCTGCGTTCGCCAACTGCTCTGCGCCGCTGCTCCATTCCAGCCTTGTTGGCGACAATGGTGAAGGAGAAGACGGCGGCTTTGGAGCGGGCAAAGAAGGCGACGACGAAGGTGAAGGGGAGAGCGACCAGTCAGGGCGGATCCTCGTCGCGGTACCGCCTGCCACAAGGTTGGATCCAGGGTGATTGGATCCTCTCAACCATCACCAAGAAGAATCTCGATGACCTGGCCAGTGAAGGCCTGATTGCGCACGGGGCGGCGAGGCTCCCGGGGACGGAGTGGCAGCCGCAGCCTCAGGAGGGTGAGTGTGTCCTCTTAGAGACTCATGTAGATCGTGGGTTCTCTCTGCCGCCGCATCCTTTCTTTCGAGGGTTTCTGAACTTCTTCGGGGCTCAGCTTCACCACTTTACACCCAATTCCATTGACTATCTCGCCGCTTTCGTATCTTTGTGCGAAAACTTCTTGGGTTGTCGGCTGCACTATGGCCTTTTCAAACACATATTCACTTGTCGCTCTCAGACGGTGAAAAAGGCCAACCCAAATGATGAGAGAACTCAGGTAATCCAGATGTGTGGGGGTCTTGGGGTCCAGATGAGGAGTAAGAGTGCTTTCCCAGCTATGACCCTTCCCGAGTCAGTCAGAGGGTGGCAGTCGACCTAGTTCTACTGCCAAGACCAGCTGACGCCAGGGCAGTTGACTTGGCTCCCTCCCTTTTCTATGAGTCGAGTGAACAAGCCATCCTCTCTGAAAGTAGTTCCGGGGGAGAAGGCTCAGGTAAAAATGCTGATGCAGCGGGTAGTCCAGCTTATTCGCGACAGTGTGAATGGCATGGATCTTCTGGAGGTTTTCCTTCGGCGGTGCATCCAACCACTCCAGTACCGGGGCCACCCGATGTGGTTGTACTCTGGTACTGAAGACGCCACTCGAGTCCACCCAGAGGAGGTCGACGATGCCACACTGGAGAGGTGGATGACTGCCATCATAGGGAACAAGGACAACCCTCATGGAGCCAGGAGGATCCCGCCACTCGACCAATCTTATGAGGCGGACAAGGTATGACCACTTTTCTCCGATTGTACTCACGTTCCATTCGTTCTGTTTCGTCGCAGATCAGTTGATCGACTTTTGTCTTGCTCGTTGTCTTTCAGGAGACCACCGAGTTGTATTCGATGCCCAATGTGGTGCAAGCGCAGGCCGAGGAGGAGGAAGGAAGTGGAGGTGAAAGTCAGGAGGAGTGGGAGTCGGATGGTGATGAGGGTGATGGAAATGCAGGCTTCGATGAGGAGGAAGAGGAGGAGGAAGTTGTGCCTCCCCATTCTGAAAGAAGGTCCAAGCTCGCCCATGATCCTGCGGTCGAACGCGGCAAGGGAGTCGTGCCTGCTGGGCAATCGACGAAACGCCCTCGGACGACTTCACCGGCGCCGACTGAGAAGGTGTCGAAGCAACCCCGAGCGGCCCCGACAAAACCGGCGAAGGCCCTACCGAAGATGAGGATGGAGATTCCGACTGTTTCTGGGTAACAGCATAACTCATGTTTTTTCCTTTTATCATGGATATATTCTTGGTTGACTCGATTGCTGACCGGCTGATTTTTGAAATCGCAGTGCTGCTACTTCTGAAACTTCAGCCAGGCATGAGGATCAAGAAATGGAAGATGCTGCTACTTCTCATCCTGGTATGATCTGCGCAGTTTCGCTTTCGGTCGATTGGATCTTTATTTTTGACTTTGAACTTCTTCTGCAGCTCCACCTAGAGTTATCATCGAACTCCCTGACGATGACGATGAAGCGCCACTGAGGCCGAGGAGGAGTAGGAAGGCGACTGTTGGCAAGGCTGCTTAGGTTGTGTCAGCACCTGAACCACTGATTCCAGAGGGGAGCAATGTTGCTCGGGCTACCGTGTCCTTTGCGGAGCCGTTGACGGTTGCCCGCCCTTCGTCGTCGAGTGCTGATCCACCTTCTCTCTTCTCCATGTACCATGTCCCGGAGGACCAAGCGAGCGCTGCCAAAGAAGCCATTCATCAAGCAGGGATCATGATGGAGCAGGTGAAAGCGATCCGAACCGCCAGCCAAGCAGCTTAGGACGCGAGTTCAGCTCTTCAGAGCAATGTCCAGGTTAGTTGAACGCCGACTAAAAATCTTAATGTTTGTCATGCACCCAGTGGGTGTGTCGATTGGAATGTCAGGATTAGCGGGGGCACGCTGAGTGCACCCACTGGGTGTAGTCCCCGGGACTACGGTGGACTACTGGTAGTCGACTGTAGTCTTTGTGTCTTGAAATTTCTCACTTTTACTTGTTTCACTCGAACTGGTCGAGTGGGATCATGGAACTGGTGGGGGCACGCTGAGTGCACCCACTATGTGTAGTCCCCGAGATCGTGGTCGACTGCTGGCAGTCGGCTATGGTCTGAATAATTCTTGTTTTTTTGTGTCTAACTGCTGACAGTTAGCTGCTTCCGGTCGACTGATCGACTCTGAGTCTAGCTGATAGAACTAGTGGGGGCACGCTGAGTGCACCCACTAGGTGTAGTCCCCGAGACTACAGTTGAATGTTTTAGATTCAGCTGTAGTCTTAGAAATACTACGATTTTTCTCTTAGTCGCTCGGAAGTGATCTGTCTTTGATGTCTGTCGACTGAACTTTCGCAGAAATCTTGTGACCTTGTTTCTCGTTATACCGAGTTGGAGAACAAGCATATCCAGCTTGAACTTGACCTGAAGCTTGTCCAAGAGAACTTCACGAAGTCGAAGGAGGAGGCAAAAGGTATGTTTGGTGAGAATCTTGACGACTATCTTTGCTTCTTGCCTGTCCCCGAGTCTGATCTTATTGTGATTTTGCAGAAAAACTGAAGGATGCTCTAAAGAAGAAGGACCTTGACCTCGCCGAGGCGCAGAAAGCGGCTTCGGACAAGACAAAACTTACAGAAGAGAAGTTGGCTTCTGTCAGCAAACTTGAAGAGGAAAACACTAATCTGAAAGCTGCTCTCGACGTGGCCAACCAGGAAGTCACTCGACTGAAGAATGACAAGATGGTCCTGAGCGACAAAGTTGGCGAACTGGCAGGAAAGAAGAATGACTTGGAGGTTTATCTGGGAGGACTCGCCAAGAAGCTATTCCTCATGCTCGAAGGTAACCTCTTATATCCGACTGGTAATTACCGACTTGCTGTAGGAACATTAGCTTATCCTTGAATCGTGTCCACAGAATTCTGCCAAAACTTTAAAGAGGAGACTAGTCGAGTGGAGACTGGCTTGGATCCCATCAACTCTCAAGTGAAAGATGAAACTGCTATGAACGTGCTCCGCCTCGAGTCTCGCGTTGCTGCAGTGGTCGACTACCTTGCAAGACTGAAGGCTGCAACATCGTGCATCGACACATCACTCTGGCCAGAAGAAACACTTCAGAACGACCTTGAGTCACTGATGACTCGACTGAATGAAGTTCGAAGTCGAGTGCAAGAATGGAAGAAGTCTTCTGCCAGGTGTGGTGCCGACGTCGCTCTGTCCTTAGTCCGCGTCCACTGCAAGGAAGCGAGAGAAGACAAGCTAGTGTCTCTCAAGGTGGCCAACACCGGGAAGCATGACTTCCATTCTTTCATGGAGACCTTCATCGCTGCTGCCACTCCGATCGCAGATGGGATCGACCTGGACGAGTTTGTTGCGCCTTCCAGCCCTCCGCAGGAGGGGTAAAAAACTTCTATGCTTGATGCTTTGAATTTGCCTCGGAATGCCGAGTGATTTTTGTAACCGATAAACCTTCACAGGCTTGATGCCTGAGCACTTCTGGATCCGTAGGACGTTATCCGAACTTGATTTGCCATTGAAATTCCTTTGCTTCTGCTTTCGAACAACCATCTTCCTTGGGTTGGAATATATACTAGTGTGTGTAATGCTCTTTTGCAGGTAGGAATGAAGCACAAATTGCAATCGACTTGTGCTCGTCATGTTTAGGCGAGTGCTGGGCTGCAACCAAGCCTCCGAGTGGGAAACTTGTTCTCCACTCGACCGGATTTTCGAAACTTAGGCGAGCACTGGGCTGCAGCTAAGCCCCCGAGTGGGAGGTTTGCTCTCCACTCGGTAGGATTTAGAAACTTAGGCGAGCATTGGGCTGCAGCTAAGCCCCCGAGTGGGAGGTTTGCTCTCCACTCGGTAGGATTTAGAAACTTAGGCGAGCACTGGGCTGCAGCTAAGCCCCCGAGTGGGAGGTTTGCTCTCCACTCGGTAGGATTTAGAAACTTAGGCGAGCACTGGGCTGCAGCTAAGCCACCGAGTGGGAGGTTTGCTCTCCACTCGGTAGGATTTTTAGAAACTTAGGCGAGCACTGGGCTGCAGCTAAGCCCCCGAGTGGGAGGTTTGCTCTCCACTTGGTAGGATTTTTAGAAACTTAGGCGAGCACTGGGCTGCAGCTAAGCCCCCGAGTGGGAGGTTTGCTCTCCACTCGGTAGGATTTTTAGAAACTTAGGCGAGCACTGGGATGCAGCTAAGCCCCCGAGTGGGAGGTTTGCTCTCCACTCGGTAGGATTTTCATGGCGCAGCTTTGGAGGAGAAGGTAGCAGTCAACCTGCGCTTCGTCCTCCTTGCGGAACGCACATTGTATTTGTGGCGTAGCTCGGAAGGAGGAAGCAGGGGTCGACCTGCGCCTCGTCCTCCTTGCGAAGTGTACATTGTCTTTTATACTTAGGCGGACACTAGGTTGCAGCTAAGCCTCCGAGTGGAAGGCTGGCTTACCACTCGGTAGGATTTTCAAAAACTTAGGCGAGCACTGGGCTGCAGCTAAGCCCCCGAGTGGAAGGCTAGCTTACCACTCGGTAGGATTTTCAAAAACTTAGGCGAGCACTGGGCTGCAGCTAAGCCCCCGAGTGGAAGGCTGGCTTACCACTCAGTAGGATTTTGTTTAACTTAGGCGAGTACTTGGACTGCAGCTAAGCCTCCGATTGGAAGGCTGGCTTACCACTCGGTAGGAATTTGTTTAAACTTTGGCGAAACGGATTCGCGGCTAAGCCTCCGAGTGGAAGGCTGGCTTACCACTCGGTAGGATTTTTTTACAAACTTAGGCAAAACGGGTTCACGGCTAAGCCACCCACTGGGGGACAGATTTATGAGAACAAAAGCAATAACAATCACTGAGAAAATTATGAAACTCTTGTCTTTGATGAATACACTACAGATGTACTTTTATTATAACTCATCCGAGTGAAAACTTAAGTATAAAAGGGGCGGAGCAGGTCCGCATTCCAGGCTCGTGGCTCGTCAATCTGGCGATCGACATTGTAAAGGCGGTATGCTCCGTTGTGGAGAACTTTGGTAACAATGAAGGGGCCTTCCCAAGTAGGGGCGAGTTTGTGCGGCTTCTGTTGGTCGACTCAGAGGACCAAGTCTCCTTCTTGGAAAGCTCGGTTCTTCATGTTTCTGGCATAGAATCGACGCAAGTCTTGCTGATAGATGGTCGATCGGATCATAGCCATCTCTCTTTCCTCTTCCAGGAGGTCGATTGCATCTTGCCGGGCTAGTTCTGCTTCGGCTTCAGAGTAGAGCTCGACTCGCGGTGCATTGTGAAGCAGGTCACTCGACAGAACTGCTTCAGCTCCGTAGACCAGAAAGAACGGAGTCCTCCCGGTCGACCGATTTGGAGTAGTCCTCAATCCCCAAAGAACTGATGGAAGTTCGTCGAACCACGCGCCTGCTACGTGCTTAAGGTCGCGTATCAACCGAGGTTTCAGTCCTTTGAGAATCAGGCTGTTTGCTCTTTCTGCTTGTCCATTCGACTGAGGGTGGGCGACTGAAGCGTAGTCGACTCATGTGCCTTGAGAAGCGCAGAAAGCTTTGAACTGATCGGAGTCGAAGTTTGACCCATTATCAGTGATGATACTATTCAGAACTCTATATCTGAATATTAATTCTTGGATGAAGCTGATGGCAGTGCCTGCATCAAGATTTCTAATGGGCTTGGCCTCGATCCACTTGGTGAACTTGTCGACTGCCACCAGTACATGGGTGAAGCCGCTCCTGCCAGTCCTCAGTGGTCCAACCATATCTAAACCCCAAACAGCGAAAGGCCAGACGATCGGGATGGTCTTCAAGGCTGAGGAAGGTTTATGTGACATGTTGGAGTAGAACTCACAACCTTCGCACTTGTCAACTATCTCTTTCACCATTTCATTTTCTCTGGGCCAGTAAAAACTCGCTCGGTATGCTTTAGCCACGATGGTCCGAGAGGACGCATGATGGCCACAGGTCCCCGAGTGGATGTCATTGAGAATCATTCGACCCTCTTCCGGTGTTATGCATTTCTGGCTGACCCCAGTCGTGCTTTCTTTGTACAATTGTCCCCTCATGACAGTAAAGGCTTTGGATCGGCGGACGATCTCCCGAGCCTCTTCTTCATTCTCTAGGAGCTCTTTCCTCAGGATATAGGCGATATAGGGCACTGTCCAGTCAGGAGTGATGACCAGAACTTCCATGATTAAGTCGACCACAGCTGGGACACCGACTTCAGTCGGATCTGTGGCGCTTTTTGGCTGCGGGGCTTCCTCAGTGAAAGGATCTTCTTGAACCGATGGCGTGTGAACATGCTCCAAAAACACGCCACTCGAAATGGCTTCTCTTTTGGAACCTATCTTTGCCAAGTCATCGGCTGCTTGATTTTTCAGTCGGGGGACGTGATGGAGCTCTAATCCCTCAAATTTCTTCTCCAGCTTTCTGACTGCATTGCAGTAACCGGTCATGGCTGGGCTTCCTACGTCCCACTCCTTCATCACTTGGTTGACCACCAAATCCGAGTCACTGTAGACCATGAGGTGACGGACGCCGACTGAAATGGCCATACGCAACCCGTATGAGTGCTTCGTATTCTGCTTCATTGTTGGAGGAATCAAAGTGAATCTGGAGTACATATCTGAGCTTATCTCCTCGAAGGGAAACCAACACTACCCCAGCACCGGAACCATTCAGCATTTTGGATCCGTCGAAGAACATAGTCCAGTGCTCCGAGTGAACTTGAGTCCGTAACTACTGTTCAGTCCACTCGGCGAGGAAATCTCCTATTGCTTGGGACTTGATAGCTTTCTTTGCCTCAAATCTGATATCCAGGGGAAGGAGTTCAATCGCCCATTTGGCCACTCGACCAGTTGCATCTCTGTTGTGCAGAATCTCTGATAAGGGGGCGTCGCTGACGACTGTGATGATATGGCCAGAGAAGTAGTGAGCAACTTTCTTTGTGGTCATATAAATGCCATATACAAGCTTCTGATAGTGAGTGTATCGTTGCTTGGATGGGGTCAGGACTTCGGAAATGTAATATACTGGGCGCTGAACTTTGAAGGCTTTCCCTTCTTCTTCCCGCTCGACCGTAAGTACAGTACTGGCGACTTGTCCTGCGGCTGCAATGTAAAGCAGCAAAGGCTCTTTGCTGATCAGGGAAGCAAGCACCGGCTGGGTGGAAAGCAGGGTTTTCAGCTCTGCAAATGCTGCGTCAGCTTCAGGAGTCCACTCGAACTTGTCTGACTTCTTCATCAGTCGGTAAATAGGCAATGCCTTCTCACCGAGACGAGAGATGAATCGACTTAAAGCGGCCAAGCAACCAGTAAGCTTCTAAACATCGTGCACACGCACAGGTCGTTTCATTCGGAGTATAGTGCCTACTTTCTCTGGGTTTGCATCGATTCCTCGTTCGGAAACGAGAAAACTGAGTAACTTTCCACCAGGAACTCCGAATGTGCACTTGGATGGGTTAAGCTTTATATCGTACCTCCTGAGGTTGGCAAATGTTTCAGCGAGGTCAATCAGCAGGTCGGAACCTTTCTGTGACTTGACCACAATGTCATCCATGTACGCTTCCACATTCCAACTGATTTGAGTGAGCAAACACTTCTGAATCATCCTCATGAACGTGGCTCCGGCATTCTTGAGGCCGAATGGCATGGTGACATAACAGAAGCACCCGAATGGGGTGATGAAAGTATTTTTGATCTCATCGGGTCCAAACAGGCGGATCTGATGGTACCCGAAATAAGCGTCCAAGAAAGACAGTCGGTCACATCCCACAGTCGAGTCGACTATCTGGTCGATGCAGGGAAGAGGAAAATGATCTTTCGGGCAGGCCCGAGTGATATGCTTAAAATCGATGCACATGCGAAGCGAATTGTCCTTTTTGGGGACCATGACGACATTGGCGAGCCACTCGGAGTGGTAAATCTCTCAGATAAACTCTGCTGCTAGGAGCCGAGCCACTTCTTCGCCAATAGCCTTCCTTTTCTGGATGGCGGACCGTCGCAGATGTTCCTTCACAGGTTTTGCCTTTGAATCGACTCACAGACGATGCTCAGCCAGTCCCCTGGGTACACCCGGCATGTCAGAAGGTTTCCATGCAAAGATGTCCCGGTTCTCACGGAGGAACTGGATGAGCGCTTCTTCCTATTTGGGGTCGAGTGTTGTGGAGATATGACTCGGAGCAGCGTTAGGGTCGGTCGGGTGGATTTGAACGGGTTTTGTCTCACCGGACAACTGGAACGCTGATTCCGTAGCAGGCTTTTTGGCTCGCAACAAATCACTCGGGTCTGCATTCCTCTGGTGTTCCTGCCACTCTTCTGCCACCATCTGAGCATCGGCGACCTTTGAGCCTTTCTGGAAGCACTCTTTCGCCTTCTTGCGGTTACCAGTGACAGTGATCACGCCTTTAGGGCCAGGAATCTTTAGTTTGAGGTACACGTAACATGGTCGGGCCATAAAACGTGCATAAGCTAGACTGCCCAAAATTGCATGGTAGGCACTCTGGAAATCCACAACCTCAAATGTCAGCTTCTCTTTGCGGAAATTCTTTGTATCACCAAAAACCACATCAAGAGCAATCTGGCCGAGTGACGCGGCCTTCTTGCCAGGGATGACTCCATAGAAACTCATGTTGCTTGTGCTCAGTCTGGACATCGGAATGCCCATCCCTTTCAGCGTCTTAGCGTATAGTATATTCAAACTGCTGCCGCCATCCATCAACACTTTGGTCAGTCGAGTGCCCTCAACGACTGGGTCGACCACCAACGCTTGCTTCCCAGGGGTGGCTATGTGCATCGGGTGATCAGATTGGTCGAATGTAATGGCAGTTTGAGACCACTTCAGATAATTGGGCGTTGACGGAGCAGCCATATTCACCTCTCGGTTTATAACTTTCAGTCGGTTTTTGCTCTCAACGTCAGCAAAAATCATCAGGGTGGAATTGACCTGCGGATATTCCTCGTCACTGTCCTCCTTGTCCTCAACCTTGTACGACTCTTTTTCTTTGTCCTTGGACTGCTTCCCTTGGAATTGCTGTATCAGGAGTCGACATTGTCGAGTGGTATGCTTAGGGTAAATGAAGTTACCCTCCTCATCTTTCTTGGTGTGGATGTGACATGGCAAATCCATCATGTCATTTCCTTCTTTATCTTTTACTTTCTTGGGTTCCAAGGCCCCTTGGGCTTCCCCTTGAACTTTCCTTGATTCAGGGCCAAGGCTTCTCCAGGAGCGGCTGGCTCGGCTTTACGCTTTTGCTTCCGACTGGAATTTCCGCCTCCGGTGTCCTGGGCGACTGATTTGTGCTTGCCGCTCCGGAGTCGATCCTCTTCCTCACCATTGGCATATTTGGTGGCTATTTCCATCATTCGACTCAGAGACATGTCTCCGGTTCGACCGAATTTCAGGCTTAGCTCTCTGTATTTTACGCCCTCCTTGAAGGCGCAAACTGCCTGGTGATCAGATACATTCTCTACTGTGTGATGCAGTGTGATCCATCTCTGGATGTAATCCCTCAGAGTCTCATTCGACTTCTGCACACAAGATTGTAGCTCTGTCAGTCCTATTGGTCACTTGCACGTTCCTTCGAACGTCCTGACAAACACTCGGGAGAGGTCTTCCCACGTGTAAATGTTGCTGGGTGTCAACTGATTCACCATGCTCTGGCTGACCCTTCCAACATAAGAGGCAGATGCTTCATGGCCACCTCGTCTTTCCCGCCACCGATCTGAACAGCCACTCGGTAGTCCTCAAGCCAAGTATCAGGCTTGGACTCACCGTTGAACTTGCTGACTCCAGTCACCAACCTGAAGTTGGGAGGAATCACCGCGGCTCTAATGGCTCTGCTGAAACACTCTGGTCCGGAGACATGCACTCGGCTGCTGGTGGGTACATCTCTGTCATTACCCTCTCTGTGGGCTCTGTTCTGGTCGACCAAACCTTGAACAATGATGGATCTCGCATCAAAGCCTGGTTCTCTGGGGTCGACTGGAATCCTTTGCCCGCCACTGTGCTGGCGTCTATCATCCTGTTGTCGAGGCACATATGATCCACCCCTTGGAGGAGGAGTGGGGACTCGACGTCGATCGTTGCGATCGAATCGGTGATCATACTGCTCATAGTTCATGTGCTGATCGTGCTGGTCGCCACGCCCTTCATGTCTTGGGGGCGATCTGGGGCTATGAGCCGACTGGACCGTATTCGCCGCCACGGATCTGCTATGAATCATGTTCCGCGACTGCAATACAGCTGAATTCTGATCTCCTGCTGCCCCGAGCAAATCCCTGATCTGCATCAAGCCTCTGCCAGCCTCTGACTGGGAAGGCTGAATCGACTCTGCTATACGGGTTGCAGCTGCTAAATTCTGAATCGGAGTGCGATATACCTCAGTCGGAGGTTTAAAGAGTTGGCGTCGACTGGAGTCTAGAATCCGTTGCCGCTCGCGCTCGTTGAGTGCTCGCTGAAGGTTCTCCAGTCGAGTGCGCTCAGCCAGGTTGGCCAAGCGCGCGTCCTCTAAGGCGCGAGCCTCAGGGGTTTCTCCAACGATCGGAGTGTGAAGGGCATCCATGTTCCGGCGGCGAAGCTCTTCCCTCTGCTACGAGTTGAGGGGCTCAGGGAGGTATTCCTCATGGTCGTGCGATGGATCGCCTCCGCCGTTGCCTCCCTCAGCGCCAATAAAGCCGGGGGGAACATGCGGTCCATTGACCATCAGGACCTCTGTCGCTGGATCACTGCTGTCGCACTCGGATGCAGTCTCTACGGAGCCAGTCGACAGATCGAACAGGCCGTAGAGAGATTCGTCGGGCTCGATTGCCGCGACTTGGGCAGTGGTCGACTGGCGAGCCACTGCGTGCCTTACCCACCGCTGAAGCCTCGACCGACCGGAGCGTTTACGCCGGTGGGAAGCTGGGAGGGAAGATGACACAAAAACCGGCCGATACTGAGTCAACGGTTGCCGCAGATGGACGCCGCGGATGCATGCTTGAAAGTGCGTAGCTCCGCGGACTGGAAGCGCATCCACGTCGAGCGGAGCCTCCTGCAGCCAGGCAGAGTCGTCGGCGACGAATGTGAGCGCGCCGAGATGGATCTCGCGGCCCTCAACCAAAACTCCACGTGAAACCATGATGATCGGAATCGGAAAAAGTGCAACTTCTCCAATAAGTCGCTAAGACACCTGCCCCACTGTGGGCGCCAACTGTCGTGGTTCTAAGTCTGACAGTAGTGTAGGGGGGTACTAAGGAGAGGCAAGATCCTAGCTATGGAGCAGTTGTGCACACAAGTGTTTTACGAGTTCAGGCCCTTCTCGGAAGAAGTAACAGCCCTACGTCTCGGAGCCCGGAGGCGGTCGACTGGATTATATGTGTGAGAGTTACAGGGGTGCGAACCCTTCTACCAGTGGAGGGGGGTGGCTTATATAGAGGAAGCCAAGACCCCAGCCAGCCCATGTAGAAGAGGGTTAAAGTACATTAAGGTCCGGCGTTACTGGTAACGCCTTACATAAAGTGTCATCATGACCATAAAGACTACTTAATTACAGACCGTTTGGATACAGAGTAGATCTTGAACTCCTGGCTGTCGAGTGAGTCTTCATGGTCAAGTGTCTTCAGGTTCGTCGAGTGTCTTCTAGTCTGTCGAGTGGAGTTCCTCTTGGTCGACTGGAAGACGGCTTCTTCTAAAAGATGGCTCGGGGAGGGTACCTTACGTAGGTCATGAACCTACCCTAGGTACATGACTTCATCAGTGGCCACTCCCGGTGGACCCCCGAAAACCTTCCGGTGGCCCCGGTACAATACCGGTATGCACCCGAACTTTTTCGGTGACCGTATTACAACTTCCCATATATAAATCTTCACCTCTGGACCATTCCGGAACTCCTCGTGACATCCGGGATCTCATCCGGGACTCCGAGCAACATTCAGTAATCACATACGAGTCTTCCTAATAACCCTAGCATCACCGAACCTTAAGTGTATAGACCCTACGGGTTCGGGAATCACGCAGACATGACCGAGACAGCTCTCCGGTCAATAACCAACAGCGGAATCTGGATACCCATGTTGGCTCCCACATGTTCCACGATGATCTCATCGGATGAACCACGATGTCGAGGATTCAAGTAATCCCGTATACAATTCCCTTTGTCACACAGTACGTTACTTGCCCGAGATTCGATCGTCAGTATCCCAATACCTCGTTCAATCTCGTTTCTGGCAAGTCACTTTACTCGTTCCGTAATGCATGATCCTGTGACCAACCACTTGGTCACATTGAGCTCATTATGATGATGCATTACCGAGTGCGCCCAGAGATACCTCTCCGTCATACAGAGTGACAAATACCAGTCTTGATTCATGCCAACCCAACAGACACTTTTGGAGATACCTGTAGTGCACCTTTATAGTCACCCAGTTACGTTGTGACGTTTGGTACACCCAAAGCACTCCTACGGTATCCGGGAGTTACACAATCTTATGGTCTAAGAAACTGATATTTGACATTAGAAAAGCTTTAGCAAACGAACTACATGATCTTATGCTATGCTTAGGATTGGGTCTTGTCCATCACATCATTCTCCTAATGATGTGATCCCGTTATCAATGACATCCAATGTCCATAGTCAGGAAACCATGACTATCTGTTGATCAACGAGCTAGTCAACTAGAGGCTCACTAGGGACATGTTATGGTCTATGTATTCACACATGTATCACTGTTTCCGGTTAATACAATTATAGCATGAACAATAGACAATTATCATGAACAAGGAAATATAATAATAATCATTTATTATTGCCTCTAGGATATATTTCCAACAGGTTCGCGAGGCGATGCGGGCCCTGCTATTTTTGAAAAGGATCCGGGTTCCGTTGCCTGCCCGGGGTTCATCCCCCTGACAGTAGTCCCCGAAGCTGTGAAGGTTCGCCGTCTTCGGATGAGTGGGCCTTCGTAGTTTCCCCCTTGAGCAAGGCGGATTCTGCGACCGCCGGGTCCGGCAACACCCATTGTGTGTCGGTTTTCTCGGAAACCGGATCTCGCCGTCCCGGCTGTGGCGGGAACCGAGGAGTCCGTCGAATCTTGAGGCGATCCCTTGGGCTTCGTGCAGGCGCCACATGGCGCCCTGAAGTCGGAGGGGCCTGACAGGCCACGCGCATGACGGGACCGGGCGACGGGCCGGGGCCCGCCGCCACGCGCCTTTTGTCCACGCGCATGGATTTATTGCGACGTCTGGGGGCCGGTTGCACTTCCCCGAGCAGTTAATGTGTGTGTACATGCGCACTTATTGCGGGGTAGTGGAACGGGCGTGTGCAGACGATCCCACTCCCCCACATTCGAACCGGGTGTTATAAATTGAGGTGGGCAAGGGGGCGGCGGACATTATTCTCGCTCGCGCCCTCCTGTCCCCCTACTCCTTCTCTGCTCCTTGCCACCGATGCACAGCTGCGCCCGCAGCCCAGAGCAGAGCTTCCTCCATCGTTCATCCTCTCTCTTCTTCTTCCGGCGATGTCACTGCCGTCGGGCTCCTGGATGGGCTCAATTGTCACCACCGACAACATCACCTATCTTCGATCTTCGTGGCGCCTGCTGCGGGAGACGGATGTCGGTGTCCGTCTGCCGCGCAGCGAGCAGAGGCCCCGGCCCGAGGGGCAGGAGCGCGTCGTCTTCCTCACGCATTTCAAGCGTGGCTTCGGGCTGCCGGCGAGCACCTTCTTCCGCGCGTTCTTGGAGTTCTTCCGGCTCCAACCACACCATCTTGCCGCTGGCGCCATCGTCTAGCTCTCCGGCTTCGTGACCCTGTGCGAGGGGTACCTGGGGTCGAGCCTCTGGGTGCACTTCTTCTCCTTGAAGTAGCAGGGCCGTCGTTTGGGGAGTTCGCCGACTGCGGCGCCGCCGTCATCTCGAAGCGGTCAGGGGCTGATTTCCCCAAGATTCCGCTGGAGGATTCTGCCAAGAAGTGGTAGAACTCCTTCTTCGACGTCCGCAACCACGGTGCGGACCATATCAATCTCCCCCCTTCGCTGCGTGCCGCCGCGCGCGAAGACAAACTGGGGCTACTCGCTCCGGCGCCCATCACAGGAAATCGTCAATCTCTGCGAGCGGGTGACGGTGATGAGGACGCGGTAGGGGCTCACAGGTACCGACCTCCTTGCCGCGTTCATCACCCGCCGGGTCCTTCCGCTTTAGAGGCGCTCCTGCCTCATTGGCGAAATGATCGGTCTTCAGGACCCCAACCGGATGGGGTCGACGCGGCTTTCTGGGAGCAGGTCACACGCGGCGTGAACGACATCTCCAAGGCCAACCTTGGAGAGAACTGGCAATTCGGCAAGGAGCCGTATAATCAGTCGAACCCGGCGCCGTAGGTGAGCGTCTGGTCTTCTTACTTTGCTGCCGCGCATCTTCTTATTCGTCCCGATGCGATGCGGGAGATATTTCTGAACGCGAGTCAGCATCCTTACGCCCGGGCTCCATCGCAGGTAGTGCCGGTGGCACCAGAGGAGCCCTCGGGTCACGGCGGTGAGGAGGTGGCCGAGTCCGACGCCGGCGATGGGCGTCGCGCGGGTACGTTTTGAGTCTTTCCTTCTTTATTTGCCATGAATTGTTGATCATGTCGCGATGTAGGCGACGCTGACGCCGGTTGTTGGTGTAGCGGCGTTGGGCGGGGGAGGCGGCGATGCGGGCGGAGCCGGGTCCTTACATGGGGCGGCGCCGAGCCGCCCACATGGGAAAGACAGCGCGCGCCGTGACCCCGGGCCCCGAAGCGCACGGCGGACCCGGCCGAGCCCGGGAGGCCGGCCAAGAAGAAGCGCGGGAGGCCGACCCCAGTCCCAGTCTTGACGGGGTAAGCTCCATTTCCTGCTTGTGCCTGGATTTCTTGAGTCTGTCTTGTCTCTTTTTTGCTTATTCTGCCTTCTTCTTCAGGTCGCCAATCGCGCTGGCGAGGGCGGCGGTGGAGGCCACGGCTGCTGAAGGGGCCGTGTTCCGCAGGAGCCGGTCTGACCTCACCGGCCTGGTCGAGGAGGAGGGACGGGGCGACTCGGACCTCAGCCTGGACCCAAACGACGCCGAAGCCTTGGCCTGGCGGGACAGGAACCGGGCCGAGGCGAAGCTAGAGGTGGCGTCGATCCAGGCTTGGACCGACGTGACGACGGCATGGGCACGAGCCGACACGGAGCCGGCCTGGCGCAAGATGCCGGAGGGCACGGTGGTGGCGGCGACGGTCTTTTAGCCGTCATCGTGAGGGAGGGCAGCCGTGGAGGCCGGTCTGAGGTGGTGATCCTCGACCAGGAGGTCGTGGAGGTGGGAGGCGATACCCCACCGCGCGCCGACGTGGTCGAGCGTGCGGAGGCCGATGGTGGTGGAGGCGGCGGCATCCCGGAGGTGCCTGATGCGTTGACACAGGGCGTCCCGGCGTCTGGGTTGCCGACGACTCCGGGAGGGGCGTCGGAGGATGTGCTGGCCGCGTCGCGAGCGGCCAGCGAGGGCACGCCTTGGTGCCCCGGCAGGGAGGGCACCGAGCTGCCGTGCCGCAGCCTGTGCGGAGCGAGGGCGCAGCCATCTTCAGGCCTCAGACCCAGGAGGAGGCGGCGCTGGACGCCGTCACCGCCGCCTGCGAGGCCGGACGGAGCGGCTTGAGGCTTTCGCCCAGGCCGAGGTGGAGCGGTCGCGCGACCTGGAGCGCGCCATTCTGGTAAGTCTTCTTTCTTTTGTTTTCTTGCAATTTCTTCTTTGTGGGGGCGCGCCAGTGCATCCACTGGGTGTAGCCCCCGAGGTTCGGGCCAACTACATAGTAGTTGGGTCGAATCTTAAGAGCGTTGGCCTTGTTCTGACTTCTGTCTTTTTTCAGCATTGTAAGTGCATCTAGTGCCCCTTAGTGATTTTGGTGTATTGAAGACTTATAGGTTAAGGGACTGATGCGTTTGTGAGTGTACACAGGTCTATAAGTCTATGAGGAGTTTGATATTTACAGAGACAGTCGACCCCTAAAAATGAAGTTCTTCAACTGAAGACTTTGGAATTCTGAAGACTTTCTGAAGACTTTGAAAGTGAAGAAATTGGTGTGACCCTGAAGACTTGGTAATCATTCGAGGAACATGAAGCGTGAAGACTTTTGTTTTTACTGTGTCTTTTTTTTGAGTCATAGGAAACACCATACCGTTAAAGGGGGTCGAGGAAATACTAAGGAAAAATTTCCATGTGAAGCTCAACTCAAAATCCTAAACCTACCAATCCCTTCGAGTGAAGCCATTGGAAATCTCACACAGGTCAGTCATATTCTTCAGTGACAGAGACAAAGTTCTTCTAGTCTCTGAGGAATTTGTTCTAACTGAAGAGTTAGGAATTCGCCAGTGCGGATTGCCTACCTAGTATGGAACATGATAGCCCTGAAGTATTTGAGAGTCAAGTATTCCAACCGTTGCTGTGCTACGCGCCAGCTGTCCCAAAATATCTACCAAACTAACAGTCATATCAGACAAGGGCATTTAGGTCTTATCATGTCGGGCTGCTCCCTAGGCTATAAATAGCCGCCCCCTACAACCACTAGTTGGTTGGCTGCTCCGAGAGAAACCAACACTTGTCATTTCAGAGCATCCCATCCTTCAAGGACTTTGAGAGAAAATCATCAAGTGAGGAAAACCCAAACCCAAACCTACAAAACCCCAAAGTGACTGAGCATCACTGAAGAGATTGATCTTGCATGGATCTGACGCTTGTTTCCTTTGAAGAGTGTGCTTCTTCCAGACGGTTAGGCATCAAGGTCTAGAGCATCCAAGAGGAATTGTGGATCGCCAAGTGACCGAGTTTGTGAAGGTCCGAAAGTCACTTAAAGACTTACCACGAGTGATTGGGCGAGGTCTGTGTGACTTTAGCTCAAGGAGAATACGGCGAGGACTGTGTTTCCGGGACCGGGTGTCCTCAAGTTTAAATACTCAGCCGCTCTAACCAGATGTAGAACTGAGACAGCAGATGGAACTAGTCTACCAAATCATTGTCTTCACTGAGCTTACTAGTTCTATTTCCTCAACTCCTTCATTTCCTCATAATTTTTGGTGTGTGCTTGTTCATATCTGTTTGAAGACTTTGACTAAAGACTTTCTCAATTTCCTCAGTTCAATTTCTTCAGTCTGTCCGTCTTCATCTTGTGTTATCCTATGCTTACGCTTTCTGTACTCTATACTGGTCTTCATTTCATCATGATGATTATGTGTGTATTCTGCTATGTTTACTTTTGAGTACTTATTCCGCTGCAATTAGTTCTTCATTTAGGAATTTCCTCACCAACAAATTCCTCAGTGAACAATTCATAAAAATGGCCTATTCACCCCCCTCTAGTCGATATAACACACTTTCAATTGGTATCAAAGCAAGGTACTCCCTTGTTTTGTGTGATTTTGGTTTAACCACCTGGAGTTTTAGTTATGTCGACTGCAGGAACGAGGAACATATCCTGCCCCATCTTTGACAGTCATGAGTATCCTCAGTGGAAGGCCATGATGAAAAAGCGACTCATGGCTATGGACAGCAAACTGTGGACCGTCACTGAGATCAGTCTTACCGATCTATGCAAGATGGCGGAGGCTGATGACATTCGCAAGTACACTCTACTTAACCTCACAACGAAGGATGTCATCTGCTCCAGTCTGGCCTGAAATCAGTTCAGGAACGTCATGCATCTCAATCATGCGAAGCTAATCTGGTACCATCTTTCTTAGGTCTATGAAGGTCATTGAACTCGTCATGATCCTTGGTTTGACGATTACAAGGAATCTCTTAATGCGATGACATTCGAACCAGAATCATCATCTTCTACACCCTGCCTTATGGCAAACAGTGCTAAGGTAACTGAATGCTACCTATCAGAGTCCAGTGATGATGAATCTGGTGATGAATTTGGACCAAGCTATGTCAAACTTGCTTCCCTTGTCACTAAACAACAAAGAGCTCTTGAAAAAGTTCAATACATGCTAAATAAGAGCGATGATATGTTGGGTGAAGAAATGGATCAGTCAAAAGCTTTGGCTGAAAGTCTTCAGAGACTTCATTCCAAATTTGACGACCTTCAAGGTCATCATAACACTCTCTGATCTGATCATGAGAAGCTTTCCCTTGAACTTCTTCAGAGAAAGCAAGATCTTGAGAAGCTAAGAGTGAGTTATGAAGATCTTCAGAAGGAGCGTGATTCATTACTTGCTCAACAAATCAGCGCTACTCAGGAAGAATTTGTTCCTCCATGTCTGAAGTGCATTGAACGTGAATTTGCTAATTCTTTACCTGAATGTTCAAATGCTTGAAATGTTACAAATTCTTCACCTGTCTATGCTATCACTAATTCCTCATCTAAGGACATTGCTAGTACCACTGATGATGTAGGGTTGAAGGAATTGTACACGGCAGACATGTACAAAAGCCTCAAAGGTCATCAGATTCTTTGTGATGTGCTTAAAAAGTAGATCCTCAACAAGAACCCTAGGAAAGAGGGTATTGCCTTTGAGAGGAAACTCAATGCCGATGGAACATATTGGAAGCCTGAGCAGTACCCCAAAACCTCATGGGTTGCTGCAAAGGGACCTCCAGTTGATCCATCCAATTTATCTGGATTTACATGTGAATCTCCTCATTCTTCTGATGAGTCATTTGACTCCAACTATAAACTGTTCAAAAATCAGAATGGTGAAGTATTTGCTAGATATGTTGGCACTAACTGTAGGAACGGTTCCCCTATGAAGAAAATCTGGGTTCCCAAAAGTTATGTTGAAAGTCTTCAGGTGACTGTCCTCATGACACCACCTGTGAAGAATAGGAACCCCAGATCGAATTCTTCATATGGACCTAATTCTTCACATGGATCCAATTCCTCAAAAGGATCAAAATCCTCATATGATCATCATCATGCTAACCCTTCTATTTCGCAGGGTAGAGCTAAGGGCTGTGAATATGAGTATTATTCTTCAAATAATTATGTTCATAAGTCCTCGAAGAATTTCTCTGCTTATTCATATGCTTACCCTAACCCCTCTTATGTGAAAAGAAGCGGACTGGCTTCTATGCCACCATTATCATATGGTGCTCGCAGAGTGATGAATTCTTTGCCACCCCTTCAGATGTGGGTGGTGAAGAAAAAGAACTAATCTCTTATGCAGGGTCAGGTCTCCAGACGTGCTCAAAACGCCTGAAGAATTTGCTGGAGACCTGAATGTGCCTGAAAGGACGCAGGCTAATCATGAAGAAATGAATTTTCATTTCTCACATCCTCATACTGATTTATCTGTGTTATTGCTTGATGAAATTGATCTGATGATATTGATATCATATTCTTCACTCATGAAGTATATGATTTCGTAAGTTGCACTAATTCATCTGCAGGATGATCAACCCAAAGCAAACGAGTGGGTCCTCGATATTTGATGTATGAATCACATGACTAGTGACAAGAATCTATTGATGGATGCACCCTTATCACCGTCACATCTGAAGCATATCATCTTTCCTGACAAAGGCAAAAGTCAGGTATTGGGTCTAGGTAAGGTTGCGATCTCAAAGGATCGACACATGGACAAAGTCATGCTTGTCGAGTCCCTAGGATACAACCTCATGTCTGTCTCAATGCTTTGTGATCTCGTTATGGTTGTTGTCTTTGGAAGATATCGTTGTGTTGTGATCATGGAAGCTGACCATTGCAAAGTCTTTGAAGGCATTAGGAGAGGAGACTTGTATACTACAGGACCACAACTAGCCGTGTGCTTACTTGCAAAAGCTTCAGAAGGCTGGCTATGGCATCGACGACTTGGTCATGCTGGCATGAGGAATCTGCACACGCTTGCAAAGAAGAAGCATGTCATTGGCATTGAGAATGTCAAATTCCTCAAGAATCACTTATGCGGAGCTTGTGAAGCTGGAAAGATGACCAAGGCCAAGCATCCAGCGAAGACTATCATGACCACCACTCGACCATTTGAATTGCTTCACATGGATCTCTTTGGTCCTAACCATTATTCTGCAATTCTAAATGATGCAACTCAATATGGTTTTGTTATTGTTGATGATTATTCTCGTTATACATGGGTGCACATTGTCACTTACAAACATGAAGTGCAGGAAGTCTTCAAACAATTTTCCTCGAGGGCTTCAACCAACTTTGGTGTGAAGATCAAGCACATCAGAACTGATAATGGGACCAAGTTCAAGAATTCTGGTCTTGATGGCTATCTTGATGAACTTGGTATCACTCATGAGTTATCTGCTTCCTATACTCCTCAGCATAATGCCATCGTGGAGCGCAAGAACAGAACCCTCGCTGAAATGGCTCGCACTATGCTTGATGAATACAAAACTCCTCGTTGTTTCTGGATTGATGCAATTGATACTGCGTGCCATGTCATCAATAGGGTATATCTTCACAAATTCTTCAAGAAAACTGCTTATGAACTTCTCAATGACAAAAAGCCCAATGTGAGTTATTTCAAAGTCTTAGGTGCTAAATGTTGGATTAGAGATCCTCATCACACTTCAAAATTCTCACTGAAAGCACATGAAGGCTTTATGCTTGGTTATGGAAAGGACTCGCACACCTATAGAGTCTTCAACAGCGTTCTTCACAAAGTTGTTGAAACTGTAGATGTGCGGTTCGATGAAACTAATGGCTCGCAAAGAGAGCACCTACCTTTTGTGTTAGATGAACCAAGACCTGAAGATTCTATCAAGTAAGGCTACTGAGGATGTCATTCCCACCGAAGAATCTGCTGAAGAATTCATTCCAGATCATGATGAACGTCGAGCTGGCACAAGGGAATACGGATCAAATTCCTCGAAGACATCCCACTCATCCTTGCATTGCTAACGAAGTGCAAATCGAGAAGATCATTGATGACATTGAAGCACCATGTCCTCTCACACGCTCAAAATCTTCACATTTATCTAACTTTTGTGGTCACTTTGCTTTTGTCTCTATCTCGGACCCCACTAAGGTAGATGAAGCATTTCTGGAGCCTGAGTGGATTCAAGCTATGCAAGAAGAATTACATCAATTTGAGCTCAACAATGTCTGGGAACTGGTCAATCGTCCAGATCCTCGCAAACACAACATCATTGGCACAAAATGGATCTACCACAACAAGCAAGATGAAAATGGCCTTGTGGTGAGGAATAAGGCACGGCTTGTAGCTC
Source organism: Triticum dicoccoides (assembly GCF_002162155.2). NCBI lineage: Eukaryota > Viridiplantae > Streptophyta > Magnoliopsida > Poales > Poaceae > Triticum > Triticum dicoccoides. The sequence goes on from NC_041381.1 coordinate 178,632,384, forward strand.
AAGGCTACACACATGTTGAAGGAATTGATTTCGATGAAACTTTTGCACCTGTTGCTAGACTTGAGGCTATTCGCATATTACTTGCTTACGCTAACCATCATAATATCACATTATATCAAATGGAAGTCAAAAGTGCATTCCTCAATGGTAAGCTTGAGGAAGAAGTATATGTTGCTCAACCCCCAGGTTTTGAAGATCCAAAGAATCCTGACAAAGTCTTTAGACTCAACAAGGCCCTGTATGGCCTCAAGCAAGCCCCTCGGGCATGGTATGATACTTTGAAGGAATTCCTCATGAAGAAAGGCTTCAAACTCGGTTCACTTGATCCAACTCTTTTCACTAAGTCTTATGATGATGAATTGTTTGTGTGCCAAATATATGTTGATGATATTATCTTTGGCTGTACTGATCAACGTTATAGTGATGAATTGCCTATATGATGAGTGAAGAATATCAAATGTCTATGATGGGAGAGTTGAAATTCTTTTTAGGTCTTCAAATTCGTCAACAACACAATCGGATATTCATATCTCAGGAGAAATACCTCAAAGATGTATTGAGGAAATTCGGCATGCAACATTGCAAAGGGGTCAAAATTCCAATGCCCACAAATGGCCATCTATGCACTGATGAAAATGGTAAAGACTTTGATCAAAAGGTATACCGCTCCATGATTGGCTCTTTATTGAACCTATGTGCATCTAGGCCGGATATTATGCTTAGTGTTTGCATGTGTGCCCGATTTCAAGCAACACCGAAGGAATCACACCATAAGGTTGTGAAGCATATTGTTTGATATCTAGCTCACACACCAACACTTGGATTATGGTATCCCAAGGGCTCTTCATTTGATCTCATTGGATATTCAGACTCTGACTATGCTGGCAATCACATGGACCGCAAGTCAACGTCAGGCACATGCCGTTTCCTTGGAAGATTTTTGGTCTGTTAGTCCTCGAAGAAACAGAACTGCCTATGACTCTCCACTGCAGAAGCTGAGTACATTGCTGCTGGTTCTTGCTGTGCTCAATTACTATGGATGAAGCAAACACTCAGGGACTATGGCATCAACGTGAAGAATGTGCCTCTCTACTGTGACAATGAGAGTGCTATCAAGATTGCTCATAACCCATTTCAGCACTCGAAGACAAAGCATATTCAGATTCGTCATCATTTTCTTCGTGATCATGTGTTGAAGGGCGATATCTCCATTGACTACGCAAGCACTGAAGATCAACTGGCCGATATCTTCACTAAGCCCTTGGATGAGAAGAGATTTAGCAAGTTGCGGTGTGAGCTAAATATCCTAGAGTCTTTGAATGTTCTCTGAAATGGACACTCATCCTAACACTTATGCTGACTTGATGACTTAGATGCGCAACACAGGAAGTAACGTTTTTCTTCAATCAATGAAGACTAACCCTCTAAGTGTGAAGAAATTAACGAAGAAATTGACTCTTAGAGCCCTACGACAATTGTACGCGGTGTCTGAAGTCAGCTTTCTTATACGGTGGGATATGCCACCACCAAAAGTTGAAAATCTTCAATTTGAGTTTTTCCTCAGTTTTTTGAAATTCCTCAGTTTTTCAAATTCTTCAACTTTGCAATGTCTTCACTACTACCATCATTTTTCTTCATTCAATTTATAAATATATACATATGAGTTTATGTCCTCTACAACATTCACTTATTGCTAATTCTTCAAGTTGATATTTTCTGCTAAGTGAATGTGATCGGACCCTTCCCCCTCTATGCTAAACACAACCTAATCTCTTCACAAATTCTTCATGTGCGTTCTAATTTGAAGCTCGTTCAAAATCTTCACTCTGTCCTTGACAGCTGAAGAAATTGCGAATGAAACTTAAACTAATCTTATCTGAATTTTCGGCTTTGCCGCTCAAAATGTTCCGCATCCCACGACAATACTTATCTATTCACCCACAATCCTACACGATCGCCACCTCTAAGTACGTGGGTGACACATGTCAAGCGAATGAGAAGGGCTAGGGGCACGTTCGTCCAAAATCTTTGGGCGTACAATTTTTCACTCCCACTATAAATACCCCTGCTTCTTCTTCACATCGTTTTTATTCCACTCGATCTCAACTCCTGCTCGAGCTTCCCAAACCCTAGCGCCGCCTCTACTTCATCATCGCCGGTGAGGAAGAGCTTCACTGCCTCGACCTCGTCGCCATCGTACTCGCGCCGGTTGCGGATTTCTTCACTCCGCCGCCGTCGTAGTCGTCTTCCTCTGCCGACTTAGGGCGTGGAAGATCTGAACTGACGAACTTCACATCTACACTTCTCAGTTCGTCGTGTTCTTCATCAAGGGGTAATTAAAAGTTACTTTTACTGCCCTCTTTGATTCATGTGTTTTCTTGAAAATCTTCAAAGGTGTTTTTTTATTCAAATCTTCACACACTAAACACCTCACATGTTATCTGTTCTTGATTCATTTCTCTAAGCGATGATTTTCTTCAAGATTCCTCAATTGTGTGGATTTTCAATCTGTACAACTCTGGAACCTAAGATTAAGAACGCTTAGTGAAATTCTTCAAGACTCATCTGGTCAAATTCCTCAAACCTTCTCTTTTTGAAAATCTTCTGATAACGTGTCTGACCTCTCCAAATTCCTCGCAACTATACTCTGTTCACAGGTACTCATGTCCGCTGCTGAATCACTAGGTTCTCATCAACTTAACTCATTTGCAGCGTTCCTCAAAGAAAAGTTGCAAACCTCTTCAGAAACTTCAGTTGTTCATATTCCTCAGCTGAAGAAAATGGGTGATGGTAAGAAGCCACAAAAAGGAGGAAAGAGGCTTGAGGTCAATACTGCGTTTGAAATCCCTGAGGACATTTATGCTGGATACTGCACTCTTGATGAGGCCAAGTTTGGCAAGGAGGATAAAATCAGCGCAAGGTGCACATACAACGGATAGAGAGGAGATGGGCACGAGAATTGAGGGAGTACATGTATGTTACTCCCAAGTATATGAAGAAATTCGCACTCAACCCTCCATGCTCAAGACCTCCATTGGCACCTGGCCAACTGGCGGATCCCACCAGCCTCAAGCGCGGTGAGGAGTATGCTGATGAATGGGAAAGGGGCCAGGCCAAACTGACCAAACAAGCAAAGGAAGCAGTGAGGAAATTCAATGAAAACTCTGCTGCTGCTGCTACCACTACTGAGGCCTCTGCTAGTAAGCCTAGAAAGGCAATGCCTAAGAAGCCTGCACATAAGTCAAGTGCTTCTTCCTCAATGCCCTCACGGCCAAGCTCCTCAGCAATGCCCTCTAGGCCAGAATCTTCAAAGCCCTCACGGACAATTCCTCAGTCTGCTCCTCCTCCTCCAAAGTCCTCAGCTCCTCCGACAAAATCTTCAGCTGCTCCTACAAAATCCTCTGCACCTGTGCATCTCGCCACGTGCCAAAGGACAACTGGCATCTCTATTGCCTCAAGAGCATCTGCTAGCTCAACTGCTGCATCAAATTCCTCAGCTGGCCCCTCTCCGTTGAAGAAAAAGGCCAGTGCTGGACGATGCCTTCGACCAAGTCCTCACAAGAAGCAGGCAGCCTTCCAAGTGCCCTCTAATGACGAAGAGGCCGATGATGAAGAACTTGCAGAAATCATCAGAGACAGGCAAGCCAGGGCCGCTAGAGCCAAAGGCAGCAATGTGCCACTGCTATTGGATCCAAAGTTGATCCTCGACTTCATTGACTTATGGCACAAGGACCCTAATAGGCCTTTGCCAGAGATGAACCTCACTCCTGGTCAAAGTCATGTTTTGACTCACTTCATTGAGGAAGAGAAGTGGAAATATGAACAAGGTAGAAAACTGAAGAAAGCACAGTACAAGAAACAATGCTACCTCAAGGACAATGTCCTCACTCTTACCCCTGAACAACTCATTGCTTTGAAAACTGAAATCAAGCAACTGAGTGATGATTTCAATCGGTACTATGCTGATTGGAAGGGAGCAAAGGTTTGGTTCATCAATTTGACAAAGACATTTACTTCAACTGCTACTGCTCCTGTGCACGTTGAAATTCCTCAGGCTGTAGGATCTGCTCAGCCCACATAAGAACATGCCAGCACCGCTGATGTCAGTCAAGCGACTGAAGAAAATGAGAGTACCAGGGCTGATGACTGCATTCCAGCCACTGAAGAAATTGCCAAGGCATCCACTAGTGGTGCGCCTGAAGAAAATGAAGAAGTCAGGGCAACTGCATCAGTTGCACCTGAAGAAAGTGACCAAAGTCCTCTGCATCTCCTGCACCTACACCCACTCTGATCCTTTCATCTGCATTAGATGTGAAGAAGACCAAGGCTGCAGAGCGTGCAACGATGAAAAAGAGGAAGGCATCAGCTTCAGCAGATTCTTCAGCTCCGAAGAAAATGAAGCCCTTGACAAGTTCAACTGAAAATCCAATTGATGTTGTTCCTGTCTCTTACATGCCATCAAAGGACCTTGTTCCGTTTGGTGAAGATTATGTGATTCCCAAGGAATCCGATGAAGAAACAACTTCTGCTGCTTCGATAGAGCAGATGGATGAAGAAATTGAAGTGGATACAATCCCTTCAATCCCAGTTGTTTCCTCACCTATGCCCCTGTTCACTGCTGAAGAGGCAGGTGTTGAAGAAATGGAAGACAAGGATGTGGACATCGGCTGTACCACACCTGTACTGAATGATGACTTTTGGGAAAGTCAGCACCCCAACTCTCTGTTGTTCACTCCACTCGAAGCATTTCCGCAGTCCCCTGCTGCTACTGAAGTGCAAATGGGATCTGATGAACCTCGTGCAACCCCGTCCGTCCATGAAGAAATTCCAGCCACTAGTGTTGAAGAAATTGTAAATGAAGAATTGATGACCCAGGCTGCAGCTGAAGAAGTGCCTGAAATTCCTCAGCATGAAGAACCTGAGATTGCGATTCCTGAGGTAGTGATCCACTTGACTGATACTCCTTAGCCCAAGCCAAAGGATCCCTTCTCAAAGAAGCAAAAATTCAAGGCTGATGATTTCTTCGGCGAGCATGTGTTCTTCACTGAATTCAACCCATATGACAATGCTCGTCTTAGAAGGAAGTATTTCTGGACTGCCAGCCAGGCCAACTTCTATTCTTCACTTCTTTACAACAAGGACAAAGTCTTCGACCACGAGCATATTCCTCACGTGGACATGGAATCAATGCCTTGCTTCTCTCAAGTCCTCAGTATGCTTCATGATGCAGGCTTGCTCAACTTTTGCTCAGACGTTGTTAACTAGAATGAAGAGCTAATTCTTCAGTTCTATGTGATGCTGCATATCACTGGTGAAGCAAATGACATCAACACTTGGGTGATGGACTGGATGACCGAAAACACTCACTAAAAGGCACCATCCTATGAATTTCTTTGTGCCTTGCCACCCAGTCCTCCACCTGAAGGTGCTCGTTGTCCGTATGATGAGCCTGAACTCACTGCTCACTATATGCAAGTGCTCATGAAGCCACTGAAGCCTGGTCAAGCACCAAGGACCAAATTCCCCATGAAGGAATTGTTGTATGTGCCCAGAACCATATATCGCATTTTGGCGAAGACCATGAGTCCTATCAAAGGCCATGACTCATCTGATGAAGAAATTGTTGGGATGATGAAGAATATGCTATTCAACATCATGCATGGCATCCCCATCAATTATCATGATTTCTTCATGAGGACTCTCGCAAATGTTGCACTTTCACCATTTGAGCTGAAGCCTTACGCTCCATGGATCATGAGATTCCTCAGATCAAGGTCTTCACTCAACTACAATGCTGACTTTCAGAATCACCTCAGCTACTTTCCCCCGATTGAAGTCCTGAAGCGGACATATTCCTCAGCTGATGAGAAGGGCAAGTCACCGACCGTTATCGATGAAGGCATTCGTCCATTGGATGGTCAGTTCCGCAAAGCTGCATCTTACTCCATAAATGGTGACTCTGCCACTCATGATTCTGCTGCCAATGCTCCCAAGTCAAGTCCTCAAGCTACTGCTCCACGTGTGATGATTCACCGTGAGCTGCTTCTAAGTCTTCACCAGAAGGTTGATCGGAACCACAAATGGGTAAAGTGTTAGTTTGGCTCTATTCCTCATAGTATGACCTCTACACATAATGCAGTGAAGAAAAACCATTACTACCTCCATGAAGTTTTCGATCGCACCTGGGCTATTCTGTCACATCTGTAAAGAAGATCTGAAGCATATGGGCTTCAAAGAAGACTTCGACTGGTCTGCTCCTCCGCCGAAGAAGCTCAAGAAGGTCAAGGTTCCTCCCTTGGTCGCCAGTTCATATTCTTCATCCCGCGACACGGATGAGTACGAAGACTTGGACGGCACTGCAGCAGGCCCTACATCGACTCAAGACCCCAATAATGCTGGCGCTCCTCCATCTTCATGATATTCTTCAGGGGCATTAGTCCTCATTTTCAACCCTTTTGGTCATTCGATGACAAAGGGGGAGAAATTTGAGTTAGTCTTCAAGCGGGTCTATCTTATATGGGCGTTTTTTTCTAAGTTACAACTCTCGTTCTTTTGATGACTTTGCTGGATCGAGTTGTAATCTTAAACTCTATGGTGGCCTGATACTTTTGCTGAGTTCTTCTGCATGCTTATTCCTCATTAATGTCAATGCACGCATGCCGAATTACATTAGTCACCATATTTCATCATGCATTTCAAATTCTTCAAATTATATGACAAATGCGTGTATGAATTACAAGATATAGGGGGAGATCTCCATGATTATACTCTTCAAGTGTGCATTGCTTCAAAAGCAAATTCCTCACTATGCACATCTTCAGGGGGAGTTCTTCTATATCTTGCAATCAAATTCCTCAATATCAGTATCTACACTTCATATGTTTATCCCCGTTGAAAACTTAACCTATATTGTCATCAATCACCAAAAAGGGGGAGATTGTAAGTGCATCTAGTGCCCCTTAGTGATTTTGGTGTATTGAAGACTTGTAGGTTAAGGGATTGATGCGTTTGTGAGTGTACACATGTCTATAAGTCTATGAGGAGTTTGATATTTACAAAGAAAGTCGACCCCTAAAAATGAAGTTCTTCTACTGAAGACTTTGGAATTCCGAAGACTTCCTGAAGACTTTGAAAGTGAAGAAATTGGTGTGACCTTGAAGACTTGGTAATCATTCGAGGAACATGAAGCGTGAAGACTTTTGTTTTTACTGTTTCTTTTTTTCTTGAGTCATAGGAAACTCCGTACTGTTAAAGGGGGTCGGGGAAATACTAAGGAAAATTTTCCATGTGATGCTCAACTCAAAATCCTAAACCTACCAATCCCTTCGAGTGAAGCCATTGGAAATCTCACATAGTTCATCATATTCTTCAATGACAGAGACGAAGTTCTTCTGGTCTCTGAGGAAATTGTTCTGACTGAGGAGTTAGGAATTCGCCAGTGCGGATTTCCTACCTAGTGACGAACATGATAGCCCTAAAGTATTTGGGAGTCCAATATTCCGACCGTTGCTGTGCTACGCGCCAGCTGTCCCAAAATATCTACCCACCTAATGGTCATATCAGACAAGGGCATTTATGTCTTATCATGTCGGGCTGCTCCCTAGGATATAAATAGCAGCCCCCTACAACCACTAGTTGGTTGGCTTCTCCAAGAGAAACTAACACTAGTCATTTGAGATCATCCCATCCTCCGAGGACTTTGAGCGAAAATAATCAAGTGAGGAAACCCCAAACCCAAACCTATAAAACCCCAAAGTGATTGAGCATCACTGAAGAGATTCATCCTGCGTATATCCGACGCTTGTTTCCTTTGAAGACTATGCTTCTTTCAGACGGTTAGGCGTCAAGGTCTAGTGCATCCAAGAGGAATTGTGGATTGCCGAGTGCCCGAGTTTGTGAAGGTCCAGAAGTCACCTGAAGACTTACTACGAGTGATTGGGCGAGGTCTGTGTGACTTTAGCTCAAGGAGAATATGGTGAGGACTGTGTGTCCGGGACCCCAAAGTGATTGAGCATCACTGAAGAGATTGATCCTGCGTGGATCCGACGCTTGTTTCCTTTGAAGACTGTGCTTCTTCCAGACGGTTAGGCGTCATGGTCTAGAGCATCCAACACGAATTGTGGATCGCGGAGTGAACGAGTTTGTGAAGGTCCGGAAGTCACCTAAAGACTTACCACGAGCGATTGGGCGAGGTTTGTGTGACTTTAGCTCAAGGAGAATACGGTGAGGATTGTGTGTCCGGGACTGGGTGTCCTCGAGTTTAAATACTCAGCCACTCCAACCAGATGTACAACTGAGACAACAGTTGGAACTGGTCTACCGAATCATTGTCTTCACCGAGCTTACTGATTCTATTTCCTCAACTCCTTCATTTCCTCATAATTGTTGTTGTGTGCTTGTTCATATCTGTTTGAAGACTTTGACTGAAGACTTTCTCAATTTCCTCAGTTCAATTTCTTCAATCTGTCCGTCTTCATCTTGTGTTATCCTGTGCTTACGCTTTCCGTACTCTGTGCTGGTCTTCATTTCATCATGATGACTATGCATGTATTCTGCTATGTTTACTTTTGAGTACTTATTCTGCTGCAAGTAGTTCTTCATTTAGGAATTTCCTCACCAACAAATTCCTCAGTGAAGAATTCATAAAAATTTCCTATTCACCCCTCTAGTCGATATAACACACTTTCAAGCATCTTGACGCCTTTCGGGTTGCCGCCTTCAACCAGCTCCTGGGCAACCATCGGGAGCTCAAGGAGCAACTTGCTGCCAAGGAGGAGGAGCTTCACATCACCGCAGGTACTCTTGTGCTCTTTTCTGGTGGGGGGCGCTAGCGCACACACTGGGTGTAGCCCCCGAGATTCAGGCCAACTACGTAGTAGTTGGGCCAAATCTTAAGTCTTGTCTTTTTTCTTCTGCTGAATTCTTCTTCTTTGCAGCTGAGGTGCTGTCTTGGCGGACCTGGCTGCTCCGGGCCGGTCATCATTACGACCGGCTTGTTGCCGATATCGGCCGTCTTGGCGTCGAGGCAGCGCAGGCGAGGGTGGAGGCGGCCGCGGCCCGACGGGCTCTTGATGGGGCCAACCGGCTCCATGAGGAGCTGGCGAGACACAAGAGCCGCCTCAAGGCCGAGGTGGAGCTCCTTAAGGCGGAGGCCACCAAGGTGGTGGAGACGCAGCAAGCGCTGGTCGAGGCGGACCAGCAACGCGGCCAGCTGGCCGACGACAAGGGCCAGCTCCAGGTCGAGGTGGATTGCCTGTGGGAGCAGGCCACCGCGGCTGAGGAGGCCCGTCGGGACGAGACTCATTGCCGCGAGGCGGCCGAAGACAAGGACGCCGAGCTGAAGGCGGCCCTTGCTAAGGCGGCCGATCTGGAGAAGGCACTCAGGGAGCGCGACCGCGTCATGGAGCGGGAGCAGCGTGGTACGTTGCTCGAGGCGCAACACCTGGAAGAATCCTTTTCCAGTAAGTGCTGCTTCTTGTAGTTTGCTGGGTCGGGACCCGGCCTTTTTTCCTTGTTGTTCTTCTTTTAACTTTGCTTATTTCTTCGCGACAGGGGCCTTGCCGGAGATGCAGCGGCTGGCGGAGGAAGCCGTCCGCTATCAGCGTGACCCGACCAGCATTGCCGGGTCTGGATCGGATCTGATGACGGCCTGAACCTTCCCGGAGATCATCACCACTGATGAGGCCCACCTGCGGGTCCTGGGGACGCAGATGGAGCAGCTGTCCTGGGCCGGCACCGCGATGACGATGGCCCTGTGGCCAGACTCCGTCCATCCATGCAGCTTCTCCCGCCTGGCGCGCTGGTTGGAGATGGGCCCGGACCGCCTTGGTGAATGGTGTGTTTTCACCGCCCGGGCCGATGCTGAGATGGAGCTCCAGATCACGTTGTCCTGGCATCCGGATCTTCAGCTAGACGCGCTGATGGGCTAGCGTGCCGGTTCGGAGCAGTTGCTGCAGGAGCAAGCCGGCCGGATCGCCTCCCGGGCCAGCTACATCGCCGAGTTCGCCTTCCACGAGGAGTTCCTTCCGGAGCGGGCGGAAGATGAGGGGGTTGTGGATGCCGATGACTACGGCTTGCTTCTGAACGATCCAGAGGGGAGCTCATAGGAGACGGGCATCTATGGCAACGTGGAAACCGAAGAGGACACTGGCGCCTCGCTCAACCCGGAGGCCGGCAGGGGAGAGCCGTCGACGTCGCGACGCGACGCTGGAGATGCCTGAGACACTTTTGTGTAAAAACTGTTAAGTAGCAGGTCCGCCCACCCAGTGGGGTTTTAGGGTGTAATGAACTCGGGCCGTGGGCCTTTACTTTAATATTTGTGTGTAAATGTCGTGAGTGCTTTTTTGCTCTTTGCCTTCCGCTTTTTCGAACTGATTTCATACGCTTTTCCTCTCTCAAACCTCCCCCCCTGCGAGTCAGACGACCGAGGCTCTGGTCCGTGACAAGGGGTTCGATTCTTTGAGAAGGGCGCGCAGGACTTGGGTCCTTAGAAGCGTTGAGAGCAAGCGAAACACCCACTGTGCCGGCTGGCAGCAATCCGGCGAGGCCGGTTGGTGAGCAGCCGGTCGTGCGGCTACTTAGTTGATGAGTGACGGGCCGGGTTGATCGACCTGGCGGCCTTTGACTTAGTGTATGAATCGTAGAGGAGCGTTGGCCCGTTGTGCTTGCCCACCGACAGCCAGAGCTGGATCTGCGATTTTAGGGCGAAGTGGGGGACCATGGTGTCCCACCTTTATCAGGAATCACCAAGTAAGGCGCGGGGTGGCGACCAAGCAGGCCTGCCACCGAGCCCATGGGTCGAGCAAGTCGAGCTGGCGGCCGGGTTCAGTGGTAAAGTGATGCAGAAAAATAGGGACGCAATAAATTGGTCGGCAAAAGGTAGCCCCCGAGTCTCGTTCGGTGACCCCATAGTTTCATGCGTTTACAAAAGGAGACGATACATACACTCGTGCGGCTAACTGTAAAACGGGTGGAGGAGTTACGCGTTCCACGGCCAGGTCGTTTCTTCGCCGGCGGTGTCCTTCTTGCGCTTCTTTGACTTGCGCGCGTCGATGAGGTAGTAGGTGTTGCGATCACGCAAGGCCCTGCTCACGATGAATGGGCCCTCCCATGGAGGGGGCAGCTTGTGCTGGCCTGCCTGCTCTTGGACGAGTCGGAGGACGAGATCGCCCTCGCGGAATGCGAGGGGCTTGATCTTCTTGTTGTGGTAGTGCCTCGGGCCTTGCTGGTAGATAGCTGAACGGCTAAGTGCCAGAAGGCGCGCTTCTTCGAGCAGGTCAACGCCGTCTTCGCGTGCCTCTCTGGCTTCAGCTTCGGTGTACATCGCTATGCATGGCAAGTCGAACTCGACGTCGGTCGGGATGACGGCTTCGGCTCCATAAACGAGGAAGAACGGGGTGAACCCGGTCGACCGGTTCGGCGTGGTGCGTAAACTCCAGAGAACTGTTGGAAACTCGTCAAGCCAACTGTCGGGTGAGCGGATGAGTGGCTCAACGAGTCGCGGCTTGATGCCGGATAGGATGAGTCCGTTGGCCCGCTGGACCTGCCCGTTGGACTGCGGATGTCCCACGGAGGCCAGGTCAAGCCGGATGCTAGAGACGGAGCAGTATTGCTCGAGCGTGCCCTTGGCAAAGTTGGTGCCATTGTCGGTGATGATGCTGTTCGGCACGCCGTAGCGCATCACAATGTCCTTGATGAATCGGACGGCTGTTGGCCCGTCCAGTTTCTTGATAGGTCTTTCCTCGATCCACTTGGTGAATTTGTCCACTGCCACTAGCAAGTGCGTCATGCCGCCTCGAGCGATTTTGAGGGGTCCCACCATGTCAAGTCCCCAGACCGCTAAGGGCCAGGCGATCAGTATGGTGCGGAGTGCTGACGCCGGCTGGTGGCTGCGTTTGCTGAAGCGTTGGCACCCCTCGCACTTGAGGACGAGTGACTCAGCGTCTTCGAGGGCCGTGGGCCAGTAGAAACCATGGCGGAATGCCTTGGCCACCAGGGATCGCGATGTGGCGTGGTGCCCGCACTCTCCCTAGTGAATGTCGAGGAGGATGTCGATGCCGCGATCCTGCTCGACGCAGCGCTGGAACACACCGGTAGAGCTGCGTTTGACGAGCTCATTGTTGATGATGCTATTGGCGGACGCCCGGTGCTGAACTTGCCGAGCTTCGGTCTCGTCCATGGGGAGAACCTCGTTCTCCAGAAATTCTGATATCTACAAGGCCCAAGATGGGGCCGTGACCACGGTGAAGATGGGCACCTGGGTGGGTTCTGAGTCGGCGGCCCCTGGGCCTGGTTGAGCAGCCCCCAGGTTAGGGACGGCGACGGCCGGGTCTGGGGTGATGGTGCCCGGGTTGAGCTGAGCAGCCCCCAGGCCGGGTTCAGCAGTCCCCGAGCCGGCTTGCGGCGCGGCCGGGTCGTCTGGGACGTGGATGGACTCAGAGTTTGGCGATGGCTTGACGGAAGGCTTGCGCAGGTGCTCGAGGGAGACGCCGGATGGGATGGCTTGACGTGACGAGGCGATCTTGGCAAGCGTGTCGGCTGCTTCGTTCTCCGCATGCGGGACATGGAGGAACTCGCAGCCCTCAAAGGATCCGGACAGCTTCTGGACGAGGAAGCGGTAGCTTGCCATGTTGGAGTCACGGGCGTCCCACTCGCCGGAGCACTGCTGCACCACCAGGTCCGAGTCACCGTAGCACAGGATGCACCGGATGCCGAGTTCCTTGGCAAGCCGGAGGCCATGCACAAGAGCTTCATATTCGGCGACGTTGTTGGAGGCGGAGAAGTGGATCTGGAGCGCGTAGCAGAGCCGGTCGCCCTTCGGAGATGACAGTATGATGCCGGCCCCCAAGCCGAGTCGCATATTGGACCCGTCGAAGTGCATGCGCCAATGCATCAAGTCGGGAGGCGGCAGCAAGTACTGGGTCTCGGTCCAGTTGATGAGGAAGTCGGCCAGGGTCTGAGATTTGATCATGGTGCGGGGCTCGTAGAGGATGGTGTGGCTGGCTAGCTAGATCGCCCACTTGGCGACCCGGCCAGAGGTGTCCCGGCACCCGATGATTTCTCTGATAGGCGTCGTGCTGATGACGGTGACGACGTGCTCTTGAAAGTACTGCTTTAGCTTCTTGGCGGTGAGGTACACGATGTAACACATCTTCTGGTAGTGTGGGTAGTTCTTCTTGGAGATGGAGAGCACCTCGCTCAGGTAGTAGAATGATCGTTGGACGGCTTGGATCTTGCCCTTCTCTGGTCGCTCGACCACCAGCACCGTGCTGACCGCCCACGAGGTCGCGGCTATGTAGAGCAACAGCAGCTCCTTGTCGGTTGGCGCGGCCCAGACTGGTGCGGTGGAGAGCATGCGCTTGAGGTCTTGGCAGGTCTCGTCTGCCTTGCCGTTCCACTCGAACGGGCTTGTCTTCTTCATCAGCTAGTACAGGGGTAGTGCCCTCTCGCCCAGCTGGCTTAAAAACCGGCTGACCGAGGCCAAGCATCCGCTGAATTTCTGGACATCGCGCAGCCGAGCTAGCTTGCGCATGCGCTCGATGGCCTTGATCTTCTCCGGGTTCGCCTCAATGCCGCGTTCCGAGACGAGGAAGCCGAGTAGCTTTCCGGCCGGGACGCTGAAGACGCACTTTTCCGGGTTGAGCTTGACCTTGTATTCACAGAGGTTGGCGAATGTTTCCTTCAAATCGTCGAGGAGCGTGAGGTGCTGCTTGGTCTTCACCACGATGTCGTCTACATACACATGGATGTTGCGGCCGAGTTGCGGCAGCAGGCATTTCTGCATGTAGCGTTGGAAGGCGGCACTAGTGTTCCTCAAGCCGAACGACATGGTGATGTAGCAATACGCCCCAATGGGCATGATGAAGGACGTCTTCAGGGCATCGGCCAGGTCCAGCTTGATCTGGTGATAGCCGGAGTAAGCGTCCAGGAAGGACAGGAGCTCGCACCCGACGGTCGAGTCGATGACTTGGTCGATCCATGGGAGAGCAAACGGATCCTTGGGACAGGCCTTGTTAAGGCTGGTGTAGTAGATACACATGCGCCAGGTCTTGTTCTTCTTCAGGATGAGGACTGGATTGGCCAGCCACTCAGGGTGAAACACTTCCATTATGAAGCCGGCCGCCAAAAGCTTGGCGACCTCTTCACCAATGGTTCTTCTCTTCTCTTCAGAAAATCGTTGGAGGGGTTGACAGACAGGCTTGGCGTCCTTGCGGACGTGAAGTTTGTGCTCAGTGTACTTCCTCGGGATACCCGGCATGTCCTTGGGGGTCCATGCGAAGATATCCTGATTCTCAAGGAGGAAGTCGACGAGCTCGCCTTCCTATTTGTTGTTGAGGCGGGCGCCTACGACAACGTACTTGCTGCAGCTGGGGTCTTCTGGGTTGAGCTTCACTCTCTTGGTCTCCTTGGAGGGCTTGAAAGCAGCCTCGTCTGTCGGGTCCAGGGTCGGAATCGATGTTGCGGAGGCCTTGCCTGCCAAGGCGACGACTCGGTCGAGCTGGCGCCGCTCCTCGGCAATGACCAGTGACTCGGCCAACTTGGCGTCATCTCGGGCGCATTCCAGAGACTTGCGGTAGTCGCCGGTGATGGTAATGAGGCCCTTGGGACCCGACATCTTCATCTTCAGATACGCGTAGTGGGGAACCACCATGAACTTGGCGAGTGCGGGCCGACCCAGTAGTGCATGGTATGCACTGGACAGGTCCACCACCTCGAACCAGACCAGTTTGCGTCAGAAGTGGCTGTTGTCGCCGAACAGGACATCGAGCCGGACCCGGCCAACGGGTGAGCAGGAGAGGCCGGGTACGATGCCATGGAAGACTGTCCGGGTTGGCTCCAGGTCCTCGGGCTTGAGGCCGAGCTTGGTCATCGTGTCGCGGTAGAGGATGTTGATGTTGTTGCCTCCGTTGATGAGGTCTCGAGAGAACTTGCATGTGCGCCACGTGACGATGGTGGGGTTGAGGACGAGGGGGTAGCCACCCGGACTCGGCATGACTGCCGGGTGATCCTCCCGGGTCTAGGTGATCGGGCGATCCGACCAGTGCATGAAATCGGGCTTGGCCGGGATGACGGTGTTCACCTCCTGCCGAAGAAGGCGCTCGCTACTCTTGTCATCGCCGAGGCTAGTGAAGACGACGTAGGCCGCGTTCTGGTCTGGGTAGGCGTCGTTCCGCATCGCACCACCGGCGGGAGGCGGTGGTGGAGGCGGAGGCGGCTGTCCTGCGCCTGGAGCTGGAGCCGGAGCCGGAGGAGGCGGAATGTCCCCCCTCATGATGCGCTTGGTGATGGCGCACTGCCGGAGCGTGTGCGTGGAGTGTCTTGCGCCGTTGTGGTGCTTGCATGGGGCATCGAGCATCTCTTCGAAACTCATGGCATGGGCCATCTTGCCGGTCTGCCGACGCTTCGCTGTCGGGTCTGCCGCGATGAGCCGGTTGTCGTGACGTTGCACCGGCTGGTCGGCCTTGCGCTTGTTGTTCTGGTGATGCTATTGCCGGCTCCTTTCGCCGGCTGGCTTCGGGGCAGGAACCGGCTTTGCTTTGCCGGCTTCATCCAGCGCCACCTGGATCTTCATGGCGGAGTCGGTGTTGGCGTACTTGTCCGCCGTCACCATAAGCGCGGCCATGGTGGCCGGCTCAGAGCGTAGGAGCTTGTGCTTGAGGAGGGTGCCGTCTCGGCACCCGCTGACGAAGTACTGGATCGCCTAGACTTCATGGACGCCCTCGCAGCTGTTCCGAAGCTTGGTCTAGCGTGCGAGATACTCGCGGCCGGTCTCCGTCGGCCCGTGCGCGCACATGGCGAGCTAGCTGGGGCGACCGGGTCGCTTGTATGTCCCCGTGAAATTGCGGACAAAGGCTTCCTCGAATTCGACCCATGCATTGATGCTGCCCATAGGCAGGCTATTCAACCATGTGCAGGCCGACCCCTGGAGCATGAGCGGTGCGTAGCGCACGGCGAGACGACGATTGGCACCGGTGATGCCAATGGCCGTGGTGTAGTCGATGAGCCAGTCTTCTGGCTTCATGGTCCCATTGTACTTGGGGGTGTCGCGGGGGAGCACGAACCCCTTGGTAAAGGGCTCCTCCCGGATGCGTGGGCCGAAGCACGCCCGCCCCATAGCGCCGCTCTCCTCCACCTCCAGGGAGCGAGCGAGCTGATCGAGGCGGTGGCGCGCGTCGGCGTCGTCAATGACGCGTGGGCCGAGTCGACTGCCGGCCAGGCCCTGAGGGGCCGGGTCGGTTGGAGACGGAAGCCGGCCATGCTGGCCGGCTCCACGCTGGGTCTCCGGGGCGGGCTCGTTGCCCGGAGCGTCGGCGGCGGTGGCGGCCGGGTTGCGTCGGGTCCGGGCTTGGCCGGAGTGCGGCTCACCGAGCGGCGAGGAAGGCGTGTGCAGAAGTTTGCCGGGTCTACCAAGGCGGGCGGAGCCGGACCCCACCGGCTTGGCGAGCTGGTTGAGGCGATCCTGCTAGGTGTTGGTGGCGTGGAGGAACTCGCACATTTGCCTGATGCGTTCTTTGAGCTCCTTGCTCGTGAGTTGGTCGAGGCCGACCGCGGCTGCTTCCGCAGCGCGCATGTTCTTCACTGGGGTTTCATAGATGGAACGGACGGCACCGAAGACCCGGCCGATCGCTCCTCCCCGGGCACGAGTATCGACGACCCGGCTTGGCTCGGCCGCGGCGGGCGTGAAAATATGTGGGCGGAGTCGTGCTCCTTCTAAGCGGCCTCCAGGCGACGCCTAGTGGCAGCCAGCGTCTCGGACAGGTCCAGCATCTGCTGGCGCCTATCCTCAAGCTGGGTTCGGGCTTCAGCGACGTTGGTGGCGTCGACGTCGGTGTCGATGGGGATGCAGAGGCTCTGCATCATAGCGCGCAGCGGGTCGGACGGCTCGGTCCGTGCCGCAGCGGCCCCGGCTTCTGCGACCCTCCTCGCCTTGCTCGACGAGGAAGAGGCACCATCGCCAGTGACGAAAACCTCCACGTGGGCGTCCATCGCCCCGGCAGTGAATTCACCGCTGAGGGAGAGCGGAGAGTCGGAGTAGCTGAGCACCTCGCTGGGGTACTCGTCGACTCCGAACGCATAGGAGATGCGCAGCACGGTGAAGGAGGCGGCGAGCGCGCCAATGACGTCGTCCGCCAGAGCAACGGACTCGTCGGAGTAGGAGAAGGGCCCCGTCTGAAGCATGCTCCCGGCCAGCTCCTCGAGCTGCCCCACGGTGGGCGCCAACTGTCATGGTGGGCGGACGGCAGATGCCAAGGGATGGCTAAAGAGAGGAGGCTCGAGGGCGCTGGTGGGCTCCAGAGGCGAGGTTGGCATGCGTGGGCGCGGGACGCCGGACATACCCAGGTTCGGGGCTCTCCGGAGAGATAACACCCCTAGTCCTGCCGAGTTTAGTTGGATGATCAACAGTAAAATGTTGCTACTGGAGCTGCGTGGAGGAGGAAGGAAGCTGACCAAGGCTTGGGTTGCTCCTTCTCCCCGGTGTTGCCGTTGGGTGGCTAGTCCTATGCTTGCTTGTGTTTCTCTTACATATGTCTCGCTCTCTTCCTATGCTTTATCGTATCTCATGCTATGCCACTGTAGGTGTGGGTTCCTGGGGGGTTTTATAGATCAACCCACCCAGGGTTACAATGGTAATATGCCGAGTCGGTGGGTCCGTATTATCGGTGTCCGGGGTACCGGGCTGGGTCCCGCTTGTGGGCTTGTGGTTCGCCGGGTTCCCCTAGGTGCGGGCCCCGCATGCCTAGGGGGACTGTGCGCCATCTTGTCGATCGTCAGGGCATGGCCGAGTCAAGTCGTGTACAGTGCTCTCCGTCAGGCTGCCGCTTGCTGTCGTCAGCGGTGAGGGTGGGAGCACTATAGCCACGCCAGCCCTGGTCAGCGGGTAGGTAAGGGGCACTGTTGCCACGCTCCGGCTGACCATAGGCATGGATGGGAACACTGTTGTCTTGGTCATCGGTGACTGAAGTCTCATCCCATTGTACGGCCTGGATGTGACGGGAGCTGACCTGTGGCTGGGTTTCCGTGGACGCCACGGGTGGGCTGGCTTGCTGGGGAAGCCATGGTTGCACCGGGTTGAGTTGTCTTGCGCCAGTTGCTATGGCCGGGTCGACGTACCTTGCTGAGTCGAAGGGCTTGGCTGGGTTGCGGGCCTTGCCAGGTCGAGCGACCCGGCCAGGCGCGTGCCGGTTCGCGGGGTGATGCGGGTCCTGCTGTTTTTGAAAAGGATCCGGGTTCCGTTGCCTTCCCGGGGTTCATCCCCCCGACAGGGGGAAATTGCTTCTGCCCTCCTGTGTTTGGTGGGTGAGGCTCTTCGCTGCCGTCCTTGCTGGGTGGCCTTTTCCCCTTGTGTTCGGCATTGAGCTCGCAGGCATGTTTAAGGACCCAACAGTTTCTGTTGGTGTGATTAACAGGTTTATCGGGGGTGCCATGAATCTGGCAAGGCCGATCAAGTATTCTGTCCAAACTAGATGGACCATCTTTGTTTCCTTTGAATGGCTTCTTTTGCTGACCGGATTTGGAGCCACTGAATCCAGCGTTGACCGTCGTGTCTTCGTTATTATTTTGACGCTTTTGCTTATCGCGTCATGGCTTGCCATTGCCGTCCCTGGCTTCTGAGGTGCCTGGGTCGCTGGTGCTATTGCTTCAATGAGTTAGCCAGCTATATTCTCCCACACAAAAGCTGGTCATAAGTGCGGTGAGGGCTGCCATGGACTCCGGCTTCTCTTGGCCAAGGTGTCGAGCGATCCACTCATCTCGGACGCTGTGTTTGAAGGCCGCGAGGGCTTCGGCATCCGACAATCCACAATCTGGTTCTTTTTAATTAAGAACCTGGTCCAGAGCTTCTAGGCTGATTCGCCGGGTTGCTGGATTATGTGACTGAGGTCATCAGCGTACGGGGGCTGAACATAGGTACCTTGGAAGTTGTCTCTGAAGGCGTCCACCAAGTCTTCCTAGCTACCAATAGAGTTTCCTGGGAGGCTGTTCAGCCAATGCCGTGCTGGTCCCTTAACTTTTAGGGGGAGGTACTTGATGGCATGTAAGTCATCACCGTGGGCCATGTGGATATGGAGAAGAAAGTCTTGAATCCATACTACGGGATCTGTTGTGCCATCGTATGCTTCAATGTTCACGGGTTTAAACCCTTCTCGGAACTGGTGATCCATTACCTCATCGGTGAAGCATAGGGGGTGTGCGGCTCCTCTGTATCAGGTGACGTCACGACACAGTTCAGATGTAGTCCGTATGCGGTTTTCGGACCGGGTGAGGTTGTGCTTATCGCGCCATGCCTGATGGCCGTCTTCTCGCACTGGTTCATGCCCCCTTGATCCATAAATTGATCCGGTATGACCGTCTCTATTGTCCAAGTCCTGTCGCAGGTCGTGCGTGTATCATGCAGCTGCTGTTTCTCTACCTCTGGGGCGAGGTGGTGCAGGCTGGTGTTCGGCTTGGGTTGCCGCTCTGTCTCGGCCACGGAGTGGTTGGTCAGGCCCGTCAGCCGCGTTACACACTGTCGGTGTAGGTTTTGGGACCTCATCGTCGAATTGGGAGAGTAACCTGCACTTTGGGTAACTATTAGTTGGGCGCTCGAGGCCATATTCCTCGGCTGCCAGGACGCTAGTCCATCTGTCATTGAGTAAATCCTGGCCAGCTTGAAGTTGATGCCACTTCTTTTTCAGGCTTCTTGCTATGGCTATTAGCTGGCGCTTAAAGCGCTCTTGTTCGAGGGGTTCCTCTGGTACAATGAAGTCTTTGTCGCCGAGGCTCTCGTCCTCTTCGGAGATCGGTAGGTAATTACTATCCTTCAAGCCCTCGTTCCCGATAGGATCGTCGGGGTTGACTTGCCCCTCTTCCCGATCATCCTGTTCAGATGTTGGCTCGACAGGGGCGTCTTGTTCTCCGGGGTATTATTGTCTCCGGTGCGGTATTGCTGTCTTTTTCGCAACGCGATTTCGAGCGGCGGCGCTGGCGTCAACGCTTTGGTGGTGCCTCAGAAGGCTTGTCCTCGACGGGACCTTTCTCACCGTCATCGTCGTCCTCTTTGGGTGTGTCCACCATGTACACATCATATGTGGAAGTGGTCGTCCAACGTCCGGTAAACGACGGGTTCTGGCTTTGCTCCTCTTGGGTATCGTAATCCATACCGGCGATGTCATCGGAGGCATAATAGAGCATGTCAGTTAAGTTCTCGACAGTGGCTATAAAGTGGGTGATGGGTGGGGCGTAAAAATCCCTGCCCTCGGCCCCTAGTGTGGGTTGGGCGTAGTTTGGCAGCGATCCTTCTGTAATGGCGAGAGATCGCACTAAGTTTAGGGCCTCGTTTAAGAGTGAGGTTTGGACAGGGAAGCGAGAATCCGTGGAGTAGGGCGGGGCAGGAATTCCCTGGCCGAGCTCGCATAACACGGACCTCGAGAGTTTGGAGGTGGTGTTCGGGGGTGAGTCCAGCTTCATGTTGATGAAAGGAGCCTGGTGTGACTCTGGGCCTGCTAGTGAAACGATCCCCTCTGTGTCTCTGGTGTTGAGCTCTATGGCTGTGGAGAGTCCAGCGGGCTCTAAACTCCCGTCTTCAGACTCGGTGAGGTGTTCCGGTTCTAAGGCCAGAGCTGTGGTCGAGGCCGCGAAACCTTGGAAGATCAAGTCTCCTTGGATATCGTTGACATAGTTTAAGTTTCCAAAGCTGATCTGATGACCAGGGCGTAGCTGTTGATCTGCTCCAGATGGCCAATCGAATTGGCACGCAGCGCGAAGCCACCGAATACGAAGATTTGGCCGGGGAGAAAAGTCTCCCTGAGGGTGGTATTGTTGTAGATGATTGATGGATCCATCGAGCCTTCTGGCGACGACCAGTGGAACTCTAAATGAAAGCACCAATGTCGGTGTTAAAACCGGCTGATCTTGGGTAGGGGGTCCCAAACTGTGCGTCTAAGGATCAAAGGTAACAGGAGGCAGGGGACATGATGTTTACCCAAGTTTGGGCCCTCTTAATGGAGGTAATACCCAACTTCCTGCTTGATTGACTTTGATGAGTATAGGGGTTACAAGAGTTGATCTACCTCGAGATCGTAATGGCTAAACCCTAGATGTCTAGCATGTACGATTATTCTCGCCCTATGGACTAAACCCTCCGGTTTATATAGACACCGGAGGGATCTAGGGTTGTACAAAGTCGGTTTATAGAGAAAGGAAGATGCATGATCCGAACGCCAAGCTTGCCATCCACGCAAAGGAGAGTCCCATCTGGACATAGGGGAAGGTCTTTGATTTCATATCTTCACGGCCCATTAGTCTGGCCCATATCACATAGCCCGGACGCCCGAGGACCCCTTTGTCCAGGACTCCCTCACTATGACTTTGCCATGCTTAATGCTTGTCACTTTGGACCCGGGTGCCATGATTTCAGATTTGAACCGTTTATGTTATCACCATTATATCTATGTTCTAGATCCGATCTTGCAAGTTATAGTCACCTACTATGTGTTATGATCTGTAAACCCCGGAGTGACAGAAGTCGGGATACTTTCCGATGATGACCGTAGTTTGAGGAGTTCATGTATTTACTATGTGCTAATGCTTTGTTCTGGTTCTCTATTAAAAGGAGGCCTCAATATCCCTTAGTTTCCAATTGGACCCCGCTGCCACGGGAGGGTAGGACAAAAGATGTCATGCAAGTTCTTTCCATAAGCACGTATGACAATTTACGGAATACATGCCTACATTATATTTATGAACTAGAGCTAGTCGTGTCGCCCTAGGTTATGACTGTTTGATGAATATCATCCAACGAATTCACTGATCCAATGCCTACAGATTTCTCTTAGATTGTTTCCGCTAAGTTTCTACTGCTACTGTCACTATTGCACTTGCTACAAAATCATTGCTATTACTGCTACTGTTACTATTGATGTTGCTACTACTATCATACTACTTTGCTACTGATCACTTTGCTGCAGATAATTAATCTCCAGGTGTGGTTGAATTGACAACTCAGCTGCTAATACTTGCAAATATTCTTCGGCTCCCTTGTGTCGAACCTATAAATTTGGGTTGAATACTCTACACTCGAAAACTGTTGCGATCCCCTATACTTGTGGGTTATCAAGTTATTATCTAGTGGATAACATAAGAAGAAATTGTTTGTAGGGTACAAAACCACCTTAAAGTTATTCTTTCGGTTTGATCTATTCAAGAGTTCATACTAAAATAACATGAATTTATTCTTTCCATTCGAACTATCCAAGAGTTCGTACTAAAATAACACCATATGATACGCACCAACCAACTCTAATGTCACCTAGATACTCCAATGTCACCACAAGTATCCATGAGTTAACTATACGATACACATCAAATAATTTCAGATTCATAATACTTGATCCAATGCAAAGAATGTCAAAGATTGCCCCAAGATTTCTATCGGAGAAACAAGGACGAAAACGTGCATCAACCCCTATGCATAGATTACCCCAATGCCATTTTGGGAATCCGTGAGTTTAGTGCCAAAACATATATCAAGTGAATCAATATAATATCCCATTGTCACCACATATATTCATATTCAAGACATATATCAAGTGCTCTCAAATCCATAAAAGTATTCAATCCGATAAAACGAAATCTCAAAGGGAAAACTCAATTCATCACAACAAGATAGAGAGGGGAAAAGACCATATGATCCAACTATATTAACAAAGCCCGCGATACATCAAGATTGTGTCACCTCAAGAACACGATAGAGGGATAATAAACACATAGCTACTGGTACAAACCTTCAGCCCCGTGGGTGGACAATGATACGTCTCCAACGTATCTATAATTTTTTATTGTTCCATGCTATTATATTATCTATTTTGGACGTTTTATATGCATTAATATGTTATTTTATATTATTTTTGGGACTAACCTATTAACCTAGAGCCTAGTACCAGTTTCTGTTTTTCCCTTGTTTTTGAGCTTCGCAGAAAAGGAATAGCAAACGGAGTCCAAACGAATAAAACCTTCGCGCTGATTTTTCTTGGACCATAAGACACCCCGGAGACTTGAAGATCAAGTCAGAAGAGCCAGGAGGTAGCGACAAGGGGGGAGTGCGCGCCTAGGGATAGGGCGAGCCCTGGCTTATGGGCCCCTCGTGACCCCCCTGACCTAGTTCTTCCTCCTATATATTAACAAATATTCCCAAACCACTAGAAGCATCCATGAAAACACTTTTCCACTGCCGCAACCTTCTGCTCCTGTGAGATCCCATCTAGGGGCCTTTTCCGGCATCCTGTCGGTGGGGGATTCGACCATGGAGGGCTTCTAAATCAACTCTATTTCTCTTCCGACGAAGCATGAGTAGTTTACCTCAGACCTAATGGTCCATAGCTAGTAGCTAGATGGCTTATTCTCTCTCTTTGATTTTCAAAACCATGTTTTCCTCGATGTTCTTGGAGATCTATCCGATGTAATCCTCTTTTGCAGTGTGTTTGTTGAGATCTGATGAATTGTGGATTTATGATCAGCTTATCTATGAATATTATTTGAATCTTCTATGAATTCTTATATGCATGATTTGATATCTTTGTAATTCTCTTAGAACTGTCGGTTTAGTTTGGCCAACTAGATTGGTTTTTCTTGCAATGGGAGAAGTGCTTAGCTTTGGGTTCAATCTTGTGGTGTCCTGTCCCAGTGACAGTAGGAGCAGCAAGGCACGTATTGTATTGTTGCCATCAAGGATATAAAGATGGGGCTTACATCATATTGCTTGAGTTTATTCCTCTACATCATGTCATCTTACTTAAAGTGTTATTCTATTCTTTTTGAACTTAATACTCTAGATGCAGGCAGGAGTCGGTCGATGTGTGGAGTAATAGTAGTAGATGTAAGCAGGAGTCGGCCTACTTGACACGGACGTCATGCCTATGTTTCATAATCATTGCCTTGGATATCGTCATAACTTGGCGCTTTTCTATCAATTACTTGGCAGTAACTTGTTCACCCACCGTATTATTAGATATCTTGGGAGAAGCCTCTAGTGAAACCTATGGCCCCCGGGTCTATTTTCCATCATATTAGTTTATGATCTATTATTTTTCAATCTTTTACTTTCAGATCTATAAACCAAAAAACCCAAAAATATTTTATCTTTTGTTTATCTATCTCTATCAGATCTCACTTTTGCAAGTGACCGTGAAGGGATTGACAACCCCTTTATCGCGTTGGGTGCAAGTGTTTGATTGTTTGTGCAGTTATTGGTGATTTGTGTGTTGTCTCCTACTGGATTGATACCTTAGTTATCTAACTTAGGGAAATACTTATCTCTACTTTGCTGCATCACGCTTTCCTCTTCAAGGGAAAAACCAACGCAAGCTCAAGAAGTAGCTGGAAGAATTTATGGCGCCGTTGCCGGGGAGATCTACGCTAAGTCAAGACATACCAAGTACCCATCATAAAAATCTGATCTCTTGCATTACATTATTCTCCACCCGCCTCTCATTTCCCTCTCCCCCACTTCTAAAATGATTTTCAAAAAGATTTGCCCTTTTATTCGCCCTTCTTTTGTTCGTCTTTTCATTTGCCCTTATGTCTTACTTGGTTTGTTTGCTCGTTTGCTTGGTATAATTGTGTGTTTATTGAAAATCAGAAGCAAAGAGTTTATGGATCCTCATCCACTTGCTAATCTTTTTAAAAGATCCAACTATGATGAACCAATTTCTAGTGAGTTGAGTGCACTAGATTATATTTACGGTGTTTTGCTTGAAATCTGTGAATCTGAAAATTGTGATGAAGTGTTTATGAAGTGATTCATGATAGATATTTGAATGAAAAGAATGAATGCAATGATGTTAACATAAGTTCTATTAATATCACTATGTTAATGATATGCAAAACCCTAAGCTTGGGTATGCTAATTTTGCCATTTCTATTACTTGTTGCAATGATCATGATTGGGGTGATTCTTCTTATGATCTTGAAAATTTATTTAAGCCCCATGAATATGAGATTGATAATAAGCTTTGCAATAATATTGAAAGTGTGTTTGGAATAGTGTCAACTTTAGATCCCACATATTTGGAGAATGTTCAATCTTATGATTTTTTTGATAAAAGTGGGTTTGGAGAGGTCATGACTTAAGTTAATGTTAATCCCACAATTTTGGAAGAGTGTCAACTTCACATGCATGTGGATTGTGTTGAGAATATGGTATGTGATAGCTATATTGTTGAGTTTGCTTATGATCCTACATGTAATTATTATGAGAGAGGAAAATATGGTTGTAGAAATTTTCATGTTACTAAATTACCTCTCTTCGTGTTGAGATTGCTATCGTCTCTTTCTTCTTCCTTGCATATGCTAGTTTTTGCTTGCCTTGATAATTTGTTTGCTTATAAAATGCATATGCATAGGAAGTATGTTAGACTTAGATGCGTTTGTCACATGCTTTATGAGGCTCTCTTTGTGCTTTAATTATTCTCACTGGTACACGTCGGTGCTATACAAACGGTTTTTAACCCCTTTTCGCGACGACATTTGGAACCGTCACCTAGTGAGTGACGGCGATAGGGGATCCTTCCCACACGACCCAGAAACCTTCGGGGATAGGGACCCTACAGTGCTCCTTTTCATTTGTGGTTGCATTGCCATCACAGTCGGTATTCTGCAGTGCTACGTTTACGATGCGCGGCCCATCACAAACGGTTCACTATTATAGAACGTGTATGATGAGAATACAATCACACACATTCGCTTTTCACAAACCGTATGCGATAACTAATTAAGAAGATTAGCTAATCGTTGTAAGAGTGTCAGATAGGATTACGAAACGTCGGACCGTTGTAACATCGTCGTACACGACGACTATCACACACGCTATTCTGTGGTGCAACGTTTATGATGCATACTTCATCAGAAACAGTTCATGGTTGCGAATCGTGTACGATAAGGCAACTATCACAAACCATTACTTTGCTAACACTGTTTGTGATATTGTATGACATCGCACACGCTTTGCAGATAGCAACTGTGTGCACGCTTGCACATGTTTCCTCTCTGTGAACCGTCTCGGATTATGGTGTATATCGCAAACGTTTGTATTTTACCAACCGTGTGTGCCATAACAACCTGGAGAGCATAATTTCACCATAATTTAATTGTTGCTATATCAAATTGAAATTGAATGTATGCTATAGCTTTATCCATATCCATCAGGTTTAGACAACCAATGCATTATTTGATTCATAGGTACACATCAAGAATTACATAAGAACCAAATAAAGAATGATGAACCACAGTTGTATACTTTTACTATTAAAGACGGTAAAGAAAGAGGGGAAATACATTCTGGTTGCTGAACAAGGTGAAGTGAAATGCCCATATTGTGCCCTCCTCCATGCAGAAGGCACGCACGGCTCTAGTCCAACCCCTTATGATGGCCGACTACCCCCCCCCCCCCTTCACGGTCTTCATGGAAACATCTAGATAATCATCGTGTTTTGGTAGAAATACTTTAACCATTACATGCCCACCAATCATGTAGTTTGAGAGGTAATCTTTAGTAAACTGCTTTGGGAACCACTTCAAAGGGAAAAAGATTCAGACATTGTCTTCTAACACAACTCATTATGGGCAGTAAAAAGAAGGTTGCAGAGTTCTTACTTACCATCCTGCAGTTCATTGTTGTATTGGATAAAGTGTAAACAAATAGTTTAATTGCCATCTTTTGACCCATTTTACTAACAATCTTTATCAGCTTCCTCACTTGATGCTGGTTCATCGATATCTCATTTACCCATACGCAGAAAGGGTCGAAGTGCGGATCTTTACCAATGACATATATACCTAAAAGCACCAAGTTAATATTAGAAGATAAACACCAATTGCTAAATGATGTAGTACAACACTCTTTTATAATATATTATAACATCCAATATACTCACATATTAGATGAATTAACATCTTATATTATGGCCGGAAGGAGTTTATTGCATTCTTACAAATTATCGGCTGATTAACTGCTGATGTATCCATGGGTTAGAGTTAGTTTGAGCTAGTTCAGGCTCAAATAGCCCTAAAGTATATCGAAACATGAGGGCTAGTTTGAGCTAGTTGCACCCATAACCCACCCAAAAAAACTATCCAACCCAATAGGTGCTTATTGGAGCTAGTTCTCCCAGTGCATTTATTGTCAATCTAAGTATCTAACCCTGTCATCCAAATACCTCTTTGGATGGAGTTAGTTCATGGTTAGTCATGAGCTAGAAACTAACTCTAACCTCTAAGCTAAGTTGAGTATCCAAACAGGGCTGTGTTGTTGTTGTTTCTGCTGCTGCTGCTGCTGCTCTTCTACGTGTATCTAGACATCATCAGAACACTAAGGTAACACTCTTACTTGTTGCTATGTAGCCTAGGATTGCATATGTAGACATTAAGTACAGTGCATGTTGCTATGTAGCCTCAGATATATTACATATGGCCCTTGTTAACCTGACGATAAATGGGTTGCAGATATATTCAGTTAAAAGACCGATTCACCGATTAGTCCCTTATCAGCCTCCGGCCTATATGGTACCAGCTACCGATATCCTGAACAGTGAGCATATATAAGCCATGGGATGCAACTAACCTCGATGGAAAACAATAGTGGTTCCCAAAATTGTCCTGTGTAGGGACATCGAGAAGCATGTTAAGCACAATAGGCTAAACATCAACCAAAATTATCAATGGCAAACAAAATAATCTCCAAAAGATAGATTCAGTGTGCAGGTTTAAGCACGCTAGTAAAGCAAAACAAGTGAAAAGGTGTGTTAACTGCAACAGGCCTAACATTAAACAACAAGAAAACATAGTCATTCAAACTGGTATTGTGCCGGTCTAAGTACACTGGTTATTGTTAAATAAAAATGGAAAGGCGTGTTTAACTACAAGATGCAGCAACCAAATGTAGTCATTCATGCCCTGTTTGTTTCAGCTTCGCTTGGATTTTGATCACCTATGGATTGGCTTCAGTGGCGAAGCTGTTTCTGTGAATCAGCTTCACCACCGAAGTACACTTTGAGGTGCTTCAGGAAATTGCACTAAAATGACCCAAGTCCAGATTCAGCTTCACTGGCAAAGCTGATTCCAAATAGTTGTTCGTTTCGGATTCCAGATTCGGCTTCACTGGCAAAGTTGAATCTGGTACCGGAATCCGAAACAAACAGGGCCATAGTGGTATTGTTGAAACTGGTACTGATGAAATTGAACTGCACAGTTCATACTTGCACATATAGAACATCATGTTGTGAATAACTGGAATAAACAAGGCATAATACGAACAACCAAAGATAGCATTTGAAACTGGACATATGCTAACTACAAACAACAGAACAATCAAAAAACTTTAAAAGAGGCGTATGCTAGCTATAACAGGCTTAACAACAATCAAATATATGCATTCCTACCGGTATGTTTAAAACTGGATTGATGAAATGTACTTCATAGTAAATAATTGCACATACAGAGCATCACATTGTGAACAACTGAAATAAACAAGGAATACTGCAAACAACCCGATAGAGCAATTAAAACTGGACATATTCTCACTACACTACAAAAGGGACTCGACAAAACAAATCATGGGTTTCCCCCTGTGAAGAGGCACGGCAAAACAAATCATGGGTTTCCTCACTTGTCATAGATGGCCTTGTTCTTGTGGGAAGAGCACGAACCTTGGATGCACTCCATGTTGTCACAGATGGGCTCCTTCCCCCTAGAAGAGCATGGCTATAGGGTGCCCTTCCTGATGTCGCAGACGGGCTCTTTCCCCTTGGAAGACCAGATGGGCTCTTTCCCCTTGGAAGAGCCGGAGAGGGTGCCCTCCTCGTGGTCGCCGTCGATGAGGTCTGACTTGGAAGCTGTGGATCCCAAGCCAGCATCATAGAACATGTCCTTCAGAAATGACAAAAGGGGCTAGATGGCGATGTAGGATGGCAAGTTGTTGACAGTGAGCCAGAGGAGATCAGCGGCTGGGCCATGCATGAGATCGACGGCGGTTGAACCCGAGGGGTTGGTGGTGGGACACTTAACCTGTGACATAGCCTGCCTCAGGCCATCGCTATCCATGACCTCGATGTCGTAGCCGGCGGAAGAGACATGCCCACATACTCTAGCCCGTTGCTTGAGTTCTTGCCACCAGTAATGGTCGTCAGCTTCCTCAGCGACGTCGGGCGAAGAGACCGCAATACACCTCTTTTGGGCCAGACGCTCCTCGAGCTCCACGGTAAGCGTAGCCAGGCTTAGGCTGCAATACTCTAGAGTGGGGGATGGGGATGGGGATGGGGATCTGGGGGAAAAGGGGCGTTTGGCAGGCCTCATCTAAGAAACTCAGGGCGGCCTTGGTATGGAGATTGGTGGGTAAGCTGCACGGGCAAATCGGCAGATGTTG
>NC_041381.1:178662236-178663078 GCF_002162155.2 Triticum dicoccoides
GAGGGGAGCAGGGTGTGTTTGAGGAAATGATGCGGGTACTGAAAATTTTATAACGCGGGAGTGAGATGCCGGGGCTAATGAAAATTTTGATGATGGTGCATCGCACACTGTTGGAGATAACAACCGTGTGTTATGAAACAGAAAAACCCTCGACGTGGGCAGATATTTTCCAGGGGAAAGTGGGATTGGGAACAAGAAACATCACACGCGGTCCGTAGATAACAACCATGTGTTATGAAACACAAAAACCCTCCTCGAGGCGGGAAGATATTTTCAAGGGATGCAGGTGGAATTGGGAAGAAGAAACATCGCACACGATTCGGAGATAACCACCGTGTGTTATGAAACAGAAAAACCCTCGAGGCGGGCAGATATTTTTGAGAGGGGGAGCCTCGTGGAGCCCAATGTACTGTGTGGAAGTGTGCGTGACAAGGGCACCGGCGTGGCACACGGTTAGTTTGAGTGAACCATGTCTGTTGCGTCATCTGACTTGTCTAATGTTCATAAATTTGGCGAAAAATGACGCAGGAGAGGGTCAGAACACGAACACACTTGCACGTGGACCAAATTTATATGTACGAAAAGGGTGGTTTGATTTTCAAATATCAAATGCAAATTCGATGTCGCACCTATCTCACAAAGAGCACAATATTGCTTGCCCCCCTCGTGTCGGCACGAAGGGAATCCTAAGCTATGAATGCATGCCCCCCAACCGAGGCTCACCTAGCAAAGTGTGAAGTAGCTAGCAGCCCCCCTCCCTCGTGTCACGACGAAGGGAGTCCTGAGCTATGAATGGATGCCCCCCCAATCATGGTTCACCTAGCAAACTGCAAAGTAGCTAG
>NC_041381.1:178663344-178673459 GCF_002162155.2 Triticum dicoccoides
CTAAGCTATGATGTGCGCCCCCAACCGAGGTTCACCTAGCAAAGTGCAAAGTAGCAACCCCCCTCCCTCCCACACACACACTTTTAAGTCGGTGGGACAGAGAGGCATCTCACCAAGATTGATCGTAAAATGGACCAACAATAATCCACCTTGGTCGTACAACCTCTTCTTGTTGCTGGTCAAAGTGATTGTCGTCCATGCGAACCTAGATAGGCTAGCTCGCCAATAATCACGCAAGTAGCTAGTCCCCGAAGACAACCAGTGCATGTGTGTGGCCCAAACATATGTATGGATCAGGTGTGTTTTTTAGTACATAATGGAACAACTTTGATGTGGCACCGTAATTTTGAACTAGAAATCCCCACACTGAGTGAGGGTTAGGTTGATGATGCATATGTATGTTACACCACACTTCAAGCCGATGACGAGGATTCATGCATGCATGCATGCATAGTATATGCGCTCAAACTTTAATTAGGCCTGAATCTCACCATGACCTATACTACGATAACACGAACCAAATGAAGAATCCGCCATGGTAACCTATCTTATTGTCGATCAAGGTAATCATCGATGTCCATGCGGTCCCACGAATATATAGGCTTGTCGCTGATAACCACGCGAGGGAGTGTACCATTCGAAGAAAACCACTACATGCATATGTATGGAGGTGATGCGTGCATGCATGTTTGAATACCATTTCACAACATTGATGTGGCGCGTGCGTCGAAAATCATACACTCTCCCCACACAGAGCGAGATCGGTAAATGATGTGTCGTTGTACTAGCCACTTCGACTCGATGGGAGGGATTCATGTGTACACATGCATGCGTGTGTGCTCATATATATATATATATATATATATATATATATATATATATATATATATATATAAACACTATTTTGATCACGGGATGAGAATAATATTCTGATCACAACCTGACCTGCCCCGCTAGTAGTACGTTGAACTTCCCTGTGAACTAGGTTGAACTTCCGCCAACATTGCCCAAATGGGGCTTGCGATATATTGTTGGAAAGCTATGGACACCAGTATCACGACCCAACTTAAATTTTTGGCAAAATGTAAGCGGTTTAAGAGCAGTTTTGAAAACCGTTTTTTCTTCACACAAAAAACCTGAATCGTATTTACGATCGCATTTACATACTATTTATTGGAATAAGGCATATAATATGGCGTTGGAAAGCTACTGCAAAACCGCTACTTCCACGTGTTGAAAGTTTTCTCTAATTCTCTATGGTTAAAGAGTAATTTGAAAAAACGTAAAATTTCGCAAACCGAACAGTCGAGTTCGTATTTTCGTCATTTCTAAACGGCTCATCCAATTGAGGCATATGATATGGCATTGGAAAGCTTATGAAAATGTGTTACTCTTTCATTTTGAAAGTTGTTTTTAATTTTGAACGGTTTAAAAGTAATTTAGAAAACGGTACAAGTCCTACCGAGTTCGTATTTTCGTGATAATTTTTTAACCGTGCGTCCGAATGCAGCAAATGATATGGCGTTGGAAAGCTTGAACAAATGCGAAACTTTTTGGTATGTATTATTTCTCCCAATTCGTTACGGTTTTAAGTCAGTTTTGAAAATGGCGAAAAACGTATTTTCACCGTATTTTCTATAAACTTTATCGGTATGGCGCAAATAATATACCGCTGAAAAGCTACGGAAAATGCGAAATTTTATCATGTTAACAGTTTTCTCTGGTTCCTAGCCATTTTCAAGTAATTTTCAAAAACGGCAAGATCATTCGTTCTGCCTTTATCGCGAAATAGGTTCGCCAAAAATGCATCGCGTGAAGTACCTGAACTTCTCGGTATGAAACCTTGAACTTCACTCTGTTTTTCACGTGCTTTTTTTTCCTCGTATATCTCTATCCACTGCTCCTAGCTGTACATCCACTCACCGGAATTGAGCAAGTGATATACCGATGGAAAGCTGATGTAAACACGCAACTTTCCCGTGTTGATCATTTTTTCATACTCGCAACGATTTTAAAAGTTTTTCATCTGAAATTCATTCAACATAGTAGTTGAACTTCATGCTATTTTCACTTTGAACTTCTGTGACGTATTTTTGTTTGTACACGCGCCTGAACTTCCCTCTGTACGAACCCGACCTTCGGGCTATCTTTGCAACCGTGGCTTCCCCCGCGAATTATTCTGGTTAGTAGTGTTCTATATGATGTTAGTGTAATCTAGAAAGATTTTTTAGCAACTAAATACCGGTTTTAAATAGAAATCTCGCTCGCTGGCAGATTTTGCTCTCGGGTCGTGATGAAATTGCGGTTTTTTGCAATTTTACTGCCTAATTTGTTCGACCTGGACGTCCCCTAGTGCTAGGTTGAACTTCCGTCAACATTGCCCAAATGGGGCATGTGATATACCATTGGAAAGCTATGGACACCAGTATCATGACCCAACTTAAAATTTTGGCAAAATGTAAGTGGTTTAAGAGCAGTTTTGAAAACTGTTTTTCTTCATACAAAAACGTGAATCGTATTTTCGATCGCATTTGTAAACCGTTCATCGGAATGAGGCAAATAATATGGAATTGGAAAGCTGCTGTAAAACCGCTCCTTCCACATACTGAATGTTTTTTCTAATTCCCTATGGTTAAAGTGTAATGTGGAAAATAGTAAAATTTCGCAAACCGAACAACTGAGTTCGTATTTTCTTTGCCATTTCTAAACGCCTAATCCAATTGAGACAAATGATACCGTGTTGGAAAGCTTATGAAAATGCACTTTTTTCTCATGTTGAAAGTTTTTTCTAATTTTGAATGGTTTAAGAGTAATTTAGAAATTGGTACAAGTTCTACCAAGTTTGTATATTCGATATATTTTTTATTCATACGTCCGAACATAGCAAACGATATGGTGTTGGAAAGCCTGAACAAATGCGAAACGTTTTGGTATATATTGTTTCTCCAAATTCATTACGGTTTTACGTTGATTTTGAAAATGGCTAAAAACGTATTTTCACCGTAATTTCTACAAACTTCATCGGAACGGGGCAAATAATATACTGTTGAAAAGCTATGAAAAATGCAAAACTTTTTCATGTTGATGTTTTTCTCTAAATCCCAGCCATTTTCAAGTAATTTCAGAAACAGCGAGATCACTCGTTCTGCCTTTATTGCAAAATAGATTCGTCGAAAATGCATTGCGTGAAGTACTTGAACTTCGGTGGCAGTGCTTTTTTTTGCTTGTAGCTCTTCATTCACTCACCGGAATTAAGCAAGTGATATGCCGCTGGAAAGCTGCTATAAACATGCAACTTTTCTGTGTTGATCATTTTTTCATACTCGCGACGGTTTTAAAAAAATTTCTTGTGAAACTCATTCAGTGTAGTAGTTGAACTTCCTGCTGTTTTCACGTTGGACTTCTGTGACATATTTTTTGTTTATAATTTTCCCATCCATTTTCGTCAGTGTTACACAAATGATATTCTTTTTATACAAACCTCTCTCACAATATTTTTTTAGCTTTCTCCGACCGAGGACTTGAACTTACACAAATGATATTCCTGTCGTTTTGAAGTAAATTAGAAAATGACAAGATCATGATTTCTGGCTTCATCGCAAATGGAAATGCACTGCGTGAAGTAGTTGAACTTCTTGGGCATGTCTTTTTGAACTTCACTCTGTTTTTGACGTGCTATTTTTTGACATGCTGTTTTTCGCACTGCGTGAAGTAGTTGAACTTCTGGGGCATGTATGTTTCAACTTCACTCTGTTTAACTTTATTTGTATTTTTCTTGTATGAAATACACACCATGTAGTACGTGAACTTTCGGTTGTTATCACTTTTGAACTTCTCTCTGGATTGAGAGAATTATTTTAAAACACAAAAAAGACATATTTTTAATGTATTTTGGACATCTAAATACATGGTGAACCTCTCTCACAAGAACTTTTTGAACTTTTTCTCGCTGAGCAATTGAACTTCTATCAACCATTCTTTTCATTTATGAGTTGTTTTTAAAAGTGCAGAAAATGGTGCCTTGTTTTTTATTTTTTCAACAGGTAAATCCTAGGTTTTAATAAACTCCGAACTTCTTTGTTATTTCAATTTGAACTTCACCTTTTTATATTTTGAGTAAAGAATTGTATTCGATTTTTATACAGAAAAAATCAAACATGGAAATAGAAGGTGAACCTCTCTCGCAAGAATTTTTGAACTTCCCCTGACAGAGCACTTGAACTTCTAGCAACAAACTGTTTAAGCTTTTATTTTTCTATACTTTTTATTCTGACCTGAAATGCATTCCTTGCGGTACTTGAACTTCTCATTGATTTCACTTTGAACTTCTGTCACATTTTTTGTGCATACATTGAATTACATGCAATTGAAGGTCGGAAGTCATTTTTTGCTATTTTCAAACATGTAATTGGAGGTCGGATGTCCCGCAATATTAATTTTGCACCGTGAATGGAGGACCACGTGAACTTCTTGCAACAAACCTTTTAAGCTTTTGGTTTTCTATTCTTATATTCTTATCTGAAACACATTTCGTGTAGTAGTTGAACGTCCCGCTGTTTTCTCCTTGAACTTCTGTCACATATTTTTGTTCAACCTCTCTCACAAGAATTTTTGAACTTTTCTTGGGCTAAGCACTTGAACTTCTAGCAACAAAACTATTAGCATTTGCTTTTTCATTCTTTTTTCATACAAATGCACACCATGTAGTACATGAACTTCCGATAGTTATCAATCTAAACTTCTCTTGATACGTGAAAATATCTGAGTTTTTTATGAACATTAATCTAAATTTATTAATTCTTTTTTATGAATTGTGAAGCACCCTATTTTTAAAAGTTGAACTTCTTTTTATTTTATTTTTGAACTTCTTGTTTCCATTCTTTAATAACGAGGGAAATCTGAGTTTTCTATAATCATCGAATTTCTCCATCTTTCTAATTTGGACTTCCTGGTTTTATTTCTTTTAGTACTGAAAAAACCTACTTTCTGACAGACATCCAGCCGCTCCGTTTTTAAATTTGAGCTTCTTGGTTTATTTTAATAGAGAAAATCTTTTTTGTAAAATTGTTTGAGATGCTTTTTTTATTAACTTCTTTGGGTTTGTAACAAGCATTGAACTTCTTCGTCTTTTTAATTTGATCATCTTGGTTTTGTGCTAAAAAATGAACTTCTCGGTTATTTAAATTCGAACTTCTAGGATTTTATATAACCCATTTATTATAAAAAAGTTGAACTTCTTTGTATTTTTAATTTGACTTTCTTGGTTCTGTAATAAACATTGAACCTCTATGTTTGTGAAATTTGAACCTCTAATTTCTCTTGGAAATATGGAAAAATGCTTTCTTTAAATAGATTTTGAACTACTAAGCCTTTTAAAACTTTTTTAGTTTTTCCTTATCTTAATTTTAACTTCTTCATTTTATTATTAATAATGAGAAAACATCTAAGTTTTTTTAACCTTCGAACTTCTCTTTTTTTACTTTGAACTTCTTAGAAAAATATGGTTTTAAATAAGCAAACAATTTTCTAGGTTTTTAAATTTAAACTTCTAGGTTTTATGACCTTCTCGGTTATTTCAAATTGAACTTCTAGGGTTTTCAAAATTGAACTTCTATGTTTTTTGACCTTCTCGGTTATTTCAAAATTTCTATTTTTTAAAATCCATTTTTATATACTTTCTTTTGAACTGCTCTGTTATTGTGAGTTGGCCTTCTCTCTTATTATTTAGAAACACGGAAAATCTTGGACGAATGGACTAGTGTGCCATTTCTGCACAAGCTGGAGCCACCTGGCACTTGGCTCCAGGGTCCAAGTTGCTTGTGACATTGCAGCACACAACGTCCGGATGGGAGTATAAGTCGGGCACCAGAATTTAGGTCGTCGATTTAACTAGCGAAACATGTATAATATGCCACAAAATATATATTTAGAAAGTTCAGCCGAGTGAATCTAGAGATATATTTTTTATGGCATAGATATAATTTATAACAGGTTTCGCTAGACAAATTTTGTGGATTTACAATTTTTTTTGTTGGTAGATTAAACAATCTTTTTTGTCACATATTTTTTGAACTTTTGCATTTTTTGTTTGAACATCCTTCTTTTTATATGCAAAAAGAAAAAAGAACTACCCATTGCACGAAGACACACACAACCATTTTTTGCATGCATGAACGCAAGTGTGCTTTGAACTTGATCATGTATGTCATACAAAAAATTCCAGCAAATTAAAATGCACACATAACAATTGAAACACTGCTAGCAACATGTTTGCAATGTTTAATATTTGGATCCCATAAACCATCACTTTTGAGAAACATGGAAATACAAGGGTTTTGTACTCATCAGACTGCTCGGTTATTTCAAATTGAACTTCACATTCGTGCACTGTAATATATTTCCAACATCAAGCACCAAATGAACCATAAACAAGCATCATTTAATCACTTAAAAAAGAGCAGGCATCAAGAAAGATTGATGCATCTAAACAAAAGGAAAATTTATCAGCTACAAGTTTTTTTGTGCTCCCCTGCATACACACAACAATTATCAACTTCCATATAGATGGACTTCAATTTTTCTGACATGAAACTTTGTTGTTGTCGCTGTATATGAACTTCTCCTGTAACAAAAGAGAGAGGATGCAACGAGGCAGGGTAAAATGTTACAAAAAAGACACTTTTTTGTTTGAGACATATACACAAACAGTCATCGCGTTTTCTCCAGGTTGACATTTAGAAAATATATGCTGATAGTGATCCTTGAATATTTGTTTCCTTTCAACTTCCATAAGCATGCATGAGCATGCTGGTTCATTTACACAAACACCTAGCATGAAAAGGATTGCAAACACTCCAGAGATGAGCCTGACATCCAATGTAAGAAGTACTACTGGTGACAATCAACTATGGTCCATGCTAATATTACACTAATGTTTCGCTGCGCTGGTGAAGTTTTGCTTCGGTGTTCATGTAATTGGAAGCCAGACGTCTCGTAATATAGATTCCGAACCATGGACGGAGGCAGACCTTTGAAGCTTTTAGTTTCCTATTCTTATATTCTTATCTGAAACACATTCCGTGTAGTACTTGAACTTCCCGCTGTTTTCACCTTGAACTTCTGTCACGTATTTTTGTTCAACCTTTCTCACAAGAATTTTTAAATTTCTCGGGCCGAGCACTTGAACTTCTAGCAACAAAACTTTTAGCCTTTTGCTTTTTCATTCTTTACACCGTGTAGTACGTGCACTTCTGACATATATCAATCTGATCTTCTCTCGGCTATGTGAAAATATCTAAGTTTTTTGTAGACATTGAACCGCTCTATCTTTTTTTTTTTGAACTTCATTGTGTATTTTTAGAAATGCACTTTGTGAACTAGTTGAACTTCTCGGGCATGTTTGTTTGAACTTCACTCTATTTTTGACGTGTTGTTTTTTGACGTTAGTTTTTTTGTTTTGTTTTTTGAACTTATAGATCCTAGGTTTTAATAAACTTTGAACTTCTCTGTTTTTAAAATTTGCACTTCACATTTTTTTAATTACATTAGTTTTTACTTTATGCGAAGTTGTCCTTCACTACTCAATTTTTTTACTAACATCTGAGCTCGTGTGTTATTTTAATTTGAACTACTTTGGTTTTATTAAAGAAACATACTTTTTTAATTTTTAATAAATAACAAGCTTATTTAATATTATTTAAAGTTCAACTTCTTACTTTTATTTTTCAAGAAATGGGAAATATCAGATTTTTTACATGGATCGAACGTCTCCATTATTTTAACTTGAACTTCTCCATTTTATTCACACACAGAAATGTCGCGGCTGCCACCTGTAACGCTTGTACACTTTTAATAAAGAATTACTAAAGTAGATTTCATAAACATTGAACCTCTATTTTATTTAAATTTGAACTTCTATACAAATGAATAATGGATCTCTCTATCCATCACCATGATGTACATGAAGGAACCTGTCGGGAACTAACACAAACACATACTATGCACACACCCATGGGCATCCAGTGATAAATTATGCATTAAATGGCACATCAAAAAAGAAGAACATGCACCAGGGTCATAAAATTGAAGCTCCGGGAGACATACATCACGACCAACTACACAACGTGATAGATCTCCACGGGTTATGGGCGCAACTTTCTTCTGGATTGCAAGTCGTTCAGTGCTAATTATCCAGCGTCGGTGGCCATGGGAATCCAGTGATTATTACGCAGTGCCGATGGCAGAAGTCAACTTGGCTGGCTCGCAAGGCGTTCTCCTTCTCTGTAATGAGACCACCACTTCTTTGATTGTTGTATATTTCCTTCTTCAAATTTCATCTTTGAACTTCTGCCTTTTGTTTTTCCACTACAACCTGAAACAAAGGGAAAAAATGAACGTTTTAAGCACTGCCTTCTACAAACTTTTATATGTTTTTGGCTCTGAATTTTTTTAACTCTGTAATGCAAATTTATATGTTCTTTTTTACTCTGCAGGTGGGTTCATTTAACTATTGTTTTTATTCTCCAAACATACATCTTGTGGAGTCAGAACTTATATATTTTATATCATTGAACTTCTAGATTTTTCAAATGAAATCAGAACACAAGTTGGGCCAAATATGGTGGGAAATCATAGACTGAAATTTCTCTTTTTTCTTGGTTCATAATATCTTACTTTAACATAGTCCAACCTTGCTGAGATTACATCTTTGCAGATCCGAAAAAATACAGTACCAAACTTTTGAACATTACAGAGAGCAAAAATACCAATCTTTTTAAAACATCTTGAACTACAGAAGCAAAGAGGCAAGAGAATAGAGGAGGACAAGAAGATGGTGTGGTCGGTGGGGTGTACAACCTGCAGGGGAAGCGGCTGCGGGTGGTGGAGCTCGAGCTCTCAGCGTGGCCCTACCTCTGTGCCCACGTCCAGTGGGCGGCCGGACGTGGTTGCAGGCATCGGCAACAGACAGTGGTGGGGGGTGGTTGCCGCAGCGTCGGCTGTATGTGGGGGACCTCGGCGGCAGCGGCAGACGCGACACGCTACAGGTCAATACCTCCAGGTGAAGTTTTTGTGCAAATCACTGAATAATAAGCTGTGTTAGCTAGCACAATGGTGCAAGAATTTGAACTTATATTTTCTCTACCCGAGCTAATGTACACTGTATGTAATCCATTATGTAGTCTGGTTCAAGATAGTTGACTGCTTAAGAAAGCTTTAAGTAATTTAAATCGTACCTTGTGGAGTTTGCTAATCGAGTGCGTATCTTCTGTGTCTTGAGGATGGCTTTGCCTCAACAACTGAATGGATGGATGGAATTAGCTACTAATGCAGACTATAACTGGCATGTGTTACATTTTACAGTGCATGCACGAGATGTATCACGCAAGTGATTTTGGAATGGAATGAGTACCTGGACGGCAGCGTTGACAGAGGTGAACTTCGGGATGATGATCAGCGAGGCATTGACAGAGGTGATTTATCCAAGAAATTTAATACTTGAAAATAAAAATCGAAGTATCTGCAGTCAGAAATGAACTTGAAATTCTCGTCCACCTAGACTGTTCCTTTGTATCATACCATTTTCAGATGGGAAAATTAATAAGAATATGACACAACCCAGTCCAATTCAGTTCATAAAGATAAAGATGAAAATATAAATAAAATTGTTTTGCAAGAGTTCATAGAGGGAGAGTTGAGCAGGTCTCGTCACAAAGAACAAGGAAGTTCAGAGAAAATCTTAGCAGCCGTTCTCCTCTGTTTTTAGTAGCAGAAATGTAGAAATTGAACACACGTGCTTGTGTGGATGTTCTCCAGGGGCTCGATCGGGTAGCGGGTCGGTGGATCACCGGATGTTGCGCCGGGATGCTACGCGGCGGGATGCATCGCGCTGGTGCATGCTGACGGGGAAGGAAGGTGTGGCCGGCGGTGCGAACTTGCAGGGGGTGCGTCACGGCGGAGGTGCTGCGTGAGGGGGAGGTGGAGGCGGCGGCGCGTGCTGGCTGGGGGTCGCATCGTGGCAGCGCACCTGGCCGGAGGAGGAAGGTGGGGTGGCGGCGCATGCCGTCGGGGAAGGAAGGCAGGACGATGGCTGGATCCTGGGAAGGGAGCGGCGGGGC
>NC_041381.1:178673592-178828145 GCF_002162155.2 Triticum dicoccoides
GAGGGGGAGTGAAGTGCGGGACTGGGTGTGGGCAGCGGAGCCTCCGGCTGTGGCGTGGTGGGGCGGCGGCCGCGTCTCCAGTTGGGGCATGGCCGGGCGGCGGCAGGGTCTCTGGTCGGGGGCGGGGCGGCGGCCGCGTCTCTGATGGGTGTGAGGTGGCGGCAGCAGCGCCGGTTGGGGTCGGGGCGGAGGGCGCGTCGCCGGTTGGATCGAGGAAGGTGCTGGGTGGGCTTTTTCTCTTTTTGTTGTCCGAGCCGGTTCGGGAGTTCGGCAACATCTGTATCCGACCCTATATAGGGCGGGCCGTGATCCAAATAACTATTTTGATCCCAGGATCAAAATAATGCTATCGTATTTACAAGCAAAAAAATAACCCCCTCCTAAATCAAATTAACTACTCTTGTTGTCAGGCAAAAAGTAGTGATGGACCAAGCGGGCCCACAAATGGAAAGCATCGATATTGCTGATAACTGCTTAATTGGGTGCGAGAGGACAACCATCATCGCTTTGCAAGTGGGCCAAACATATGTTGAATATAATACCTAAAATGCACAACTTTGATGTGCCACACATGTCTCAAAAACTGTAAACCATGCACCCACACAGAGCGAGGTTCATGAAGCGTATTACATATGATGGTCCCCTTCCCCCTCTTCGACGCATACTATATGCTCCTACCGTAATACAACCCAAAAAGAATCCTCATCGATGGTGAAATTAATTAACCTCTCCTGATGTAGGTCAAAGTGATGCACATGCATCGACGATGGCCTCGTGGGCCAACAGATGGAAGCGTCACAAGTGAGTGTCCTAGTTAGGATAACCACCGCCTGCATGCATGTGGCGCAAAGAGGTGTTGTGTGATGTTTGAATAGCCATTTTCAAAATTTTGATGTGCCACCTTTCTCGGAAATCGAAAAGTTCCGACACTGAGTGAGGTGTACTTGTTCACGGACGCGTACGTATAGTGTGTGTGTGTGTGTGTGTGTGTGTGTGTGTGTACCACCATAACACAAACAAAAAAGATTCTACCTTGCTGGTTAAATTAATCTCACTACCGGCTATTCGTCAAAATGATGGATGACGACCTCGCGGGCCCACAGAAAACGTCATATGCGAGTATCGAATGTCGTGTAGGACAACCATCGACTGCATGTGGCCAAAACATGTATTTATGAAAGGGTTGTGTGATATTTTAAATTACGAATTCACGACTCTGATGTGGCACCGGCCTGCCTAACAAAACGGCGAACCCACACGTTGGCTCACAACTTATAGTGTACTGCGAGCCACTCGCCACCCCCAGACGCACACACCCACACACACACACCGCGAATCCACCACAACTACGATGCATGTTAAATTAATTATCTCACGGTGAGCATATATATGTTACCAAAGGAGGGACGTTTTAATTAAAAAAAATCAGAGATCATTAAGACGTTTTAGTACATTAATTGATTGATTTTCTACGGGTATAATGTGCAAAAATCAAATTCGAGGTACATGCACACGTGACAATGCACCTAAATGGATTGCAAAAACACATATGTCTCACTGGGTGCATGTTTACTCCCCATGCAACAAATTTCAAACAATGAGAATCTTGATTTTAAATTCTAGTACATCCAAAACTTATTTGAAGTCCATGAAACTTATCGTGTTGTCATATGAACACCAATATAAAGTTGCATTGTACTTTTTTTGGTCAAATTTGAGACCAGTTTTGATGTAATCTTTATCTAATTACAAACGGGAGATTATTAATAATTGGGAACCAATATCCCAAACGGACTATTTATTCCAACCGTCAGCGTTAGACCAACAATGGATATGTGCCATGCTTCGGTTAAGCAAAAAATAAAGCGGCATCATTAATCATCCAAATAGAAAAACAATATATGTGTCGCCACGTGATCTGTGTACCGTGCGAGCAGGTGTGAGTTGACGGGACGCATGTGAGCAGTCCGCCGCACAGGCAGTCCGGGAGGTGTGCGTGCAGGTGTGTGAATTGACGGAGGCGTGCTCACTGTGCAGCGTCATCGGGAGGCGTGCGAGTAGCTGTGTGAA
Source organism: Triticum dicoccoides (assembly GCF_002162155.2). Classification (NCBI taxonomy): domain Eukaryota; kingdom Viridiplantae; phylum Streptophyta; class Magnoliopsida; order Poales; family Poaceae; genus Triticum; species Triticum dicoccoides. Next base: position 178,675,663 of record NC_041381.1, read on the forward strand.
ACGACGGTAGGCATGCTAGCAGTCCGGTGCGCAGTGTCACCGGGAGGCGAGCGAGCGGTTTGACAGTCGCCCGCCTCTCTCCCACTACTCCATATCAATGGTGCGCCCGAGCGGCCGCACCCCCCATGCTCGCCACACACACAATCCCCTCTCTCCACTTGCATCCTCGATGCCGCTCTCAGTCATCAAAGCCGTCAGTGTATGAGGATGCCGCTGAGGCACCCCATCGGAGGGAGTGGCGACACCGGGGCTGCTAAAGCACCGGAGCGCGGCATGGAGATGGAGACAGAGGTTGCCATCACCGCCGGTGAGTTATCGCTGCAACCTGACATCGTTGACGGCATCGAGCTTCCACAGCCGGAGGCGGAGTTCCATACCGACTCTGGTGACGACTCGGGCGACGACTCCGACAACCACTCTGGCGGCCACTCCGACGACGACGGACAACTGGTTAGTCATCTATACCCATTTATGTGTCAAATGCATCCAAAGGTTTCTCTGATTACTCCTGCCTCCCCCTTTTTGGAATAGAAATCCTATGGTTATGTTCTCCCAATCCATGGAAGCTGAGTAAGCTTCGTTAGATCTATGTAGTGTATTGATTGTTTGAATGGTACAAGTGATAAGTGATTAGTTGTTTCATCTGTGGAAATGATTTCTGTTAGTAATCTGACTAGGGTTAGTGTTCGTGATAATAATTCCTAGCCAGGACTTGACAATGATTTTGAATGACCTACATATGTTTGTGCCATTATTTTCTTCAAGATTGGTCTGTACATAGACGAATGTGCTGAAAAATCGAACCATAATCTCTGGATATGTATAAATAAATAGCCATAAATTCCTAATCCTACTTCACGGCATGTAATCATTGATTTGATGCCAATTTTTGGCAACTGCCAAATGTTCGCTAGAGATTAGTTTATAACCATTAATTAGACGCCACATTTTTTACTATTTGTATAGGTGATGTCTGACGATGTGGACAGAGAGGATGAAGATGTCCAGAGGAGGTACAAGAGGCAAATCCTAAGGGAGCTTTATGCAGGAATGCATAACAGGCGCATTAGGACCTGGAACGGCAGCTATCGATGTCCATTCTGCAACCACAAGCTTCATGATGCGTATCAAAGTGTTCTGGCGCATGCAAGAGGACGGGCCGTTGGCTCCTTCAAGCAAAAGTATGCTCGCAGGGTGGAGCACGGTGCATACACCAAGTACCTGAAGAAGCTTCAGGATCGGGCCTGCTTGTGAGAAGAGATGTGGGATCAAACTATGTACGCTTGAGCATGCTTAATGACGGTTGAACTATGCTTGTGTACGTGTATGCTTATTATCTATGTCTGAGTATGTTTAATATATGTTTACTTATGTCTAACTATGGGACATGGATGCAATCAGTTTGGTTGATGGAATCTACCTCCGTCCTTGTTTATTGGTCCCCTTTGTAATTTGTGTTGAATGTTGACCAAAAATTTAACTGACAAAATGTTAGTGCAGGTCAGCAAAAATTATATCGTTGGATGTGTATTTGAACATAGTGTTCAATGATATAGTTTTTGCTGACATGCATAAACATTTCTTAGTCAAATATTTGGTTGAAATTTGGTACAAATTAGTCGAAATTTGGTACAAATTACAGAGGGGACCAATAAACCAGGACGGAGGTAGTACGTCAATCACACACGGTTCCCAAAATTGGAACCGTGTGCAATGACTTCCATTTTTCCTGTTGCTTCAATCACACACGGTTCACAAAATTGGAACCGTGTGCAATGGCTTTTGTTTTGCTTCTTGCGTCAATCACACACGGTTCGCTCTAACAAACCATTGCCTCCGAAATTCTTTGTGGGACAGAAAACCCTCACCACCTAATTCAAAAAAGAAAAAAGAAAACCCTCCCCATCCCCACGTCACAAAAACCCTCACCCCCGCCCGCCCCCCATGCCTTTGGTCCCCATTCACACCTGCACAAGCTCCTCCGTGTCTATGCATGGCACCGCCTATCGCGGCGGTAACCACTTAGCTCGACACCTGCCGCCGCCGCCAGGCTGCCGGCAAACCCCACCGCATTTCGCCACTTCCGCTTGCCGCCGTCTATTGCCATCGACTTTCTCGACGCTGCTCGCGGTCGACCCAGCTCTGCTCGGTTGGGGAATCTGCCATACTGAGGGTTTTTTCTCATGGACGACAAGGTAACTAATTTAATGAGATATTATCTTATCTCTCATACCAGTTCATCTGCCTCCTTTCATCACCCGGCGGAAATTATCGTCAATTCATTTTTATCCGTGCTAATTTGCGGGTTTTCTTTCATTCATACAGTGTACAGTGTGCCGACACATCAGGACCTTGCGACCTCCGCCAGAGATTCCATCTCACCATACCAGATGACTCAAGCATGTGCGTGGTATGTTCAATCTCACCTAAATCGGTTTAAAAGGTGCCAGATTTGGATAAAAGGTGCCACATGCACCATATACGTCAAAGGGGATTTTCCCCCCTCTTCTTTCTATATTAGGTAAATTAATGATGTATTGTTCTTTCGATTACTCTCATATTTCCATGACATCATGTTTACCCTATCTGTTTAATTATAGATTTTTGTCCTCCGATTTCAACTGTTGTACAATTCTTTCAATTTGGGCCCATATTTGCATGTTACCATATTTTCTTTAACGATCCTACCATTTTCTGCAGCGCATCCCTTGCTATGCAACAGATTATGTAGTGCACAATTTTCCCTTTACATAGATCAAGGCTGCACGGATGTCATACTACACACAAACCATGGATTTACAATCATTGCTACTGTATTACTTGACGAACATGGTGCCTCCTATTTTGGCGCTCGCTTTTGGAAAGAAATTTCTAAGTTTTATGTACTGAAAGCTGGCACTAAAATTGGACTGCACATAAAAGGGCATAGTCATGAGATATATGCTAACTTCCCTAACAAAATCATCCGTCCAGAGTTTGTTCGAAGTAAGTTTTCTTTTCAACTATCTGCATGTTGACTTACCCAGCAATGTTAAATGAATTGTGTAGTATTTAAGCAACCAATTGTTATTCCCTTTTCTTACTATATTCCTACCTAATAACTTCTAGTTATCATACACTTTTCTGTTGCCCTGTTTTAACTATATATTCCCTGTACTCTCATTTCTATCAGAAAGCACCGTTGACAAGGAGACTCCGGAGGTGGAGAATGGGCCTGACAACAAGCGGAGGTAGGGCGAGCTAGAACCGCAATAAACTCTAGCAGGCATAGACTTCGTCAGCAGCCTCCCCGATGATATGTTGATAGTCATCATCTCCCTCCTCCCAATCAAATGTGGGGCGCGGACAATCGTCCTTTCCCGGTGGTGGCGCCCCCTATGGAATTCACCCCTCTCGACCTCATCGACACATACGAGCTTTTCCATGGCTATCGCAAAAGCTTGGATGTGTTCTACAAGATCCTCAGCAGTCACCCTGGCCCAACCAGAGGCCTTAGAATGGGCAAGTTCCATTCCAACGGCAGGGACCGAGCCAAGCTTGATGACTGGTTCGGATCCCCCGCCCTAGATCAGCTCGAGGAGCTCACTTTTTATGATTGGCACATGCGCTCGTTGCCAACGTCCGTGCTTCGCCTCGCGCCCATGCTGCACGTCGCCAAGTTCAGGAACTGCTGTCCCCCCCCTTAATGACGCGCCCCCTCTTATTCTACCATGACTGAAGCACCTTGAGCTCATTGTCGCCTTCCTCTCAAACAGTGACATTTAGCGCCTGCTCCGTGGCTATACTACACTCGAGTACCTTCGTCTTCAGGCGATCAATGGGTTGAGTACATTCCACATCACCTCCATGACTCTTCGAACTATTTATGCATGCTGCTGGTTCGGCAGGAAGACATCCCAAGATGTGTACCACGGTATGGTCATTGAGGACACACCTGCACTTGAGAGATTACTTGTACTTGATCAAGTAGGTCCAACAAGAATCAATGTCATTTTTGCGCTAAAATTGACAGTGCTGAGATTCTCGTCTGACAAATACTCCAAACTTGTTATTGGATCCACACGCGTTCAGGTACAACAACCACCTTATACCTCTCCTTCTACAAATTAACATTATTTCTAATTTTGAAGATGTTTGTTCATCTGTCATTCAGAAAATGATTCTAACAAGCCTGACCGTGAAACTGCGCACAGTGAAGGTCTTGGCACTAGAATCTATCGGCCCCAACCTGGAGCAAGTTGTCACTTTCCTGAGATGCTTTCCGTGCCTGGAGAGGCTATATATCGAGGTGATGTTCCTTTCGTGTTAAATGTTAACCATAAGGGAGTTCAATTTGTGAAACCTTTTTCCAAGTTTACAATGACAATGTACTATGATTTCTGAAGGATTCTTTTGGAGGATTTCAATACATACATGTCTCCTTTTCCAAGTTTACAATGACAATGCTTGATCCATATGGTTACAATCCATATGCATTTCTCCTTTGGATTCATCTGTACTAGTTCTTAGGGAACTTTTCATCCACTCCAACATCTTGTGAAGATGGAAGATGGCATGTTAATGCCCATGTTAATCATGTCAGATCGAAGATGGCATGTTAGTGCATTTTACAAATCCTGCAACCTAAATAGGCCTGTAGTAGTGTTCAAAACAACATCTAGGCACTAACACATTTTCTTCTTTTGCAGATAAGATTAGGCCCAAAGGTGGATAATGTGATACAATATAACAATCACGTCGAATGCCTAGATCTGCATCTCTCAGAAATTACTTTGAACTCCTACCGAGGGACCTTACCAGAGATTATATTCGCCAGATTCTTTGTTGTCAGAGCAAGGGTGCTGAAGGTAATGAGGTTTGCCCTACATTTATTTCGGAAAAATGAATGGTTTGTTGATTAGCGCCGGCGCTTGTGGCAGAATGGAATAGGCTCAAAAAATGTTGAATCTCATTTTGGAACTTCAGATGACAGAGTAATTGGAACTCATCGTGTCAACCCCATACATGACTTCTTAGTGGCGGACCCCTTTGAAAAAGTTGTGAGGTTTCGCAACTAGACTTAGAAGTGGTAATATTAGTTTGAACCTCTTTGATATCCATGTTCAGTGGATCAGCGCAAGCTTTTGCAGCTGATGAGCTGAATTTCATTTCTAATATTAGTTTGAACCTTGTAATCTTTGAATTTGAGCCATATAACTCTGGAATTTGAACCTTGTAAAATTTCGAGCCTTTGTGGTACAGTCGTTGAAATGGCATCGTATGAGACTCGTATATTGGAAGCACTATTTTGAACTTAACATGCAATGGTCTTAGATTTGATTTATTAACCATTCTCGAATCTGTTTACCTTATCGATCTCACAGCACACGATCTATATAGCTAACTCGACTGCGATCTTGGACATTATTGCACACAGTTGGTTTCTTCCATCGTGTGCCCTATAGAGCGCATAATTAATTATCGCACTCGAGTGTCCATCATCACCCTTCTATGTGACTTTGACCTCATCACCCACAGGTAAAGTTACGACCGAAATTCATTCCAAACACTTTGTTTTTACAAAGGTTTTTGCCAATAAACACCCATGATTTGTCCCTCTTCTAGCCGACGCGTGGCAAACCAAGCCGAACGAGAAGCTTGTGTGGTAAACTGCACGGTAGCATGGGAATAGGCTCACCGACGATACATTTGGCGCCTCTTTGACCCCACGCATGGTCAAACTGCGGTGCAGTGTTGTCAAGCATGCACTGGAATCCTGACCGCTGTGCGGTGTTGTCAAGCGTGCACTGGAATCCTCCGCTATGAACGTCGTGACAAGACGTGACGATTATAGGCCGGCTGACCCCATTTGTTACATCCGCTATTTAACCCTTGTGTCTCTTCAACCTTTCGATCGCGCCCCACCATTGCAAGAAGCACACCCACCACGACAAATTCTTAGGGAGTATCATGCGCCGCTCCAATGGTGCTTCGAGCGGCTACCGACGACGAGCAGGAGTTCACCATCCATGCCGTGGTGTACATCCACCGAAGGTTCGAGGAGCTCTCGGTGGTGTACACCAACCACCCGGTTTGGGTGGAGTATTGCATCTGCATCATGGAGCTGTTGCTTGCCGACGAGAAGTACAAGGTGGTCGGGTTCGACATCGAGCACACCCGCGCTCGTGCAGGGTCTCGTCCCAAGGTCGGAGTTGCCCAGATGAGCGGGGGCCACCACGTCCTCATCTACCACTACTGCATGGCCACAAGGCCTTGCGAGCGTTTCGCCAGGTTTGTCAACAGCCCCCACTACACGTTCGCTACGGTCGACATCACCAACGATGTCAAGGTGCTCAAGAATCTGGGCATCGTCTGCCAGAATCTTGTCGACATCCAAGGCCAATACAAGATCTGGGGCAACAAGGAGCATGAGAAGGACTCACTGGTTCACCTCGCCGAGGCCATCATCGACCCCTACTACAGAGTCATGAAGGATTCCTACAACAACGACAAGTGTGCCTAGCACTCGGCCTGGATGGAGAAACTCGACAAAGATCACGTCGTGTACACGGCCAAGGAGGCATACACGTGCTACGACATGTACAGGTGGATCATTGACATGAGGAAGTGCCTCCTTCCCCAAAATGGCCAGGGATCCAGCCGAAAGCAGAGCAATGGCAAGCATCGTCGCAACAAAGAAGTAGATGATTAATTAGATCCTCATTTCTCCTAGTTTAGTATGCATGTAATTGCTTACTTTGGTGTGTGAAAATGTTATTTGTGTAGTCACTTGTAATTGTATGCTTAATTTGGTTACGCAATGTTGTCTTTTTAAGTATATATGTTGATGCTCTATAGACAAAGCAAATCACATCGCACACGGACTAAACAAGGGAACCTGTCGGTGATGATTTCATCAATCACTGACAATTGTATACCAGCAATCATTTGCTCACAACACACACGACTTGTTAACATGAATCGTTTGTGTTGTTATCGGTCTTCCCACACATTTCTGATTACAAGCCTGTTTGCCGCGTATCACACACATCTTGTTTTATTGAACCGTTTCTGTTCTCTTGTCTCAACACAAACAGTTCATCCGAGTGAACCGCACGTTGTATATCGCACACACACCTTGATCTGGCTGACCATTTCTTTTGTGTTGCCTAATCACAAACAGTTCATTCGAGTGAACTGTATGTTGTGTATCGCACACGCCGTAATTTGGCTACCCGTTTATTTTGTTCCTCCTCATCGCAAATAGTTAATTGAACTGAACCATATGCCCTGCATCACACACGCAACTAAAATCTGAACCCTTTTTTATGCATCCATCATCGCAAACGTTTTGCGCATTTTAGACGGTTCTCTGACACCACCGTTTGCAATTATTGCATCACAAATAGTTTCTCGAAGGGTCTCTGATCATAGTGTCGCCTTAGCAGCATCCTGTAGTAGTGTCTCTTTTACATGAGCATCATTGAAATTATCAATGCCTAGCTAAAAGGCTTTAAAGAAAATCGCTTGTTGGGAGACAACCCAATATTTTTCCTTCCTGTTTTTAAATAAATAATTCATCTAGCCTATGGTTAGATGTGTTTTGTGTTTTAATTAGTGTTTGTGCCAAGTAAGACCTTTGGGATGGCTTACGGTGATAGTTGATTTGATCTTGCTGAAAAACGGAAACTTTTGCGCCCAGAAAAATAATTTTCATAATTCACAGAAGCGTGATTTTGATCTGATTTATTTTACAAAAGATTGATGTACAAATTTCCCAGCTTTTCTTAATTTTTCAGAAATTTTGGAGTTACATAAATATTCGAAGCTCTCTGATTGCTACAGACTATTCTGTTTTTGACAGATTCTGTTTTCTATGTGTTGTTTGCTTATTTTGATGAATCTATGGGTAGTATCGGGGGGTATGAACCATGGAGAAGTTGGAATATAGTAGATATTACACCAATATAAATAAATAATGAGTTTGCAACAGTACCATAAAGTGGTGGTTTTCTTTCTTATACTAACGGATCTCATAAGATTTTCTGTTGAATTTTGTGTTGTGAAGTTTTCAAGTTTTGGGTATGGATTTGATGGACTATGGAATAAGGAGTGGCAAGAGCCTAAGCTTGGGGATGCCCAAGGCACCCCAAGGTAATATTCAAGGACAACCAAGAGCCTAAGCTTGGGGATGGCCCGGAAGGCATCCCCTCTTTCGTCTTTGTCTATCGGTAACTTTACTTGAGGCTATATTTTTATTCACCAAATGATATGTGTTTTGCTTGGAGAATCTTGTATGATATGAGTATTTAATTTTAAATTTTCCACAATCATCCTTGCTATACACACATTTTGAGAGGGACACACATGAATCATGATTTATTAGAATACTCTATGTGCTTCACTTATATCTTTTGAGCTAGGCAATTTTGCTCTAGTGCTTCACTTATATCTTTTTAGAGCAAAGTGGTGGCTTTATTTTGTAGAAATTGTTGAACTCTCATGCTTAACTTATATTATTTTGAGAGTCTCTCTAAACAGCATGGTAATTTGCTTTGGTTATAAATTTAGTCCTAATATGATAGGCATCCAAGAGGGATATAATAAAAACTTTCATATAAAGTGCATTGAATACTAAGAGAAGTTTGATTCCTTATGATTGTTTTGAGATATAAAGATGGTGATATTAGAGTCATGCTAGTGAGTAATTGTGAATTGGAGAAATACTTGTGTTAAGGTTTGTGATTCCCGTAGAATGCACGTATGGTGAACCGTTATGTAACAAAGTTGGAGCATGATTTATTTATTGATTGTCATCCTTTGTGTGGAGGTCGGGATCGCGCGATGGTTAACTCCTACAAACCCTTCCCCTAGGAGCATGCGCCTAGTACTTTGTTTCGATGACTAATAGATTTTCGCAATAAGTATGTGAGTTCTTTATGACTAATGTTGAGTCCATGGATTACACTCACTCTCACCCTTCCACCATTGCTAGCCTCTCTAGTACCACGCAACTTTTGCCGGTACCATACACCCACTATATACCTTCCTCAAAATAGGCACCATACCTACCTATTATGGCATTTCCATAGCCATTCTGAGATATATTGCCATGCAACTTTCCACCGTTCCATTTTATTATGACACATTCCGTCATTGTCATATTTCTTTGCATGATCATGTAGTTGACATAGTATTTGTGGCAAAGCCACCTTTCATAATTCTTTCATACATGTCACTCTTGAGTCATTGCACATCCCGGTACACCGACGGAGGCATTCATATAGAGTTATATTTTTGTTCTAAGTATCGAGTTGTAATTTTTTTAGTTGTATGTAAATAAGAGTGTGATGATTTTCATTATTAGAGCATTGTCCCATGTGAGGAAAAAATAAAAGGGAGTCTAAAGAAGCCTATCAAAAAAATGAGGGAAAAAGAGAGAAGGGGCAATGTTACTATCCTTTTTCCACACATGTGCTTCAAAGTAGCATCATGATCTTCATGATAGAGAGTCTCATATGTTGTCACTTTCATATGCTAGTGGGAATTTTTCATTATAGAACTTGGCTTGTATATAATCCAACGATGGGATTCCCCAAATGCCCTACGTCTTCATGAGCAAGCAAGATTGGATGCACACCCACTTAGTTTTCTTTTGAGCTTTTTCATAAACTTATAGCTCTAGTGCATCCATTGCATGGAAATCCCTACTCACTCACAGTGATATATATTGATGGGCATCTCCATAGCCCATTGATATGCCTAGTTGATGTGAGACTATCTCCTTTTTGTCTTCTCCACAACCACCATATTCTATTCCACCTATAGTGCTATGTCCATGCCTCACGCTCATGTATTGCATGAAAGTTGAAAAGGTTTGAGAATACTGAAGTATGAAACAATTGTTTAGTTGAAACAAGGGCTGTGCATGATTTGAATACTCTGCGTGATGAAGATGGAGCATAGCCAAACTATATGATTTTGTAGGGATAACTTTCTTCGGCCATGTTATTTTGAGAAGACATAATTGCTTTACTAGTATGCTTGAAGTATTATTGTTTTTATGTCAATATTAAACTTTTGTTTTGAATCTTATGGATCTGAACATTCATGCCACAATAAAGAAAATTACATGGATAAATATGTTCGGTAGCATTCCACATCAAAAATTCTGTTTTTATCATTTACCTACTCAAGGAGGAGCAAGAATTAAGCTTGGGGATGCTTGATACATCTGCAACGTATCTATAATTGTTTATTGTTCCATGCTATTATATTATCTATTTTGGATGTTTTATATGCATTATATGCTATTTTATATTATTTTTTGGACTAACCTATTAACCTAGAGCTCGGTGCTAGTTTCTGTTTTTTCCTTATTTTGAGCTTCGCAGAAAAGGAATACCAAACGGAGTCCAAAAGGACTAAAACCTTTGCGGTGATTTTTCTTGGACCAGAAGACACCTAGGAGACTTGAAGATCAAGTCAGAAGAGACACGAGGCGGCGAAAAGGGGGGAGGGCGCACCCAGGGGGTAGGGCGCGCCCCCTGCCTTGTGGGCCCCTCGTGACCCCCCTGACCTAGTTCTTCCTCCTTATATTCAGAAATATTCCCAAACCACCAGAAGCATCCACGAAAACACGTTTCCACCACTGCAACCTTCTGGTCCCCGTGAGATCCTATCTAGGGGCCTTTTCCGGCATCTTGCCGAAGGAGGATTCGATCATGGAGGGCTTCTACATAACTCGATTGCTCTTCCGATGAAGCGTGAGTAGTTTACCTCAGACCTCCGGGTCCATAGCTAGTAGCTAGATGGCTTCTTCTCTCTCTTTGATTCTCAATACCATGTTCTCCTTGATGTTCTTGGAGATCTATCTGATGTAATCTTCTTTTGTGGTGTGTTTTTCGAGATCCGATGAATTGTGGATTTATGATCAGCTTATCTATGAATATTATTTGGGTCTTCTCTGAATTCTTATATGCATGATTTGATATCTTTGTAATTCTCTTCGAACTATGGGTTTAGCTTGGCTAACTAGATTGGTTTTTCTTGCAATGGGATAAGTGCTCAGCTTTGGGTTCAATCTTGCGGTGTCCTTTCCCAGTGACAGTAGGGGCAGCAAGTCAGGGTGTGCATTTGGTTTTTTCAGTTTGATTTGGTTCGGTTTATACGGTTTTTGGTTTATACGGTTTTATACATGTATACGGTTCGGTTTAGGTAATAACCATTTGATTTTGGTTTGGTTTCGGTAATAACCAAAATAACCAAAGTTGACACGAATTTTTGATCGACAAATATTTTTTTGGTCACATGATTCAGTTCTTGTATGTAGGATAGATTTTTTCTTGTGTGTACTGTGTACATAGATTGGATCGATACATGATGGACATGATTTAGTAATAAGCATTAGATGGCAACAAATATGAGAGATTAGGTACGTTTTGGAGGTCCACGTGATTTTTTTCCTAGGCATTACTAGTAGACGTCAGCACATAAAACTGATTACAAGAAGGAAAGAGGAAGCAGGAAAAAGAGGAAAGAGAGAAAATCCTGCGCATCTTCAATGAGGTGACAAAATAGATCGCTGCCTAAGGAGACAGAACAAAGCACTCCGCGCTTGGCTCGCTCAACAAAAGTGGCCTTATGGGATGGATAGTTTGAAGCCCAAACAAGCACCGCATGCGCTAGGAGGTGGTTTGGTCGGTTGGAGCTGCTGAGATTAGTACCACCTTGCCAGTCGAGCAGCAGTGCGGTGGGCTGAGAGCAATAAAAGAAGGGTCCCTGAAGGGTTGGACTCATATCATTGGGTATTAAATTGGACTTTGGTTATTTCGGTTTAACCAAATGGTTTTCGGTTTCTAACCGAAAACACCAAATGCTAAATGGTTTCTAGAATTGGAAACTGAAACTGAAACCGGAAACTGAAAAACCGAAATTTCGGTTCGGTTTGGTTTTTTTTGGTTCGGTTTGTGGTTTCCGGTTCGGTTTTGCACACCCTGAGCAGCAAGGCACGTATTGTATTGTTGCCATCGACGAGAAAAAGATGGGGTTTACATGCTATTGCTTGAGTTTATTCCTCTACATCATGTCATCTTACTTAAAGCATTACTCTGTTCTTTATGAACTTAATACTCTAGATGCAAGCAGGAGTCGGTCTACTTGACACGGACGTGCTGCCTATGTTTCATAATCATTGTCTTGTATATCGTCATAACTTTGGCTTTGCTATCAATTGCTCGACAATAATTTGTTCATACACCGTATTATTTTCTATCTTGATAGAAGCCTCTAGTGAAACCTATGGCCCCGGGTCTATTTCCCATCATATTAGTTTCCGATCTATTATTTTGCAATCTTTTACTTTCAGATTTATAAATAAAAAAACCCAAAAATATTTTATCTTTTGTTTATCTATCTCTATCAGATCTCACTTTTGCAAGTGACCGTGAACGGATTGAAACCCCCTTAATTGCGTTGGGTGCAAGTGTTTGATTGTTTGTGCAGGTATTGGTGATTTGTGCTTTGTCTCCTACTGGATTGATACCTTGGTTCTCTAACTGAGGGAAATACTTATCTGTACTTTGCTGCATCACCCTTTCCTCTTCAAGGGAAAAACCAATGCAAGCTCAAGAAGTAGCAGACTACTCCCTCCTCATCATGGTGGCCATAGGGATGATGAAGATGGCCTCCGGTGATGATCTCCCCCTCCGGCAGGGTGCCGGAACAGGGTCCAGATTGGTTTTCATGGAAACAGAGGCTTGCGGTGGCGGAACTTCTGATCTAGGGTTAGTTTTTGGGGGGTTCTGGAATATTTGGAAATTTATAGGGCGAAGAGGCAGTGTGGGACCCAGGCGCGCCCTGGTGGGTTGTGCCCCCTCCGGGCACCACTTTGGTACTTCTTTGGCCCATCCTAGGTCTTCTGGTCCATCAAAATTCTCCAAAAGTTTTTGCTGTGTTTGGACTCCGTTTGATATTGATTTCCTGCGGAGTAAAAAACAAGCAAAAAATAGCAACTTGCACGGGGCACTATGTCAATAGGTTAGTCCCAAAAAATAATATAAAGTTGGTATAAAATGATTGTAGAACATCCAAGAATGATAATATAATAGCATGAATAGTTCATAAATTATAGATACGTTGGAGACGTATCAGGGCACCGCTTTCCTTCATGGAGGCGCAACTGAGGTCCCAAACTACCCACCTCGATCCTCTGCCCGAGTTAAAGCCTACAATCCACTTCGGATTTGGCGACAGCGGCGCTATTCGCGTCGTGAACTTCCTGGAGGTGTCGCCAGGGGCCTTGGGGCTCGGTCGGGAGTGTAGAGGAACTGCATGCAGAGGAGATGGGATTAGTGGCAGCAGGTGGTGTTCGTGAAGAAGGAGCAGCGTGGCATCTAGCACGTCGACAATGGCGGATCTCAGTGGTATGGAGCAGCGGGGACTCACTGCTGGGCGAGTAATGATGGACGAGCGCGGGATGGTGGCGTTGTCTTGCGTCATGGTGGCGTCGATGAAAGCTAGGCCGGGAAAGGTTGATGCATCGGTACAACTCTGAACATGGATCGGTGGCAGTTGGTGATGACGGCCTCTGAGAGTGCGTCAGACCAGTGTCTGCCCCATACCCGGCAAGTGGCTTGGTTGGGGTCTCCGGTCTTAGATGTTAGGCTTTGTTGCAAGGTATGTTTGGTATTAGGCTCGGATTGCCAGCATCCCTTCATCAACTGGATAGGAGTAGCGATAGATGTTGCCAAGATGGTGGCTTCAGACTTACTGATGTATTACTTGGTCTTTGTGAATAATTAATAAAGTGGTTGCATGCATCACCCAGATGCAGAGGCTGGGGGTCTTCCTCCTTTTCTAAAAAGAATAAGCATGTGCTGATTTGATCAACCTTGTTGGATCCGTGACAATGGCGGACACCTGAGTGGAGCTTACTCCAATCCCCTCCTCTATGTTGTTTATTTAGGCGACGGAATAAGCAAACTAATTGTTGGAGAAAATCAAATCGACGATTGATACGTTTCCATCGTATCTACTTATCCAAACTCTTTTGCCCTTATTTTGGACTCTGATTTGCATGATTTGAATGGAACTAACTCGGACTGACGCTGTTTTCAGCAGAATTACCTTGGTGTTATTTTTGTGCAGAAATAAAAGTACTCAGAATGTCCTAAAAATTCACGGAGAATATTTTTGGAATTAATAGAAAATATTGGCGAAAGAATCAACCAGAGGGGACCCACCGGCTGTCCACAAGGGTGGACGGTGCGCCCCCTCGCCCCTGCCTTGCGGGTCCCCTGGACCTCCACCGACCTCAACTCCAACTCCATATATTCACTTTCAGGGAGAAAAAATAGGGAGGAAGGATTCATCATGTTTGCGATACGGAGCCGCCGCCACCTCCTGTTCTTCATCGGGAGAGCAGATCCGGAGTCCGTTCGGGGCTCTGGAGGGGGGAAATCTATGTTGTCGTCATCATCAACCATCCTCCATCACCGCAGTGCATGAGGAATTCCATCGTAGGCTTGCTGGATGGTGATGGGTTGGATGAGATTTATCATGTAATCGAGTTAGTTTTGTTAGGGTTTGATCCCTAGTATCCAATATGTTCTAAGATTGATGTTGCTATGACTTTTCTATGCTTAATTATTGTCACTAGGGACCGAGTGCCATGAATTCACATCTCAACCCTTTATGTTTCCATGAATATATGTGTGTTCTTGATCCGATCTTGCAAATTGTAGACACCTATTACGAGTTACGATCCGCATAACCCAAGGTGACAATAATTGGGATTCTTTCCGGTGATTACCGTAGTCTGAGGAGTTCATGTATTCACTAAGTGTTGATGCTTTGGTCCAATTCTCTATTAAAAGGAGGCCTTAATATTCCTTAGTTTCCATTAGGACCCCGCTGCCATAGGAGGGTAGGACAAAAGATATCATGCAAGTTCTTTTCCATAAGCACGTATGACTATATTCGGAATACATGCCTACATTATATTGATGAATTAGAGCTAGTTCTGTGTCACCCTAGGTTATAACTGTTGCATGATGAATGCCATCTGACACTATTATCCATCATTAATCCATTGCCTACGAGATTTTCACATACTGATCTTTGCTCAGTTACTTTTCCGTTGCCACTGTTACAATTGCTACAAACTGCTACTGATACTTTTGCCACCATTCCCGTTACTTCCATACTACTCTGGTACTAAAAAATTTGCTACAGATATTAAGTCTTCCAGGTGTGGTTGAATTGACAACTCAGCTGCTAATAATTTGGGTTGAATACTCTACCCTCAAAAACTGTTCCGATCCCCTATACTTGTGGGTTATCAAGACCTTTTTCTGGTGCCGTTGCTGGGGAGCACAACTCTATTGTTTGAGTCACTTGGGATTTATATCTGTTGATCACTATGAAGAATTTGAAAGATACCAAAACCAAGATCTATCCATCTACTATGAGGGGAGGTAAGGAACTGCCATCTAGCTCTGCACTTGATTCACCTTCTGTTTTGAGTAAACTTGCGACACCAACACCTGCTATTGATTCTGAAATGTCGCATGTTATTGATGATGCTACTTCTGCTATGAATGATGCTTATGATGCTACTACTTTGCTTGATAAAACTGTGCCACTGGGTGAATTACTTTATGGACATATTGCTAGAGTTAGAACTATTGATTATGCTGAAGATGATGATATTTCTTAAACTGATGAAAATATTGAGACTGAAAACTTTGAAAGACCTATTAGACCTAGCTCTCCTAGATATGAACTTCCTGTTATTCCTGAGGGTTATGTTATGGATGGAGAGGTAGCTAGGGACTTTCTTGCTTGTAGGATAGAGATGATCTTAAGAAATTATTATGCAAGTGGAAAGAAAAGTCTTTATGCTAGAATGCAATATGATCCTAAGTTTGCTACTTCCCCTATCTTTGTTACTGATAAGGATTATGAATTCTCTGTTAGTCCTGAGTTAATTACTTTGGTTGAATATGATCTTTTCTATGGTTATGAATCTGAAACTGTTGTGGCACATCTTACTAAATTGAATGATATAGCCAACCTATTTGCTCATGAGGAAAAAATTCGCTATTACTATATTCTTAAATTGTTTCCTTTCTTGTTAAAGGGTGATGCTAAGTTATGGTTTAATTCTCTTGCTCCTGGTTGTGTGCGTAGTCCCCAGGATATGATTTACTACTTCTCTGGAAAATATTTCCCTGCTCATAAGAAACAAACTACTTTGAAGGAAATATTTAACTTTGTGTAAATTGAAGAAGAGAGTCTCCCACAAGCTTGGGGGAGGCTTCTCCAATTACTTAATGCTTTGCCTGATCATCCTCTCAAGAAAAATGTAATACTTGATATCTTTTATAATGGACTAACTGATGCTTCTAGGGACCACCTAGATAGTTGTGTTGTTTGTGTTTTCAAGGAACAAACTGTTGAGCAAGCGGAATTGCTATTGAATAATATATTGTGTAATGATAATGATTGGACACTTCCTGAACCAATTCCTAAGCCAACTCCGAAGAAAAATAGGTATTATATTTCTCTGTCCTGAAGATATGCAAGAGGCAAAGAAATCTATTAAAGAAAAGAGTATTAAAGCTGAAGATGTTCAGAATTTACCGCCTATTGAAGAAATACATGGTCTTGATAACCCGACACAAGTAGTAGAGGTAAATTCTGTCTATAGATTTGATGAAGGTGATATTCCTCATAATAAGTCTGCTAGTCAATGCTTGGATGAGTTTGATAATTTTATTGTTAAACAAGAAAATTTCAATGCTTATGTTAGTAGACAATTGAAATGGAATTCTTACATGTTTTGCTTCTTGGGTGATTACATGAGTAGAACTGTTAGTGATATTAAGATTATTAGTAAGCATGCTTCCATGTTAAAAGATCAAGTAGAACAAGTGCTTAAGGCACAAGATGATTTGCTCAATCAGTTGAATAGTACGAACAATGATAATGTTGTTAGAGTTATGACTAGAGGTGGTAGAATGACTCAGGAACCTTTGTATCCAGAAGGACACCCTAAAAGAATTGAGCAAGATTCTCAGAGAATTAATACTGATGCACCTAGTCCTAGTAATAAAAAGAAAAAGAAAACTGGTAGGACTTTGCATGCTTCTAGCGAACCTATTATAGACACACCTGAGAATCCCAATGATATTTCTATTTCTGATACTGAGACACAATCTGGTGATGAACATGAACCTAGTGCCAATGTTAATGATGATGTTCATGTTGATGCTCAACCTAGTAATGATAATGATGCGGAAATTGAACCTGATGTTGATCTTGATAACCCGCAATCAAAGAATCAATGTTATGATAAGAGAGACTTTGTTGCTAGGAAGCATGGTAAAGAAAGAGAGCCATGGGTTCAGAAAACCATGCCCTTTCGACCTAAACCATCCAAGGAAAAGGATGATGAGGATTTTGAGCGCTTTGTTGAAATGCTTAGACCTGTCTTTTTGCGTATGCATTTGACTGATATTCTGAAAATGTCTCCTTATGCTAAGTATATGAAAGATATTGTTACTAATAAAGGAAAGATACCGGAGGCTGAAATTTCCACCATGCTTGCTAATTATACTTTTAAGGGTGGAATGCCAAAGAAACTAGGAGATCCAGGAATACCAACTATACCATGCTCCATTAAAAGGAACTATGTTAAAAATGCTTTATGTGATCTTGGAGCCGGTGTTAGTGTTATGTCTTTCTCTTTATATCGTAGACTTGAATTGAACAAGTTGACACCTACTAAAATCTCTTTGCAAATGGCTGATAAATCAACTGCTATACCCATCGGTATTTGTGAGGATGTGCCTCTTGTGGTTGCAAATGTTACTATTTTAACAGACTTTGTTATTCTTGATATTCTCGAGCACGACAGTATGTCGATCATCCTTGATAGACCCTTTTTGAATACTATAGGGGCTGTTATTGATTGCAACAAAGGCAATGCCACTTTTCATGTTAATGGTAATGAGCATACGGTACACTTTCCGAAGAAAAAACCTCAAGTTCATAGTATCAATTCTATTGGAAAAAAATTCAACTATTACTATTGGAGGTTTTGAATTCCCTCTCCATGTAGTAAAAAAGAAATATGATATTCTTATTGTTGGGGACATGCATATCCCCGTTAAGGTAACCTAGTGTTATTCGAAAATTCTCCGGTTTCATGTTATTCGAAAGAAGTTTGTTAATAAGACTTGATCAACCTTAATGGATTCCTTTTGATGAGCATGACATGGACAAATTTAGAAAGCACAACTTTCTGTACCTACTTTTTACTTTCTGTTATTTAGTTGGAATAAAGAAAAAATAGTATTATCCGTCTGTTTTCTGAATTTTTCATGCAATAAAAGATGTCCCAAAAATAAAAGTTCTCCAGATGCCGTGAAAATTTAGTATATTTTTTATAGTATATTTTAGAACTTCTGGCACTGAGAATGCACCAGGGGGTGCGCTAGTGGACCACAAGGGTGGAGGGTGTGCCCTACCCCCCGGGCATGCCCCCTGCCTTCTGGGTCCCACCTAGGTCCCCCTCACTTATTCCAGCACCCATACAGTTTGTCTTCCTCCAGAAAAAATCATCCCGTTGCTCAAACCCGTGTTCTAGCTCATCTTGCTACTATTTTCAATCTCCTTATGCAAAGCTCCATTTGCAAAACTGTTTTGGGGGATTGTTCTTGGTATGTGACTCCTCCAATGGTCCAATTAGTTTTTGTTCTAGTGCTTAATATATTGCAAAATTTTGTTGCTGAGGCAACCCTGTTCTTGAGCTTGCAGTCAAATTTATATGGTCCAAAGTAATTTTGATGCATTATATAGCCTCTAGACACTTGTAGGAGTAGTTGCTATCAATCTTGTTGAGTTTGGTTCAGTTTTATTTTGAGTCACTAAAAATTTCAGAAATTTTTCAGAGGAAGAAATATGTTTAGGAAGATATACCAAGGTGGTTCCTCAAGCAACAAATCCCCAAGGCTCGCTATTCATGAGCCAGATCTTGAACCACCAAGGCAAGCTCGAGTACGGCCTTCGAATGGTCATTAGATCAATTCATGGTTCATGTAGGTTTCAAAGAGGAATTTGATGCGTACGTACAAAATGCTGATCTTGAGGACTTCCTTTCAGATAAGTGCAAGCAATACGATCACCTCATAGATGCATTTGTGTGAAGGTTTAAGTTTACATCTCAGCACAATACGCATACCGTCTTCTTTGATCTTTATGATAAATCATATACCATGGACCTAAAAGATTTTAATGAAGCATCCAAAATTCCCCAGCGGGGCATCATTAGTGAACCCCATAAGACTCAGTATAATGATTTCCTTGCTAGCATCACAGTGGGAGAAACTAGAAACATTACACAAGCTACCATGGGGAGCATTCTTCCTGCTATACATTATTTTGCTCTCTTTATAGGTAGATGCATTAACGGTAAGCATGAGCATAGCCACCTTTGCGTTCGAGATATTAGTATCCTCAAGTGTGATGTCTTGGGTGACAAACAATATAACTTGGGGGCTATTATTGCGAGGAGGTTACACCTTAATGCTAAAGACGGAGATTTCTTTGGTGGAATTTATGCCACTCGACTAGCTAATTATCTTGAGGTGCCCATAAAGGGGAATGACATTAAATTACCACCTGCTTTCCTTGATTATAATGCTTTGGTACGCTACCAGTTTCTTGTGAGGAACGAATAGTCCATCCTATACCGACTAACCTTTTACCGGCAGCATGCTGTCCATATTACACTTCCCGCTCCCGCCTTCTTTAACTTTCAGGAAAAACGGAGATATTTTATAACTAGAGAGGAGGCGAACGAGTATGAAGGAGAGGTGGAAGCCGCTTGCCTTCATGCTGCAGCCCTTCAGGCAGTAGATGCCGCATCCCAGTACAAACCGACTACAACTTTGGATATCCGCCAGGCCAGCCATGGCCCTAGACCAACTTAGTCCAAAAGCCTAAGTTTGGGGGAATTCCAACTTAGTCCAATGCATGTGCACTATTATTATTATTCACATCATTCGGTTGTGCAAGTGAAAGGCAATAATGATGATATTTGATCAAATGATTGAGATGAGGAAAAGCTGGTATGAAGTCGACCTATTTTGTTTTTGTAAATATGATTAGTTAATCATTCTTGATTCAACCTATTATGAATGAAACATGTTTGCAATGACAATTAGAGATTATAGTTACTCATGACATGCTTAATTAGCTAGGAGTTTATAATGGTTTACCTTGCGTGCCAACATGCTTTTAAAATGGTTGTGATGTAGTATGATAGGATGGTATCCTCCTTTGAATGATTCGAGTGGCTCGACTTGGCATATATTCACGCATGTAGTTGAAACAAAATCAACATAGCCTCCACGATATTTATGTTCATGGTGATTTATATCCTACTCATGCTTGCACTCACTGTTAGTTAATCTCAGTGCATGTTTATGACTATTGTCGCTCTCTAGTTGGTCGCTCCCCAATGTTTTACTAGCCTTCACTTGTACTAAGCGGGAATACTGCTTGTGCATCCACTTCCATAAACCCAAAGTTGTTAGATATGAGTCCACCATACCTACCTATATGTGGTACTTACCTGCCGTTCCAAGCATATTTGCATGTGCCAACTCTAAACCTTCAAATGATAATCTGTTTAGTATGCCCGAATCGCTCATGTAGCGACTGGGGGCTGTCGGTATCTTCCATGCTAGGTGGGTTATTCTCATGATGAGTGTTTATTCACTTGTCATTTACAAGAAACTGGTTGGTAATCGAGATGCCCAGTTCCATGCTCAAATCAAATCAAAATATAATTTCAAACAAAACTCCCCCAGGACTGTTGTTTGTATGGACGGTACCCATTGTTTTGGACCAGCCGTGGAATGTGCTTGTTGGTGGAGGGGGAGTAAAAACTTTACCATTCTGTTTGGGAAGCGCCTATAATGTAGCTAGCATGGAAGATACTGAGATCTCTTGGTTGTTATGTTGACAATGAAAGCATACCGCTCAAAATATTATTCATCTCTATTTTAAAACTCGAGCTCTGGCACCTCTGCAAATCCCTGCTTCCCTCTATGAAGGGCCTGCCTATTTACTTTTATTGCCGAGTCATCACCCTCTTATAAAAAGCACCAGTTAGAGGGCACCACTATCATTTGTATGCGTTGTTATTAATTGATATTGAGTATGACTGTGACTTGATCTCTTTTACCATGAATTACAATGTCTAGTCAGTCCTTGATCTTCAGAGGTGCTCTACATTTATGTTTTGCGGTCTCAAAAAGGGCTAGCAAGATACCATTCTGTTATATCATATCATGATTGTTTTGAAAAAGTGTTGTCATCCGAGATTTATTATTATTGCTTGCTAGTTGATTATGTCATTGATATGAAAAAATGTGAGACCTAAATGTTATTGTGAATATGATTAGTTCATGATCTTTGCTGAAAACCCGAATGCTGGCTATACATATTTGCAACAACAAGACTAAACAGAGTTTCTAAAAGTTTTTCTTTATCACTTTCAGTTTATCAACTAAATTGTTTGAGGACAAGCAATGGGTTAAGCTTGGGGGAGTTGATACGTCTCCATCGTATCTACTTTTCCAAACTCTTTTGCCCTTGTTTTGGACTCTAATTTGCATGATTTGAATGGAACTAACCCAGACTCACGCTATTTTCAGCAGAATTGCCTTGGTGTTACTTTTGTGCAGAAATAAAAGTTCTCGGAATGACCTGAAAATTAATGGAGAATATTTTTGGAATTAATAAAAAATATTGGCAAAAGAATCAACAAGAGGGACCCACCGACTGTCCACAAGGGTGGAGGCCCCCCCAGGGCGCGCCCCCTGCCATGTGGGTCCCCGGGACCTCCCCCGACCTCAACTCCAACTCCATATATTCACTTTCGGGGAGAAAAAATAGAGGAGAAGGATTCATCGCGTTTTACGATACGGAGCCGCCGCTGCCTCCTGTTCTTCATCGGGAGGGCACATTTAGAGTCCATTCGGGGCTCTGGCGAGGGGAAATCGACACCGTCATCATCACCAACCATCCTCCACCAATTTGATGATGATCACCACCGTGCGTTAGTAATTCCATCGCAGGCTTGCTGGACAGTGATGGGTTGGATTAGATTTATCATGTAATCGAGTTAGTTTTGTTAGGGTTTTATCCCTAGTATCCACTATGTTATAAGATTGATGTTGTTATTGTCGGATATAGGGCTCCGGCAAAACCCTTAAGGTTTGAACTCTGGGGTGTGCACGAAGATCTTCCCCCTACCGATCCACGTCCCAATGCCTCGCTGGGAATCTAAGCTAAATGATGAACAACACAAGGGACATAAGGTTTATACTGGTTCAGGCCACCATTGTGGTGTAATACCCCAATCCAGTGTGTGGTGTGGTGGATTGCCTCAGGGGCTGATGATGAACAGTACAGGGGAAGAACAGCCTAGCGAGAGGTGTTCTTGAGATGGTGCGGTGTTCTACTTGGGATGGATCTTCCCGCCTCTAGATAAGATCCAGATGCCTTCTACTGTGGTGGCTATCTCTATATATAGAGGCCCTGGTCCTCTTCCCAAATATTGAGCGGGAAGGGCGCCAACAACGGCCATTTTGAAGGAGAACATCTAGTACAAGTTATCCTGACTAAAGTTGGTCTTCGGCTGCCAAAGGCACTGGCGATGACACCGTCTTGGGCTCCATGGTGACCTTCGTCCTACCGCTCTCCTGTCTTGGTCTTGTTGCACCGGAATGGTAACCTTTGCTTGATGCCTCGGTACTCCACGCCTGCGCTTGCCCCCTTTGCACCAAAGAGGAAACAAGGACACTGCACAGGCCAGCGCCCGCCTGGCCTTGATCGTCTTGGCTTGCGTCATGAGCACCTCACGAGGTACCCCTGTCTTGATCTCTCCGCCTCCTCGTGAGCCTGCCTGGTGAGGCCGCTCCTGAGGAAGCCTTGTGTCATCCGCCTCGCGAGGCTTGGCCCCTCGCAAGGGTCTTGAGCTTGAGTTGATGAAGATGGGCCGTACTGGACCACCACTTGAGCCACGCCGCAGGCCGCAGGCACACAAGTCTGGGGACCCCCGTTCCTAGAATGCCGACAGTAGCCCCTAGGCCCAAGGTGTGCTCGGACTTGGCTTAGCAGCGAAGCAAAGGGGCAAGTGCGGAGCGCCATTGTAAGTGCATCTAGTGCCCCTTAGTGATTTTGGTGTATTGAAGACTTATAGGTTAAGAGACAGATGCGTTTGTGAGTGTACACATGTTTATAAGTCTATGAGGAGTTTGATATTTACAGAGAAAGTCGACCCCTAAAAATGAAGTTCTTTGTCTGAAGACTTTGGATTTCTGAAGACTTTCTGAAGACTTTGAAAGTGAAGAAATTGGTGTGACTTTGAAGACTTGGTAATCATTCGAGGAACATGAAGCGTGAAGACTCTTGTTTTTACTGTTTCATTTTCTCTTTCTTGAGTCATAGGAAACACCATACTGTTAAAGGGGGTCGAGGAAATACTAAGGAAAAATTTCCATGTGATGCTCAACTCAAAATCCCACACCTACCAATCCTTTCGACTGAAGCCATTGGAAATCTCGCACGGTTCAGTCTTATTCTTCAGTGACAGAGATAAAGTTCTTCTGGTCTCTGAGGAATTTGTTTTGACTGAAGAGTTAGGAATTTGCCAGTGCATATTGCCTACAAAGTGAGGAACATGATAGCTGAGGGAGAACTGGATTAGGGGGTATCCGGACTGCCGGACTATATACATCGTCCGGACTATTGAAGCGTGAAGATACAAGACTCAAGACTTTGGCCCGTGTCCGGATGGGACTCTCCTTTGCGTGGAAGGCAAGCTTGGCGATCCAGATATTATGTTTCCCTCCTTGTAACCGAATCCATGTAAACCCTAGCCTTCTCCAGTGTCTATATAAACCGGACAGGATGGTCCTTTGAAGGCCGATCACAATTACAAACATACCATCATAGGCTAGCTCTTAGGGTTTAGCCTCTACAATCTCGTGGTAGATCTACTCTTGTACTACTCATATCTTCAATATTAATCAAGCAGGAAGTAGAGTTTTACCTCCATTGAGAGGGTCCGAACCTTGGTAAACATTATGTCCCTTGCTTCTTGTTACCATCAGCCTAAGACGCACAGATCGGGACCCCCTACCCGAGATCCGCCGGTTTTGACACCGACATTGGTGCTTTCATTGAGAGTTCCTCTGTGTCATTGCTTCGAGGCTTGATGGAGTCTTCAAGCGCTAACAACACGGTCTAGGGCGAGACTTTTCTCCCCAAACAGATCTTTGTGTTTGGCGGCTTCGCACTGCGGGCCAATTCGCTTGGTCATCTGGAGCAGATCGACAGCTACGCCCCTCGCCACCATATCAGGTTCGGAAACTTGAACTACACGGCGGACATTCACGGAGACTTGATCTTCGACGGATTCGGGCATGTGCCAGGAGCGCCGGACAGTCACGACGAGCACGGCCTAGACCTACTGTCGGACAATGCTCGAGACATCATACCTGTAGTAGCCCCAGATCTAAATCCGGAACAGGTTGCATTGCCCAAGGACGGAGGGGTGGACCCTGCCCCGTAAGCCGCATACTCATCGGCAGTGGAGCCGAACACAGGTCTCACATCTGTGGAGGCCTGTAACCCTGGGCCCCCGGACTCGTATCCGGTTGTTGGTTCCGGTCCGCATACCCTCGAGCCAGCCTAGCCAGGTTGGGCTCCGGTAATGGAGTTTACCGCTGCGGACATCTTTCAGCACTCGCCCTTTGGAGACATGCTGAACTCATTAAAGTCTCTCTCTTTGTCAGGAGGCTCTGGGCCGAACTATGTTCGGCTTGAGTGAGAATCAGGCGACGAAGGAATTCGCTGCCCACCCACCACCCACTTCATTGCCACGGTCGATGGTTTAACCGACGTGCTTGACTTCGACTCCGAAGACATCGACGGTATGGATGACGATGCAGGAGACACACAGTAGCCACCGCCCATAGGGCGGTGGACAACCACCTCTTCATACGATATATATATGGTGGACACTCTGAAAGAAACAAATGGCAATGAGGCAATGGAGGATAATCCCTCCAAGAAGAAAACAAGGACAAGGGGCTGCACAGCGATGATGACGAGGAGCCCCGGCGTCCGAACACGGGGGGACAGAAGAAATTTCCCCCGAGGTGAAAAAGGTCAACATGATCTATGCCACTCACATCCCCAAGCGGGAACGGAAGCGAGCACTACGGGACGTCTACGCGATGGAGCCAGTCGTCCCCAAATTCAACCCATGGTCAGCTTGTCCGATCACCTTTGATCGTAGGGATCATCCTACTAGCATCCGTCACGGCGGCTCAGCCGCGTTGGTCTTAGACCCAATCATCGACGGATTCCACCTCATGCGAGTCCTTATGGATGGCAGCAGCAGCCTGAACCTGCTTTACCAGGACATAGTGTGCAAAATGGGCATCGATCCTTCAAGGGTCAAGCCCACCAGAACCACCTTTAAAGGTGTAATTTCTAGAGTAGAGGCCCGTTGTACGGGCTCTATAACATTGGAAGTGGTCTTCGGATCTCCGGACAACTTCCGAAGCGAGGAGTTAATCTTCGATATCGTCCCTTTCCGTAGTGGTTAGCACACACTATTCGGGAGAACCGCATTCGCTAGATTCAATGCGGTACCACACTATGCATACCTCAAGCTCAAGATGCTGGGACCGCGCGGGGTCATAATAGTCAATGGAAACATGAACCGCTCTCTCCGTACAGAAGAGCATACTGCAGCCCTTACGGCAGAAGTACAATGCGGCCTCCTCCGGCAAACCACCAATCCAGCGACGACAACCTCAAGCACCGTCAAGCGAGTTTGGAGCACCCCGCAACAGGACCACCAGGCACGCCAAGAGCATGACTAGCAGTCCGGCCTCCGCTCAAATCCCATCAAAGAAGCATTCGTGCCACGCGTACACAATTACGCACTTAAAATACCATGGGCACAGGCGGAGGCGCAGCAGTGGCTCAGTCAACAGTGCGGTATCACCGCCACATACCTTCGTAACCTTTCCTTTTACCTTTCAGGACATTGCTTTAGTGCAGCCTCTCCAGAAGAGCCGGATATTCGGACTTACATAGGAGAGAAAACCAAGGAGGTAACAGGCTTTGTGCACAGAAGGAAATACCCAGGTGGAATCTATTTACAATCGTTATACCTGCTTTATCTATCTGTACGTAGCCTGCCCCTGGATAGGGTATGTCAAATAATCCTATTTATCTTCGCTTAATGCATTCATTGTAAACATACGCTTAAACGTATTATTCATCAATTGGAGATCATATATAGTGTCAGCTTATTATTCTTATTTGAGCATTTTTTCTTAGAAATGTCTATGTGATATTGCATCTGTACACCTTGGTATGTTCAGTTTGCCAGGGGCTTCTTATGGCGCCCCATAATACGGCAAGACAAGTCTGAACACTTTCAACAGTGCGGCACCCCGAACTTATAGCATTATATGCATTAGTTTTGAATCATGTCTTGGGTCTACAGTTGGGATAGCCCGGCTCCCTTGTTTTGGTGCCTTACGTTCCGTTATATCAGCTAAGGTAGCACAGGGAGAACTACTGCGATTGTGTCTCGGTTCTTCCGGACGAGCACCTTAGTAGAGAAAGCCGAAAACTGACCGGCATGATGTGGCGAGAGATGGTCGCTGTTTGAGAGGTCTTAAAATCCTTAAAGATTTTTCCACTTTAGGCGATAATTCGGCTTCGTCCGATCTAGGCGTATATAGCGCCCCAATTCGGCCTTCCGGATTCTAGGGGCTTCGCCGAAATTTAAAATTGTAGACTTCTATGGCTAAGTGAAGGTTATAAAGCCGCATAGTCCGATTGCCTTGTTCGCTGCGCCGGACACCTCCTTAAGGGACCAAACATTTGGATAAAGAGTGTCCGGGTTTTCCACGAACACCCCAGTACTAGTTACATGGGGGCGGAAGCCGACGACTGGCCTACTTTCAGAATTTTATAAACAGCCGCACAGAAGGTAATATTTTAAATAACAAAAGAGCTACATAGCGCGCGTAACTTCGTCCTTAAATTACAAACATGACAGAAGTGAATTCATTCTGAAATTATGTCCTTGGTACATTCATCGGCCACGAGGCGAGCGCCCTTGATAACGCCATCATAATACTTCTCTGGATAGCGATGCACCTTGCCCTCTGGTGGCCCGTCCTTCACCAGCTTCTCCGCATCCAGCTTGCCCCAATGCACCTTCGCACGGGCAAAGGCCCGACAGGCACCCTCAATGCAAACGGATCGCTTGATGACTTCCAGTCGCGGACAGGCATTCACCATCCGCTTGATCAGGCCGAAGTAGCTGGTGGGCAGGGGCTAACCAGGCCACATCTGGACTATGAAATCCTTCATAGCCACTTCGGCCACCCTGTGGAGTTCGACCAACTGCTTCAGTTGGTCACTCATAGGTGTTGGATGTTCGGCCCCAGCATACTGGGACCAGAACAGCTTCTCCATTGAGCTCCCCTCCTGAGCACGGTAGAACTCCGCGGCATCTGATACGCCGCGTGGCAGATTTGCGAATGCCCTTGGAGAGCTTCGGACTCGGGTAAGTAAAAGAAACGCCTCCTCCACATGTTTGCTTTGCATAAAGAATTTCTTACCCGCCGCTATCTTTTTGGCCTCCTGGATTTCCTGCTGTGCCTTCTCGGCTTCGGCCTTGGCGTCTTTTATACTTGCAAGGGCCTTCGCAAGCTCGGCCTCTTTCACCTTAAGCTCATGCTCCACGGACTCGAACTTTTTGCCGAGCTCCTGGAGCTCTTGTTGTACCTCGCCCATTCGGGCATCTTGCTTCTCGCGCTCCTTGCGTTCCAAGGCCGCCTTGTGTTCGGCCTCGGACAGCGCTTTTTTCAGAGACGCCACTTCGGTGGTGGCCCCTGTTACAAAATCACGACGCTTCATCGTTAGAATAACCAATTTTATCTATCCTTCATTATATGAGAGCGGGGAATCACTCACCTTTGTTCTTTTCGAGCTGCCTCCTCGTGAGGTCGAGCTCTCCCTGCGCCTACTCCAGGTCCTGTTTTAGTCCGGCGATCTCGGCCGTACGGACCGCAGCGGCAAGCAGCACAGCCTGCTTATTCACATTCAAACTTATTGTTAGACTCGTGCATATTATAATTGACCCTCCGTTTGGGTTTTCCTTCCAAACACCAAACAGAGTATCAGGGGCTACTACCGATCGGGTGGTAATTTCACACATTTTTATTACTTACCTCAAAGCTTGTCAGGAAGCTGGTGCAGGCTTCGGTTAGTTCGCTCTTGGCGGACGAAACCTTCTGAATCACCGCACTCATAAGAGTACGGTGCTCTTCATCTATGGAAGCGCTGCGAAGCGCTTCCAGCAGACAATCTGGTGCCTCGGGTGCAACGGAAGTCCTCGACACAGACAGCTC
The DNA here is from genome assembly GCF_002162155.2 of Triticum dicoccoides. Taxonomy (NCBI): domain Eukaryota; kingdom Viridiplantae; phylum Streptophyta; class Magnoliopsida; order Poales; family Poaceae; genus Triticum; species Triticum dicoccoides. The sequence continues at coordinate 178,704,168 of NC_041381.1, forward strand.
CCCCTCCCTAACGAGGGGCTGCTCGCCTGAGTCCGGAACCATTGAAGGCTCCGGAACAGTGTTCGGTTGAGAGCCCGGCCTACTGTGGCTCTCATCAACACGGTCCGCGGGGATCTTGAACCCCGCGTGTTCAACATCTGGAATGCCGCCTTGGGGCGTCTCCAGAGCCACCTCCCCCCGCTTTGGGAGCCTTTGGGATAACACCTTTGTATCATCTGCAGGCTGAGGAGTAGTGGCCGTCAGGAGCGAGTTCATCACCGAATCGCTCAAGGACCCATCCGAAGACGACGCCTCGGGATGGACCCTGGCCGGACTACATACAAGTTCGGCGTTATAACAAAACTATGAAGCAAAATTACGATAGAGTGCGGATACTTACGATCGCACTAGGGGCTTCTTCCTGGGCAGCCATCCCTCCTCGCTATCGTTGGCGGTGGTGGAGTAGTCCGGAAGGGACGCCTTTCCCTTCTTGGACGTCCCAGCCTCCCCCTCCGGGGTGGCCTTCCTCTTTTTCTCCCCCAATACGGGAGGTGGAGTTTCTTCTTGTTTCCCCCCGCCTCCGCGGGAGAAATCTGCCTCGTCGTCATCGAACGATGAGGGTATGACGGCCTTGCACCGGGGGCCTCTCCTGGCCCCCTGGTCCGCCCTCTTAGGCCCCTCATCCTTTCCGGATGGGGCGGCCTCCTCTTATTCTTCTTCCCCTTCAGGGGAGGAGTGTGCCTCGTCGTCTTCGGACGAGGCTTCTGGCGCAACCTTATGTCGGAGACCCTTTCGGATCCCTGGGGCCTTCTTATCGGCCTTCTTCTCCGGCCCCTTGTAGGGCGCCGAGACCAGCATCTCCGTCAGGAGAGCATTAGCTGGGCTTTCTTGCAGCGGAGCCGGACAGTCAATCTGCTCCACTGTCTCCACATAATCCTAAACAAATATGCACAATTACTTAAGGCTCCCCCATGAATATATTGGGAAGAACCGAATCCGGTGGTAGCCTGAGAACTCACCTGACTAGGAGGCCGCGTGGCATGGAGCCCACAGTCCTCGGATATGGGAGGAGGTACTTCGGAGGCCTTGAACAACACCTTCCACGCGTTTTTGTGCTTCATGCCGTAGAGCCTCTGAAGCGTCTGGTGTTCGGCCAGGACGAACTCCCACAGATTGAATGCCCGCCTTTGGCACGGCAGAATCTGGTGAATGAGCATGACCTGGATCACGTTGACAAGCTTGATGTTCTTGTTCTTCATGCCCTTGATGCAGTTTTGGAGTCCGGTCAGCTCTGTAGATTCGCCCCAGGACAGGCCCTTCTGTTCCCAGGAGGTGAGCCGCGTGGGGGTTCTGGATCAGAACTCGGGGGGCCGCCGCCCAGTTGGTGTCACGCGGCTCAGTGATGTAGAACCACCCCGACAACCACCCCTTCACGGTTTCCGCAAAGGAGCCGTCAAGCCAGGTGACGTTAGGCATCTTGCCCACCATGGCTCCTCCGCACTCCGCTTGCTGGCCACTCACGATCTTCGGCTTCACGCAGAAGATTTGTAGCCACAAGCCGAAATGAGGCTTGATGCGGAGGAAGGCCTCGCATACGACGATGAACGCCGAGATGTTGAGGACGAAGTTCGGGGCTATATCATGGAAATCTAGCTCGTAGTAGAACATGAGCCCACGGACGAAGGGTTGAAGTGGAAACCCCAGTCCCCGGACGAAGTGCGCGAGAAACACGACCCTCTCGTGGGGTCCTGGAGTTGGAATGACCTGCCCATCGTCTGGTAGCCGATGCGCTATGTCTGCGGCCAAGTATCCGACCGCCTGAAGATTCGCGATATTATTCTCCTTCACGATGGAAGCCACCCACTTACCTCCTGCTCCGGACATGTTTAGCTGTGCGGAGAAGACTTGGACTAGGGCGCTGGAGCTCGAGGGGGCAAGAGTGGGCAAAGGAGGAAGAAGGCGTGGGTACAAATGGGGAACTCTTATCCCTTTATAGAGGCGACGGAAGCGGTGCGTCTCCCCACTTGCCCGTTGGAATCGCTCACCTCCCGAGCGCCACGATTGATGGCCTGGCGGGATTACCCATACCCATATTGATGAGAATCCCGTGATAAGGGGACACGATCTCTGCTTTGACAAGACGTGTCAAGGAAACCGCCTTGCAATATGCGATGTGGCTGGTCGAAGGAAAACGGTTCGAATAATGACCCGACCGTAATGACATGTTACGTCTAAAAAGTTGTCGGCATAGTATGTTTGTGAAATATCATTCTCTCTATGGTGATATATGAAGATCATTTTTCATATCCGTACACGGTCTACATGTTCGATAATTACCTTGGAGTATTCGAAGAAGGAACCCGCCTTGCAATGTCGAAGACAAAGACTGTGCGCCGTACTCATCGTCATTGAAGCCTGGTTCAAGGGCTACTGAGGGAGTCCTAGATTAGGGGGTATCTGGACTACCGGACTATATACATCATCCGGACAATTGAAGCGTGAAGATACAAGACTCAAGACTTCGGCCCGTGTCCGGATGGGACTCTCCTTTGCGTGGAAGGCAAGCTTGGCGATCCAGATATTATGTTTCCTTCCTTGTAACCGACTCCATGTAAACCCTAGCCCTCTCGAGTGTCTATATAAACCGGAGAGGATGGTCCTTAGAAGGCCAATCACAATTACAATCATACCATCATAGGCTAGCTCTTAGGGTTTAGCCTCTACGATCTCGTGGTAGATCTACTCTTATACTACTCATATCTTCAATATTAATCACGCAGGAAGTAGGGTTTTACCTCCATCGAGAGGGCCCAAATCTGGGTAAAAATTGTGTCCCTTGCTTCCTGTTACCATCAGCCTAAGACACACAGATCGGGACCCCCTACCCGAGATCCGCCGACACCGACAATAGCCTTGAGGTATTTGAGAGTCAAATATTCCGACCGTTGCTATGCTACGCGCCAGCTGTCCCAAAATATCTACCCACCTAACGGTCATATCAGACAAGGGCATTTATGTCTTATCATGTCGGGCTGCTCCCTAGGCTATAAATAGCCTCCCCCTACAACCACTAGTTGGTTGGCTGCTCCGAGAGAAACTGACACTTGTCATTTGAGAGCAACCCATCCTCCGAGGACTTTGAGTGAAATCATCAAGTGAGGAAAACCCAAACCCCAAACCTTCAAACCCCAAAGTAATTGAGCATCACTGAAGAGATTGATCCTGCGTGGATCCGACGCTTGTTTCCTTTGAAGATTGTGCTTCTTCCAGACGGTTAGGCTTCAAGGTCTAGAGCATCCAAGAGGAATTGTGGATCGCTGAGTGACCGAGTTTGTGAAGGTTCGGAAATCACCAGAAGACTTACCACAAGTGTTTGGGCGAGGTCTGTGTGACTTTATCTCAAGGAGAATACGGTGAGGACTGTGTGTCTGGGACTGGGTGTCCTCGAGTTTAAATACTCAGCCGCTCCAACCAGATGTACAACTGAGACAGCAGTTGGAACTAGTCTACCAAATCATTGTCTTCACCGAGCTTACTGGTTCTATTTCCTCAACACTTTCATTTCCTCATCTCTATTGTTGTGTGCTTATTCATATCTGTTTGAAGACTTTGACTGAAGACTTTCTCAATTTCCTCAGTTCAATTTCTTCAGTTTGTCCGTCTTCATCTTGTGTTATCATGTGATTACGCTTTCTGTACTCTGTGCTTGTCTTCATTTCATCATGATGACTATGCTTGTGTTTTGCTATGTTTACTTTTGAGTACTTATTCCTCTGCAAGTAGTTCTTCATTTAGGAATTTCCTCACCAGCAAATTTCTTAGTGAAGAATTCATAAAAATCACCTATTCACCCCCCTCTAGTCGATATAACGCACTTTCAATTGGTATCAGAGCAAGGTACTCCCTTTTTCTGTGTGATTTTGGTTTAACCACTCGGAGTTTTAGTTATGTCGACCGCAGGTATGATCAAGGTCTCTGCTGGGTGTCCTACCTTCGATGGAATGGACTACCCCTACTGGAAGAATAAGATGTGAATGCATCTTGAGGCAATTGATAATGATCTCTGGTATGTTGTGGAAAATGGTGTTCCCTTAGTCACACCTTCCCTGAATGTTGCTGATGTGAAGAGATTCAAGCAACTCGATTCTCAAGCGAAGAATATCATATGTGCCCATCTGAGCAAAGGGCAATATGGAAGAGTGAGTGCTTTGGAAACTGCTAAGCTTATCTAGGATAGGCTCTCCAAAGTAAATGAAGGAGTCTCAACTCAACATGACTCTCGTGTCGATGTTCTTCGCAATCTCTTCAATCGCTTCAAAAGACTCGACAATGAAAATGTTCGGCAAACCTTTGATCACCTCACTGATATCTCAAATGAGCTTCAAGCGCTTGGCACCACTGATATCACCGACCATGAGGTGGTGAAGAAATAGCTGAGATCGCTCAATTCTTCATTTGACACTCTGGCACTGATGATTCAAGAGTGTGCTGATTACAAGTCACTTGATCCCGCTGATATCCTTGAGAGGCTAAACACTCATGAGTTCCAGCTTGCTGAGAAGAGAGATCTCTATGGTTCGAGCTATGGCAAACCACGAGCTCTGAAGGCCAAGGCAGTCTCTGAGTCTGAAGAAGAGGACTCTACCAGCAGCCTTGGTGATCCTGAAGAATTGAGCCAGGAACTTGCACTGCTTGTGAAGAAATTTCAGAAGTTCTCAAGACGAGGTCGCTTTGGAAAATCCTCAAGGAGCAGCGATTCCTCATCTAGTGACTACAAGAAAAGGCTGTGCCACAAATGCAAGAAACCTGATCACTACATTCAAGATTGTCCTCAGTGGGACAAGGAACTAAAGAAGAAGAAATGCAAGGATTCCAGTTCTGATGATGCCGAGAAGAAGAAGAGATCTTCAAAGTCTTCATCATCAAAATCCTCGAAGCCTTCATCTCACAAGAAGAGCAGCTCCAAGAAAGCTTGGGCATTCATTGGCAAGGAAATGGATTCTGAGGCTGAATCCGAGGATCATGAGGAAGAGGAGGCATCCGAGGAGTCCGAGTCTGGTGTGGCAAGCCTAGCTCTTGCTACCGCATTCGTCAGCAAGTCTATCTTCAACTCTGAAGAAAAGGGCAACACTAACAATGCTGATGAAGGCAATGATGACTCCGCTCCCACCTATTGCTTCATGGCAAAGGGTACCAAGGCAACTAAATACCCCTCCTATGAATCTAGTGAGGATGAATCTGATGAAAATCTTAAGCCCAGCTACTCTAAACTTGCTAAGATTGTTGTGAAACAACGAAAGGCTATTGAAAAGCTTCAAAACATGCTAGACAAAAGTGATGATATGTTGGGTGAAGAAATGGACCGCACTAAAGACTTAACTGAAAATCTCCAGAGACTTCGGTCTAAGTTTGACAATCTTCAAAGTCATCATAACACTCTCTTATCTGATCACGAGAAGCTTTCTTATGAATTTCTTCAAAGAAAGCAAGATCTTGAGAAGCTAAGAGTGAGTTATGAAGATCTTCAGAAGGAGCGTGATTCGTTACTTGCTCAACAAATCAGCGCTACTTAGGAAGAATTTATTCCTCCATGTCTAAAGTGCATCGAACGTGAATCTGCTAATTCTTCACATGAATGTCCAAATGCTTCAAATGTTACAAATTCTTCACCTATCTCTTCTATCACTAGTTCCTCATCTGAGGACATTGCTAGTACCACTAATGATGCAGGGCTGAAGGAATTGTACACGACAGGCATGTACAAAAGCCTCAAAGGGCATCAGATTCTTTGTGATGTGCTTAAAAAGCAGATCCTCAACAGGAACCCTAGGAAAGAGGGTATTGCCTTTGAGAGGAAACTCAATGCTGATGGAACATATTGGAAGCCTGAGCAGTACCCCAAAACCTCATGGGTTGCTGCAAAGGGACCTCCAGTTGATCCATCCAATTTATCTGGCTTTACATGTGAATCTCCTCATTCTTCTGATGAGTCATTTGACTCCAACTATAAACTATTCAAAAATCAGAAGGGTGAAGTATTCGCTAGATATGTTGGCACTAACTACAGGAACGGTTCCCCCATGAAGAAAATATGGGTTCCCAAAAGTTATCTTGAAAGTCTTCAGGTGAATGTCCTCATGAAACCACATGTGAAGAATAGGAACCCCTGATCAAATTCATCATATGGACCTAATTCTTCATATGGATCCAATTCCTCAAAAGGATCAAAATCCTCATATGATCATCATCATGCTAACCCTTCTATTTCGCAGGGTAGAGCTAAGGGCTATGAATATGAGTATTATTCTTCAAATCATTATGTTCATAAGTCCTCGAAGAATTTCTCTGCTTATTCATATGCTTACCCTAACCCCTCTTATGTGAAATGAAGCGGACTGGCTTCTATGCCACCTTTCTCATATGGTGCACGCAGAGTGATGAATTCTTTGCCACCCCTTCAGATGTGGGTGCTGAAGAAAAAGAACTAATCTCTTATGCAGGGTCAGGTCTCCAAACGTGCTCAAAACGTCCGAAGAATTTGCTAGAGACCTGAATGTGCCTGAAAGGACGCAGGCTAATCATGAAGAAATGATTGTTCATTTCACACGTCCTCATACTCATTTATCTATGTTGTTGCTTGATGAAATTGATCTGATGATATTGATGTCATATTCTTCACTAATGAAGTATATGAGTTTGTAAGTTGCACTAATTCATCTGCAGGATGATCAACCCAAAGCAAACAAGTGGGTCCTAGATAGTGGATGTACGAATCACATGACTGGTGACAAGAATCTATTGATGGATGCTCCTTTATCACCTTCACATCTGAAGCATATCATCTTCGCAGACAAAGGCAAAAGTCAGTGCTGTCGGTGTTCTGGGAACGGGGGTACCCATACTTGCATGCCTGCGGCCTACAGCGTGGCTCAAGGAGTGGCCCAGTACGGACCATCTTCATCAACACATGCTCAAGACCCTCGCAAGGGGACAAGCCTCGCGGGGCGGATGACAGGAAGCTTCCTCGGGCACAACCTCATCAGGTTGGCTCGCGAGGAGGCGGAGATATCAAGGCAGGGTACCTCACGAGGTTCCCATGACGCAAGCCATGACGACCGAAGCCAGGCGGGTGCCAGGCGGGCGCCGGCCTGTGCAGAGTCCTTGTTTCCTCTTTGGTGCAAAGGGGGCAAGCGCAGGCGAGAGTATCAAGCAAAGGCAACCATTTCGGTGCAACGTGACCAAGACCAGCAGAACGACAGGATGGAGGTCATCGTGGATCCCAAGCCGGCGTCACCGTCAGAGTCTTTGGCAGGCGAGGACCGACTTTAGCTAGGATAAGTGTACTAGATGTTCCCCTTCAAAATGGCCAATTGTTGGCGCCCTTCCCGCTCAATATTTGGGAAGAGGACCAGTGCCTCGCTCTGTAAATAGGGCTATCCACCACAAAAGAAAGGGATCCGGATTGAATCCTTCCCAAGAGGCATCACCTCCACAAGAACCCCTCCCCTCGCGAGGCAGTTCTTCCTTTGTATTGTTCATCATCAGCCCCTGAGGCAATCCACCACACCACAAACTAGAGTAGGGTATTACACCACAATGGTGGCCCGAACTAGTATAAACCTCGTGTCCCTTGTGTTGTTCTTCATGTAGTTTAGATCCTTGCGAGGCGACGAGACGTGAGTAGGTAGGAGGTTTGATCTCCGCGCGCACCCCAGAGTTCGAACCTTAAGGGTCTGCCGGAACCTGAAATCCGACAAGTGCAGGAAGTCTTCAAACGATTTTCCTCGAGAGCTTCAACCAACTTTGGTGTGAAGATCAAGCACATCAGAACTGACAATGGGACCAAGTTCAAGAATTCTGGTCTTGATGGCTATCTTGATGAACTTGGTATTACTCATGAGTTATCTGCTCCTTATACTCCTCAGCAGAATGGCGTCGTGGAGCGCAAGAACAGAATCCTCGCTGAAATGTCTCGCACTATGCTTGATGAATACAAGACGCCTCGTCGCTTCTGGATTGAGGCAATTGATACTATGTGCCACGTCATCAACAAGATATATCTTCACAAATTCTTCAAGAAAACTGCTTATGAACTCCTCACTGACAAAAAGCCCAATGTGAGTTATTTCAAAGTCTTTGGTGCTAAATGTTGGATTGGAGATCCTCATCACACTTCCAAATTCTCACCAAAAGCACATGAAGGTTTTATGCTTGGTTATGGAAAGGACTCGCACACCTACAGAGTCTTCAACAACATTCTTCACAAAGTTGTTAAATCTGTAGATGTGCGGTTCGATGAAACTAATGGCTCGCAAAGAGAGCACCTACCTTCTGTGATAGATGAACCAGCACCTGAGTATTCTATCAAGTTCAAGGCTACTGAGGATGTCATCCCTACCGAAGAATCTGCTGAAGAATTCATTCCAGATCGTGATGATCACCGGGCTGGTGCACCTGAAGAAAATGGTGCTGAAGAAAATGCTCCTGAAGGGAATGCTGATCAAATTCCTCGAAGACAACCACTCATCCTCGCATTGCTAAATTGAGAAGATTATTGATGACATTGAAGCACCAGGTCCTCTCACACGCTCAAAATCTTCACATTTATCTAACTTTTGTGGGCACTTTGCTTTTGTCTCTATCTCAGAGCCCACTAAGGTAGATGAAGCATTTCTGGAGCCTGAGTGGATTCAGGCTATGCAAGAAGAATTACATCAGTTTGAGCTCAACAACGTCTGGGAACTGGTCAAACGTCCAGATCCTCGCAAGCACAACATCATTGGCACAAAATGGATCTACCGCAACAAGCAAGATGAAAATGGCCTTGTGGGTAGGAATAAGGCATGGCTTGTAGCTCAAGGATGCACACAGGTTGAGGGAATTGATTTCGATGAAACTTTTGCACCTATTGCTAGACTTGAGGCTATTCGCATATTACTTGCTTACGCTAACCTTCATAATATCACTTTATATCAAAGGATGTGAAAACTGCATTCCTCAATGGTAAGCTTGAGGAAGAAGTGTATGTTGCTCAACCCCCAGGTTTTGAAGATCTAAAGAATCCAGACAAATTCTTCAGACTCAACAAGGCCCTGTATGGCCTCAAGCAAGCCCCTTGGGAGTGGTATGATACTTTGAAGGAATTCCTCATGAAGAAAGGCTTCAAACCCGGTTCACTCGACCCAACTCTTTTCACAAAATCTTATGATGATGAATTGTTTGTGTGCGAAATATATGTTGATGATATTATCTTTGGATGTACTGACCAACGTTATAGTGATGAATTTGCCTATATGATGAGTGAAGAATATCAAATGTCTATGATGGGAGAATTTAAATTCTTTTTAGGTCTTCAAATTCATCAATAGCGCAATGGCATATTCATATCTCAGGAGAAATACCTCAAAGATGTATTGAGGAATTCGGCATGCAAGACTGCAAAGGGGTCAAAATTCCAATGCCCACAAATGGCCATCTATGCACTGATGAAAATGGTCAAGACTTCGATCAAAAGGTATACCGCTCCATGATTGGTTCTTTATTGTACCTATGTGCATCTAGGCCAGATATTATGCTTAGTGTTTGCATGTGTGCCCGATTTCAAGCTACACCGAAGGAATCACACCATAAGGCTGTGAAGCATATTCTTCGATATCTAGCTCACACACCAACACTTGGATTATGGTATCCCAAGGGCTCTTCATTTGATCTCATTGAATATTCAGACTCTGACTATGCTAGCGATCGCGTGGACCGCAAGTCAAGTCAGGCACATGCCATTTCCTCGGACGATCTTTGGTCTGTTGGTCCTCAAAGAAACAGAACTGCATATCACTCTCCACTACAGAAGCTGAGTACATTGCTGCTGGATCATGATGTGCTCAATTACTATGGATGAAGCAAACACTCAAGGACTATGGCATCAACGTGAAGAATGTGCCTCTCTACTGCGACAATGAGAGTGCTATCAAGATTGCTCATAACCCAGTTCAGCACTCGAAGACAAAGCACATCCAGATTCGTCATCATTTTCTTCGTGATCATGTGTTGAAGGGCGATATCTCCATCGACCACGTAAGCACTGAAGATCAGTTGGCCGATATCTTCACTAAGCCCTTGGATGAGAATAGATTTAGCAAGTTGCGGTGTGAGCTAAATATCCTAGAATCTTCAAATGTTCTCTGAAATGGACACTCATCCTAACACTTATGCTGACTTGATGACTTAGATGCGCAACACACGAAGTAACGTTTTTCTTTGATCAATGAAGACTAACCCTCTAGTGTGAAGAAATTAACGAAGAAATTGACTCTCAGAGCCCTACGACAATTGTACGCGGTGTCTGAAGTCAACTTTCTTATACGGTGGATTATGCCACCACCAAAAGTTGAAAATCTTCAATTTGAGTTTTTCCTTAGTTTTGAAATTCCTCAAATTTTCAAATTCTTCAACTTTGCAATGTCTTCACTATTTCCTCCATTTGTCTTCATTTGAATATATATATATATATATATATATATATATATATATATATATATATATATATAGACACACACACACATATGAGTTTATGTCCTCTACAGCATTCACTTATTGCTAATTCTTCAAGTTTACTTTTTCTGCTAAGTGAATGTGATCGAACCCTTCACCCTCTATGCTAAATTCAATCTAATATTTTCACAAATTCTTCATGTGCGTTCTAATTTGAAACTCGTTCAAAATCTTCACTGTGTCCTTGACAGCTGAAGAAATTGCGAATGAAAACTTAAAATAATCTTATCTAAACTTTCGGTTTTGCTGCTCAAACCGTTCCGCATCTCAGGACAATACTTATCTATTCACCCACAATCCTACAAGATCGCCACCTCACAGTACGTGGGTGACACATGTCACGAGAATGAGAAGGGCCAGGGGCACGTTCGTCCGAAATCTTCGGGCGTACAGTTTTTCATTGTCACTATAAATACCCCTGCCTCTTCCTCACTTCACTTTTACTCCGCTCGATCTCACTCCCGCTCGAGCTTCCCAAACCCTAGCGCTGCCACTACTTTATCGTCGCTGGTGAGGAAGAGCTTCACTGCCTCGACCTCGTCACCGTCGTACTCGTGCCGGTTGCGGATTTCTTCACTCCGCCGCCGCCGTAGCTGTCTTCCTCTGCCGAGTTAGGGCGTGGAAGATCTGAATGGACGTACTTCACTTCAACACTTCCCAGTTCATTGTGTTCTTCATCAAGGGGTAATTAAAAGTTACTTTTACTGCCCGCTTTGATTCATGTGTTTTTCTTGAAAATCTTCAAAGGGGTCTGTTCTTCAAATCTTCACACACTAAACACCTCACATGTTATCTGTTCTTAATTCGTTTCTCTAAGCTACGATTTTCTTCAAGATTCCTCAATTGTGTGGATTTTCAAATCTGTACAACTCTGGAACCTAAGATTAAGAACGCTTAGCGAAATTCTTCAAGACTCATCTGGTCAAATTCCTCAAACCTACTCTTTTTGAAAATCTTATGAGAACGCATATGACCTCTACAAATTCCTCGCAACTATACTCTGTTCACAAGTACTCATGTCTGCTGCTGAATCACTAGGTTCTCATCAACTTAACTCATTTGCAGCGTTCCTCGAAGAAAAGTTGCATACCCCTTCAAAAACTTCAGTTGTTCATATTCCTCGGCTGAAGAAAATGGGCGATGGTAAGAGGCCACAGAAGGGAGGAAAGAGGCATGAGGTCAATACTGCGTTTGAAATCTCTGAGGACATTTATGCTGGATACTGCACTCCTGATGAGGCCAAGTTTGGCAAGGAGGACAAGAATCAGCGCAAGGTGCGCATACAACGGATTGAGAGGAGATGGGCACGAGAATGGAGGGAGTACAGGTATGTTACTCCCAAGTACATGAAGAAATTCACGCTCAACCCTCCATGCTCAAGACCTCCATTGGCACCTGGCCAACTGGTGGATCCCACCAGCCTCAAGCATGGTGAGGACTATGCTGATGAATGGGCAAGGCACCAGGCCAAACTGACCAAACAAGCAAAGGAAGCAGTGAGGAAATTCAATGAAGACTCTGCTGCTGCTGCTACCGCTGCTGAGGCCTTTGCTAGTAAGCCCAGGAAGGCGATGCCTAAGAAGCCTGCTCACAAGTCAAGTGCTTCTCCTTCAATGCCCTCACGACCAAGCTCCTCAGCCATGCCCTCAAGGCCAATATCTTCAAAGCCCTCACGGCAAATTCCTCAGTCTGCTCCTCCTCCTCCAAAGTCCTCAGTTCCTCCGACAAAGTCTTCAGCTGCTCCGACCAAATCCTCGGCACCTGTGCATCTCGCCACGTGCCAAAGGACAACTGGCATCTCTATTGCCTCTGGAGCATCTGCTAGCTCCACTGCTACAACAAATTCCTCAGTTGGCCCCTCTCTGTTGAAGAAAAAGGCCACTGTTGGACGAGGCCTTCGACCAAGTCCTAAAAGGAAGCAAGTCGCCTTCCAAGTGCCCTATGATGACGATGAGGCTGATGATGAAGAACTTGCCGAAGTCATCAGAGACAGGCAAGCCAGGGCTACTAGAGCCAAAGGCAGCAATGTGCCACTGCTATTGGATCCAAATTTGATCCACGACTTCATTGACTTATGGCACAAGGACGCTAACAAGCCTTTGCCTAAGATGAACCTCACTCCTGGTCAAAGTCATGTTTTGACTCACTTCATTGAGGAAGAGAAGTGTAAATATGAACAAGGCAGAAAACTGAAGAAAGCGCAGTACAAGAAACAATGCTACCTCAAGGACAATGTCCTCACTCTTACCCCTGAACAACTCATTGCTTTGCAAACTGAAATCAAGCAACTGAGTGATGATTTCAATTGGTAATATGCTGATTGGAAGGGAGCAAAGGTTCGGTTCGTCGATTTGACGAAGACATTTACTTCAACTGCCACTGCTCTTGTGCACGTTGAAATTCCTCAGGCTGAAGCATCTGCTCAGCCTACTGAAGAACATGCCAGCACCGTTGATGTCAGTTAGGCTGCTGAAGAAAATGAGAGTTCTAGGGCTGATGACTCCATTCGAGCCACTGAAGAAATTGCTAGGGCATCCACTAGTGGTGCGCCTGAAGAAAATGAAGAAGTCAGGGCAACTGCAACAGTTGCGCCTGAAGAAAATGAACCAAAGTCCTCTGCATCTCCTGCGCCTACACCATCTTTGATCCTTCCATTTGTATTAGATGTGAAGAAGACCAAGGATGTAGAGCATGCAGCGATGAAAAAGAGGAAGGTATCAGCTTCATTAGATTCTTCAGCTCCGAAGAAAATGAAGCCTTTGACAAGTTCAGCTCAAAATCCAATTGATGCCATTCCTGTCTCCTTCATGCCATCAAAGGACCTTGTTCCGTTTGGGGAAGAATATGTGATTCCCGAGGAATCCGATGAAGAAACTCCTTCTGCTGCTTCGACAGAGCAGTTGGATGAAGAAATTGAAGTGGATAAAATCCCTTCAACCCCAGTCATCTCCTCACCTATGCCTCAGTTCACTACTGAAGAGGCATGTGTTGAAGAAATGGAAGATGAGGATGTGGACACCGGCTGTACCACACCCATACTAAATGATGACTTTTGGGAAAGTCGGCACCCCAACTCGCCGTTGTTCACTCCTCTCCAAGCAATTCCTCAGTCCCCATCAGCTACCAAAGTGCATATGGGATCTGATGAACCAAGTGCAACCCCGTCCGTCCATGAAGAAATTCCAGCCACTAGTACTGAAGAAAATGTGAATGAAGAATTGATGACCCAGGCTGCAGCTGCAGAAGAGCCTGAAGTTCCTCAACATGAGGAACCTGAGATTGCAATTCCTGAGGTGGTAATGCAGATAACCAACACCCCTCAACCCAAGCCAAAGAATCCTTTCTCCAAGAAGCCAAAATTCAAGGTTGATGATTTCTTCGGCGAGCGTGTGTTCTTCACTGAATTCAACCCATATGACAATGCTCGTCTTAGAAGGAAGCACTTCTGGACTGCTAGCCAGGCCAACTTCTATTACTCAGTTCTCTTCGACAAGGACAAAGTCTTCGACCACGAGCACATTCCTCACGTGGACATGGAATCCATGCCTTGCTTCGCACCAGTCCTCAGTATGATCCATGATGCAGGTCTGCTTAACTTTTGCACTAACATCGTTTACTGGAATGAAGAGCTAATTCTTCAGTTCTACGCGATGCTGCATATCACTGGTGAAGCAAATGACATCAACAATTGGGTGTTGGATTGGATGATCGAAAACACTCACTACAAGGCACTAGCCTCTGAATTGCTTCATGCCTTGCCACTTAGTCCTCCACCTGAAGGTGCTCGTTGTTTGTATGATGAGCCTGAACTCACTTCTCACTATATGCAAGTGCTCATGAAGCCGCTAAAGCCTGGTCAAGCCCCAAGGACCAAATTCCTCGTGAAGGATTTGTTGTAAGTGCCCAGAACCATCTATCGCATTTTGACGAAGACTATCAGTCCAATCAAAGGTCATGACTCCTCTGATGAAGAAATTGTGGGGATGATGAAGAATATGCTCTTCAACATCATGCATGGTGTCCCTATCAATTACCATGATTTCTTCGTGAGGACTCTCGCAAATGTTGCACTCTCAATGTTTGAGCTGAAGCCTTATGCTCCATGGATCATGAGATTCCTTAGATCAAGGTCTTCACTCAACTACAAGGCTGACACTCTCAACCATGGCAGTTACTTGCCCCCTATTGAAGTCCTCAAGCGGACAATTTCCTCATCTGATGAGAAGGGCAAGTCACCAGCCGTAATCGATGAAGGCATTCGTCCATTGGATGGACAGTTCCGCAAAGCTGCATCTTACTCCACTAATGATGACTCTTCCACTCATGATTCTGCTGCCAACGCTCCCAAGTCAAGTCCTCAAGCTACTGCTCCTCGCGTGATGACTGACCGTGAACTGCTTATAAGTCTTCACCAGAAGGTGGATCGGAACCACAAATGGGTTAAGCGTCAGTTTGGCTCTATTCTTCAGAACATGACTTCTACACATAATGCAATGAAGAAAAACCATTACTACCTCCATGAAGTTTTCGATCGCACCTAGGCTATTCTGTCACATCTGTATGGTGAAGAAGATCTGAAGCAAATGGGCTTCAAAGAAGACTTTGACTGGTCTGCTCCTCCGCCGAAGAAGCTCAAGAAGGTTAATGTTCCTTCTTTGGTCGCAACTTCATATTCCTCATCCCGCGACATGGACGAGTTCGAAGACTTGGACGACACTGCAGCAGGCCCTACATCGACTCAAGACCCCAATAACGCTGGCGCTCCTCCATCTTCATGATATTCTTCAGGGGCGTTAGTCCTCATTTTCAACCTTTTTGGTCATTCGATGACAAAGGGGGAGAAATTTGAGTTAGTCTTCAAGCAGGTCTATCCTATATGGGCGTTTTTTTGCTAAGTTACAACTCTCGTTCTTCTGATGACTTTGTTGGATCGAGTTGTAATCTTAAACTCTATGGTGGTCTGATACTTTTGCTGAGTTCTTCTGCATGCTTATTCCTCATTAATGTTAATGCAGGCATGTTGAATTACATCAGTCACCATATTTCATCATGCATTTCAAATTCTTCATGTTATATATCAAATGCATGTATGAATTACAAGATATAGGGGGAGATCTCCATGATTATACTCTTCAAGTGTGCATTGCTTCAAAAAAAAATCCTCACTATGCACATCTTCAGGGGGAGTTCTTCTATATCTTGCAATCAAATTCCTCAATATCAGTATTAACACTTTATATGATTATCCCCGTTGAAAACTTAACCTATATTGGCATCAATCACCAAAAAGGGGGAGACTATAAGTGCATCTAGTGCCCCTTAGTGATTTTGGTGTATTGAAGACTTATAGGTTAAGAGACTGATGCGTTTGTGAGTGTACATAGGTCTATAAGTCTATGAGGAGTTTGATATTTACAGAGAAAGTCGACCCCTAAAAATGAAGTTCTTCGTCTAAAGACTTTGGATTTCTGAAGACTTTCTGAAGACATTGAAAGTGAAGAAATTGGTGTGACCTTGAAGACTTGGTAATCATTTGAGGAACATGAAGCGTGAAGACTCTTGTTTTTACCGTTTCATTTTCTCTTTCTTGAGTCATAGGAAACACCGTACTGTTAAAGGGGGTCGAGGAAATGCTAAGGAAAAATTTCCATGTGATGCTCAACTCAAAATCCTACACCTACCAATCGTTTCGAGTGAAGCCATTGGAAATCTCGCACAGTTCAGTCATATTCTTCAGTGACAGAGACGAAGTTCTTCTGGTCTCTGAGGAATTTGTTCTGACTGAAGAGTTAGGAATCCGCTAGTGCAGATTGCCTACAAAGTGAGGAACATGATAGCCTTGAGGTATTTGAGAGTCAAATATTCCGACCGTTGCTGTGCTACGCGCCAGCTGTCCCAAAATGTCTACCCACCTAACGGTCATATCAGACAAGGGCATTTATGTCTTATCATGTCGGGCTGCTCCCTAGGCTATAAATAGCCGCCCCCCTACAACAACTAGTTGGTTGGCTGCTCCGACAGAAACTGACACTTGTCATTTGAGAGCAACCCATCCTACGAGGACTTTGAGTGAAAATCATCAAGTGAGGAAAACCCAAACCCAAACCTTCAAACCCCAAAGTGATTGAGCATCACTGAAGAGATTGATCCTGCGTTGATCCGACGCTTGTTTCCTTTGAAGACTGTGCTTCTTCCAGACGGTTAGGCGTCAAGGTCTAGAGCATCCAAGAGGAATTGTGGATCGCCGAGTGACCGAGTTTGTGAAGGTTCGGAAGTCACCCGAAGACTTACCAGGAGTGTTTGGGCGAGGTCTGTGTGACATTATCTCAAGGAGAATACGATGAGGACTGTGTCTCCGGGACTGGGTGTCCTCGAGTTTAAATACTCAGCCGCTCCAACCAGATGTACAATTGAGACAACAGTTGGAACTGGTCTACCAAATCATTGTCTTCACCGAGCTTACTGGTTCTATTTCCTCAACTCTTTCATTTCCTCATCTCTGTTGTTGTGTGCTTGTTCATAACTGTTTGAAGACTTTGACTGAAGACTTTCTCAATTTCCTCACTTCAATTTCTTCAGTCTGTCCGTCTTCATCTTGTGTTATCCTGTGATTACGCTTTCTGTACTCTGTGCTTGTCTTCATTTCATCATGATGACTATGCTTGTGTTTTGCTATGTTTACTTTTGAGTATTTATTCCGCTGCAAGTAGTTCTTCATTTAGGAATTTCCTCACCAGCAAATTCCTTAGTGAAGAATTCATAAAAATCACCTATTCACCCCCCTCTAGTCGATATAACGCACTTTCAGCCGTGGGCCCCAACAGCCTGCGGCCTTGGTCGCCGCGTGGCGGTTGATTGGACGTGGGTGTCTCCTCTTCCCCACACTGCCTCCGCAACTTCCCATCTGACAAAAGGCTGGCTCTGGTTAGGCCTACCTTCATTGCTCTCATTCACCTTGCTCCAGATCCCCTTTCTTGCTCTTGCCCTCCTGCTTCGGAAATCTCCAGATCCGCCTCACCCTTTCTCCTCCAGCGAGCAATGGCGCCCCGCAAGAGCGCGACCGGGGCTCCACTGGCCTGGTACTCGCCGGCTCTGGATCCCCCAAACATGACGGAGAAGAATCTCGCCCTCATGCGCCTGATAACGGCGGTGCAAGGCAACGAGATGGGGGAGACTGCGCTCCGGCCCAGATCTGCCCAGCCGGAGGAGAAGGGGAGCACCTTCTATCCCTTCGTCATGAGCGCCGTCATTGCTGGCCTGGTGCCTCCCTTCTCCGAGTTCTTCTACGCTTTCCTCCACCATTATAAGTTGCAGGCTCTGCATCTCCATCCCAACTATGTTCTTCTGTCGATTTTTGCCTACTACTGCGAGGCGCACGTCAAGGAGATGCCCTCTGTGGCCTTGCTGCGCCACTTCTTCTTCCTCCGAGTCACTGGCGCCAATATCTCGGCGTGCGCAAGCTTTGTTGTGTACTCCAAAGCCAACGCAATCTCGAAGGTATGGAAGAGGGCCGACGGCTTCCGGAGCAAGTGGTTCATGCTGGATGCCGGATGCATCAACTCTCGGCTGGCGCTGCCCACGGGACTGCCCCAGACCGTCGAGGCATGGTCCCGTGCGAAGCTTGACGACCGGAGGGTGAAGCTGGTGCTGGAGAAGATGAATGCTGACCTGAGGCCTAGCAACATGAAGGCGGCGAAGCTGACCGGGGCCACGCTCCTCAGGGAGTTCTTGGCGCATCGGGTGGCTCCACTTCAGGTGCACTCGCGCCCATTGTGGAGGCTCGAGGACGCGGACATCAACCTCTACCTGAGCTTGGAGGCCCTGGCTGATGAAGATCTGACCGCAGCTCTCCGCTTCGTGGTCGGAGAGGACGTGGCTAGCCCGGAGGGTGCTCCGGTCCCCTTGTTCCTCCGCAATGACTGGGAGCGGATGGTGGACACCATGCCCACCTTTGACAAGGACGGTCTGGTGCCGGCGGAGGCTCCTGAGGGCCAGGCGGTGGCAGCAATGGTGGACTTGTCCTCCGATGATTCCAGCGGGGGAGAGGAGGAATATGAGGAGGAGGAGGAGCGAGACTCGGAGGCGACCACCGAGGAGACGAGGGAGACTTCTTCCTGGCGCATGTCTAGCGCCCTCCGCTCCATCCCAGACGACGACGAGGCTGGCACCAGGCGAGGGGGAGAGGACCTGCCCGTGATCCCGAAGAAGGACAGGTTGGGGCTGATCTCCCAAGGGTCTACTCCAGCCCCGGTGCTGCCTGAAGCCAGCTCCAGGCCTTCTGGTGCGCCCTCCTCTACTGCCGGACCTCTCGGGGCTGCGCCCCGCAAGAGGCTCTCGGGCTTTAAGCTCGGCAGGAGGCCATTGGAGCCTGCCGTGGCTAATCAGTAAGTACTCGAACTCTTCTTTGCTCTCGTTTTTGCTGTCAGGGCTTGACATCCTCCATTGTTTGGGTAGGCCGTCGCCTGTGGCAAAGAGGCTGAAGGGGGACACGGTGGGCCCACTCGGGGCAAGGTCGTCTGTTGTGGCCACGCCTTCGCCTACGAGAAAGGGAGGCAGTGGAGCTCGCACCTCCCCTGCCCGATCATCATCGCGAGGCCAGGAGGGACACTCCAGCAGGGGGCTAGCCCCCATGGCCCCGCTGACTCTGGAGGCACCGGCGCTTGACGCTGCCGCCGAGGTTGCCAAGGCTCAGGAGGTCCCGGCCTCTCAAGCCGTGATCACACTGTTGTCTTCTCTTCCTACTCCACCGGTTCCCGTCTTCTCTGCCTCCTCAGCCGCCTTGGACCGTGCTGCTGATGAGCTGAGTCGGCTACGAGAAGATCTCCAGGGCGCCAACCCCCGCCTGTTGGTGGGGCGCATGGAGCTGGTCTCTGGCTGGGTTCGCTCTGACGCCTCCGTCTGAGCGACGCTGAGCCAGGCTGTGACAGCTTCCGAGGAGGAGAAGCAAGTCACCTCCCAGGCCATAGCCGCCCGCGACGCAGCGTTGAAGGATGCTTCGACTGTCCGGGGCTGCTGCAAGGCGTTGGAGGATGAGCTGCAAGGCCTGCGTGATGAGCTCGCCAAGGAGGTTCACGACCGTCAGGCAAAGGAGGAAGAGATGAAGGCTCGGGAGGCCGCCGTCAGGGGCCGCGACACTGAACTGTCCGCCTATCGCGACCAGCTGAAGACGCTGGAGCAGAAGCTGCAGGCGGAGAGGATTGAGCTGGACACCAAGGCGAAGGTCCTGGCCGAGGATCGTGCAGCCTTCACGGACTACGAGGTGAGATCTCGCACGGTGCCGAAGTCGCTTTATGACGATGGTCTAGAGAAGCCACTTGCCGGAGCCACGGAAGGCCCCGCCAAGCTGCTTCCCTTCCTGGTCGAGGCGCTTGAAGAGGTCGTGACCGGCATCGGCCCCATGGCCAAGGTTGAAGCTCGCTTCCTTTCCTCTGCAGTGCTGACGCGGATCCTCAGCCACGTCTACCTTCGCAACCCTGACGCCAACCTTGACGACCTGCTGGAACCTGTGGACGCCGGGCGCTCCGCCGCTGCTGCTGAGGCCGTGAAGGGCCGAGCGGAGGCCTTGCTGGTGAAGTTCCACGCCTTCACCGCCGCGTCAAAGGTAGGTGCTGCTGGTTCCGCGGCCTCGGGAGGTGGAGCTGGCAAACGCGACTCCACCACGAGCGACGGCGCCGCCCAAGGGTGATCTCCTCGCGGCCTCTTTCCTGTTTCGATTCGTACAACATGCACCATGCCTCATGGAGGCGTTTAAACTTGTGTTTGGTATCGTGGGGGCAATTTATGGTTTGTAATATTTGCTTCTGAATTTGCGAGCTTTTGCGGTTTACTTCCTATTTACTTTGTGTTCTACGTGAGCAGGGCCCGGCCCCGTGCATACCTCAGCCGCCGTTAGCCCCGACCGAATCACCAGGACGGGACCAACGAGTGAGGGGCTACGTGGCAAATTAGGCTCTTGAGTCGCGATCCTCAGGAGTCCCCCTTGACGCGCAAACAACAAATAGGGAGGGGGTAGGAGTAGATCTGTCGTTCTACGTCGGCAGGGCCCGGCCCCGCGCATACCTCAACTGCCATTAACCTTTCGGAACTAAGGAGTGAGGGGCTACGTGACCAGTTAGGCTCCTAAGTCGCGATGCTCAGGAGTCCTCCTTGACGCTCAAACGGTTTACATACCTTGGCTCCGCTCGGGGAGGGGGGCGCGACGACCAGGTCCGAGGGACCTGGCTGGGTGGCATGCGCTCGGGCGTGACTCGAGCGTAGCCCCCGTGTCCAGCCCCCTCACGTGGCGCTCCCAAGGGGAGGCGTTGCGATGAGGCCAGACACTAAGCTCTGGGCTCCCTGAGGTTGATACAGCTGTGGGCTGCCCTCAGTTGTTTATCACCAGCGCTGAGCATAGCATTTCCGTATGTGTACGGGCATACCCGCTCCTTGGCAGTGTCGTCAGCCAGCGCGGAGCATGGTGCTTCCAGTGGTACGTGGGAGGGGGCCCCCTCCGGAGGAGCCCCCAGGGCGTGTACAGCCCCGCCCTGACACATGGCTGGCACGGTAGGGCTAGACGAGGTGTATCTGGGCACTCGTGAGCCAGCGCGGGACTCACAAGGCCCTACCTCAAGGCGGGTTGCGGCTAATCTTGGGCCTTGGGCGGCTGAGTGTTCCTGCAAGGTGGTTATATGCAAATGCTCTACGTCCTCAGGTCCCGGCCCTCGAGCAAGCTTAGCCGCCGCTGGTATGCCAGGTCACGATGCCGTGGACAAGGCCATGGGGTGAGGGCTGGAGAGCCAGTAAGAGCCCTTGAGTCGGGATGCTCAGGTGCCCCCCTTTTAACGTGCAAGCAGTTTGCATGAGGGAGAAAAAGGGGCCGCGATGGGCGAGAGATGATAATCATAGGCAAGTTAAGCATGAGGAGCAAATCAGCTTGGATAGATGCGGGAACGATACACGCCACTGGGTCAGGCCCGAGCGACTTGGGGATGATGCAGCCCGAGGGGTGCTACCTCTTGAGCACTGCGTTGTATTTCCCCGAAGAGGAGAGGATGATGCAGTAAAGTAGCGTAAGTATTTCCCTCGGTTTTTGAGAACCAAGGTATCAATCGACTAGGAGATCACGCACGAGTCCCTCGTACCTACACAAAACGGTAGCTACTCGCAACCAACGCGATTAGGGGTTGTCAATCCCTTCACGGTCACTTACGAGGGTGAGATCTGATAGAGATGATAAATAATATTTTTGGTATTTTTGATATAGAGATGCAAAGTAAAAAGTAAAAGGCAAAGTAAAAACAAAGCAAGTAATAAAATAATAGAGATTGATATGATGAGAATAGACCCGGGGGCCATAGGTTTCTCTAGTGACTTCTCTCAAGAGCATATGTATTCTACGGTGGGTGAACAAATTAATGTTGAGCAATTGATAGAAAAGCGAATAATTATGAGGTTATCTAGGTATGATCATGTATATAGGCATCACGTCCGAGACAAGTAGATCGAAACGATTTTGCATCTACTACTATTACTCCACTCATCGACCGCTGTCCAGCATGCATCTAGAGTATTAAGTTAAAAACAGATTAACGCCTTAAGCAACATGACATGATGTAGAGGGATAAATTCATGCAATATGATAAAAACCCCATCTTGTTATCCTCGATGGCAACAATACAATACGTGCCTTGCAACCCTTTCTATCACTGGGTAAGGACACCGCAAGATTGAACCCAAAGCTAAACACTTCTAACACTGCAAGAACTACCAATCTAGTTGGCCAAACCAAACGGATAATTCGAAGAGACTTGCAAAGATAACTCAATCATACATAAAAGAATTCAGAGAAGAATCAAATATTATTCATAGATAAGCTGGATCATAAACTCACAATTCATCGGTCTCAACAAACACACCGCAAAAAGAAGATTACATCGAATAGATCTCCACAAGAGAGGGGGAGAACATTGTATTGAGATCCAAAAAGAGAGAAGAAGCCATCTAGCTACTAGCTATGGACCCGAAGGTCTGAAGTAAACTACTCACACTTCATCAGAGAGGCTATGGTGTTGATGTAGAAGCCCTCCATGGTAGATGCCCTCTCCGGCGGAGCTCCGGAACAGGCCCCAAGATGGGATCTTGCAGATACAGAAGGTTGCGGCAGTGGAATTAGGTTTCTGGCTCCGTATCTGATCTGACAGGGGTACGTAGGTATATATAGGAGGAAGGAGTACGTTGGTGGAGCAACAGGGGGCCCATGAGGTAGGCGGGCGCGCCCAGGGGGCGCCCTCCACCCTCGTGACCTCCACGGCTGTTCCTTGGAGCAGGGTCCAAGTGTCCTGGATCACGTTCGGTGAGAAAATCACGTTCCCGAAGGTTTTATTCCATTTGGACTCCGTTTGATATTCTGTTTCTTCGAAATACCAAAATAGGCAAAAAACAGCAATTCTGGGCTGGGCCTCCGGTTAATAGGTTAGTCCCAAAAATAATATAAAAGTGGAAAATAAAGCCTAATATAGTCCAAAACAGTAGATAAAGTAGCATGGAGCAATCAAAAATTATAGATACGTTGGAGACGTATCAAGGGGCGCCCCCAGCAAAGCAAACTGAAGACATAAGCAAAACGGATACATGCCACGGGGACGGACCCACGTGACTTGGGAATGATGCATCCCTGAGGGCGCTCCCAGCTGAAATGAAACTCGAAAGATGTCACCTGGTATCTTTGTAGAGCGGGTGTTGCAGTAGATGATGATGCACGGTGGAGAAGCCGATCCTCATGAGCCATCGGAGCCCTGAGCCTCGGAAGGCTCTGAGGGTCTAGGTGGATCCTCAAAGTCCATCTCCATCTCCGCCAGGAACGCGCGGTGCCTGGCCTCCTGAGCTTCCAGAATGCTCCTCATCAGGCGCTAGTGAGCGGCAGCCGCGTTCGGCAGACCGAAAGGCATGCAAACATAGATGTGAGGTGGACCCTCGCAGCGTCCCACACACGAAGGCCAGAAAAGCTCTTGAGACGCGACCCGGTTGAGCCCTGGGTAGTCGATGCAGACGTGCAGCCCGCCATCCTCACCTGGATGGGTGCTACGCCGGGTAGGCGGCGATCCCCGCGCATGACTCTCGATTCCTGCAGCTCCTGAATGGCCTTGGTGATGAACTCCTGAGGGTTGGGCCCTCCTTGCCTCATGCATTCCTGAGGAAAACGTGCCGCAAGGCACGCCTCCAAGTGGTGCCTGAGCGCCTCCCTCGTGATCTTGGAAAAGTCTGAGGCCCTCCAGGAGAGATCCCCCGAGCCTTGCCCCAGGAGGGCGCCGGGTGCGCCTTCCTATGCGATGGAGGGAGGAGCCCCTTGGTCGGGCGCAGATCCTGATGCGGCACCTCCGGAGACGCCTGCCTCCTGAGGCCTTGAGCGGGGCGATGTCTTCTTCTTCTTAGGAACTGCCTCGGGAAGGTTCTCATTCTTGTTGCCTGGGTCCTCAACTGATGCAGCTTGGAAGGAACGCTTGAGAGAGCACACCGCGTCTTTCTCTTCACATGGGACTGTGATGACTCCGCCGCTTCCCGGCACCTTGAGGACATTGTAACCATGGTGAGTCACTGCCATGAACTTGGCCAGGGCTGGATACCCGAGGATGGCATTGTATGGCAGGCGAATGTGGGCAACATCGAAGTCGATGAGCTCGGTACGGTAGTTCTTGCGCTGTCCAAAGGTGACAGGGAGGTGAACCCGCCCTATCAGAGTGGTGGAGACGTCAGTGACTCCTGAGAAAGGCTTGGTTGGCTGAAGCTGGTCATATGGCACTTGCAGATTGTTGAATGTCTCGACGGACAGGACGTTGAGCCCTGTGCCGCCATCAATGAGGGTCCTAGTAACTTGCACATTGCTGATGACTGGGGAACAAAGCATTGGGAGGAAACCGGCTGTAGCCGCACACTTGAGCTGATCCGCTGAGCTAAACCTGATGGCGCACGTGGACCACCTGAGAGGGCGTGTGGCCTCGAGCTTGGGGAGAACTGCATTCAACTCGCGGGCAAACTGCTTGAAGATGCGCTGAGAGGCTGGGGCCTGGGCACCGCCCAAGATGCAAGCGATAGCACGTGGATCCTGGAAGGCCCCAGCCCCCTCGTCCTGATGATGGTCATCATTCCTTCTTGGCGGTGGTGGCAGAGGGGGAAGGTATGCGTTGCCCTGCGGGCGATCCTCGTGAGGCTGATCCCTCCAAGCCCCCTCGCAAGGTTGGTCCTGCCAGCGGTCCTCGCGAGGTCAGTCACGCCACCCTTGGGGAGGGCCACGGTCGTCCCATCGTCCTCCACCTCTTCATCCTCCTCGACCGTAGCCCTGATTGTTGCGCTCGAGGTGTCGACCGATAGGTCCTTCTCGCACGGCCCTGAGCTCTTGGCACTCGTTGGTGTTGTGGGTGTGGAGGTCGTGGTACACGCAGTACGGGCTGCCCTTGGACGACTCCGGTTGGTCCCTGTCGCGCTTCGTGTCTAGCTCTACGGCGAGCACAACTGCTCCTTGGCGCTTCACGTCCTTGGCTTTGGCTTTCTTCTCTTCTAGGTCAGCAGCTGGGAGCTCGAGAAGGGAGAGGCGCCCCTCCTTAGCCCTTGCGCACTTGGTCGCCAGGTTGAACAGCTCCAGAGATGTGCACATATCCTCATGGATAGCTAGCTCCTCCTTCATCTCGACATCGCGGACGCCATCGGAGAATGCTGAGATGATGGCCTCCTCAGTCACCTTTGGGAATCTTGAGGCGAGCACTGTTAAAGCGCTGGATGTACTTCTGCAGGATCTCTCCCGGTTGCTGCTTGATGTGGCGCAGGTCACCCACGACTGGAGGACGGTCGCGGGTGCCCTGAAAGTTGGCGACGGAGCGGGTGCGCATCTCGTCCCAAGAGGAGATCATGCCAGGAGGCAGGTTCAAGAGCAAGGTGCGGGCACCATCTTTTAGCGCCATGGGAAACCAATTTGCCATGACCTTCTCGTCTCCGTTGGCCGCTTCGATGCCTAGCTCGTAGAGTTGCAGGAACTCCGCGGGGTCGGCAGTGCCGTCGTAGCGAGGAGGCAGATCCGGCTTGAACTTACCCGGCCAGGCAACACTGCGCAGCTCGGTGGTGAAGGCGCGGCAGCCTGCGGTGGTCACCGGAGCCCTTTGCAGACGTGGGGCTTGCTCCTGGGGATTCTCGTGCGCCACCGCTAGAGGCAGCGCGGGGTCTTGACGTGCTAGCGCAGGGATGCGGTCATGACGTGCTGGAGGAGGGAGCACGTGAGCACCTTCTTGGGGACGAGGGATTTCTTGGCAGCTCCTTTCTTATCGCCCGGGCGCTGGACACGGTGGTTCTCGTCCAGGAGCCGCGCACCTCGGAGCCAGGGTGCCTTCTTGGGGAGGAGGTGGCAGAGGCACCTCCTGAGCTGCATCACCCATGCAGGACGGAGACCGAGGCAGCGAGAGGGATGGCGTAGGAGAGCCCCAGCGGCGCTGACGAGCTCCGTGATGCGAGTGAGCCACTCCTCGTAGAGGTCATCAATGGGATGGTAGTGCAGGAGCTCGTGTGCCAGGAGCAACACGGCATGCGCGTCTGTGGGAGCGCGCCGGGCGTGTGACGACGAACCGGCTGGAGTCAGCGATGGAGTGGCGGTGCGGCCTTCTCGCCGCATCGAGGGATGCAGCGATGATGCCTGCTGCTCGTTCCCCAATGGGCCGATGGCGGCGTGGGCGTCAGGCGATGGAGAACGACGGGGAGGCCCACCAACGGGAGCCGTCTGGGCAACGTGGGCGGCAAGAGAAGCCCGACGCTCGGTGCGAGCTCGGCGAGCATCAGCCATGGATGCAACGAACAATCGAACACGGAAAAGCAGAAGAAAGATTCCGGCGCAGCCCTACCTGGCGCGCCAAATGTCGGATATCGGGTTCCGGCAAAACCCTTAAGGTTCAAACTCTGGGGTTCGTGCGAAGATCTTCCCCCTACCGATCCACGTCCCAATGCCTTGCTGAGAATCTAAGCTAAATGATGAACAACACAAGGGACACAAGGTTTATACTGGTTCGGGCCACTGTTGTGGTGTAATACCCTAATCCAGTGTGTGGTGTGGTGGATTGCCTCAGGGGGCTGATGATGAACAACAAAGGGGAAGAACTGCCTCGCGAGAGCTGTTGTTGAGCTGGTGTTGTGTTCTACTTGGGATGGATCTTCCCACCTCTAGATGAGATCCAGATGCCTTCTACTGTGGTCGCTATCTCTATATATAGAGGCCCTGGTCCTCTTCTCAAATATTGAGCGGGAAGGGTGCCAACAACGACCATTTTGAAGGGGAACATCTAGTACAAGTTATCCTGACTAAAGTTGGTCTTCAGCTGCCAAAGGCACTGGCGATGACGCCGTCTTGGGCTCCATGATGACCTCCGTCCTGCCGCTCTGCTGGTCTTGGTCTCGCTGCACCGGAATGGTAACCTTTGCTTGATGCCTTGGTACTCTGCGCCTGCGCTTGCCCCCTTTGCACCAAAGAGGAAACAAGGACACTGCACAGGCCGGTGCCCGCCTGGCCTCGATCGTCATGGCTTGCATCATGAGCAACTCGCGAGGTACCCCTGCCTTGATCTCTCCGCCTCCTTGCGATCCTGCCTGGTGAGGCCGCTCCTGAGGAAGCCTTGCATCATCCTCTCGCGAGGCTTGGCCCCTCGCGAGGGTCTTGAGCTTGAGTTGAGGAAGATGGGCCGTACTCGGCCACCACTTGAGCCACGCCGCAGGCCGCAGGCAGGCAAGTCTGGGGACCCTTGTTCCCAGAACGCCGACAGCTATTATTTGCTATGCTTAATGCTTGTCACTATGGCCTGAGTGCCATGAATTCAGATCTAAACCCTTTACGTTTCCATGAATATATGTGTGTTCTTGATCCGATCTTCCAAGTTGTAGACACCTATTACGAGTTATGATCCGCATACCCCAAGGTGACAATAATTGGGATTCTTTCTGGTGATTACTGTAGTTTGAGGAGTTCATGTATTCACTAAGTGCTAATGCTTTGCTCCGGTTCTCTATTAAAAGGAGGCCTTAATATCCCTTAGTTTCCATTAGGACCCTAATATCCCTTAGTTTCCGTTAGGACCCCACTGCCACGGGAGGGTAGGACAAAAGATGCCATGCAAGTTCTTTTGCATAAGCAAGTATGACAATATTCAGAATACACGCCTACATTATATTGATGAATTGGAGCTAGTTTTGTGTCACCCTAGGTTATAACTATTGCATGATGAATGCCATCCGACATGATTATCCATCATTGATCCATTGCCTACGAGCTTTTCACATATTGATCTTTGCTCAGTTACTTTTCCATTGCCACTGTTACAATTGCTACAAAACGGTTATTGTTACTTTTGCCACCGTTACCGTTACTTCCATACTACTCTTCTACTAAAAACTTTGCTACAGATATTAAGTCTTTCAGGTCCGGTTGAATTGACAACTCAGTTGCTAATACTTGAGAATATTCTTTGGCCCCCCTTGTGTCGAATACATTAATTTGGATTGAATACTCTACCCTCGAAAACTGTTGCGATCCCCGATACTTATGGGTTATCAGCGGCGCCAACTGATTCGATCGAACGCCCCCTCTTATTTGGGTCGGCTCTACTCCAAAACAGAGGGTAAGTATAGTTAGGTTTTTTCTAGATCCAAATCTGTTGGAATCGATTGCACTGGCGATTCTAATCCAATCGATTGTCGGTGGATCACAACAATGTTGTAGTGGTAGTTAGGGTGTTCATGCTACAGCCCCACACTGACTAGGTTGTTCTTTCTATCACAACAATGCTAGGTTGGTAGTTAGGATGTTCTTGCTACCGCTTAGGGTGTGCATGCTACTGCCCTACACTGACTAGGCTGTTCTTCCTATCACGACAATGCTACATTGGTAGTTAGGGTGTTCTTGGTATAATCACAATGTCGGACAGGTTGTTGTTGCAATCAGGTTGCTCCGTTGTTGGCAGAATCACAATGCTAGTTAGGGTGTGTGCATGCACATATAGTTGTGTGCATGACCATATAATGGGTGCTACGTTTTTGCATGATCATAGTGGGCCAATGCATGCATATGGTATAAATAGTTGTAAGACAAATGTGAATGCATTTTGGGCAGTTCTGATCATAACACCACCCAGGTGCAACTACCATGATTGTTGGTAGTTGCAATTGGACAGTGATATGATCTAACCATAGCAGTATCCAATTGCAACTTCCATGATCAGTGCATGATTGGACATGTGCATGCATGTTGGGAAGTTGCTACGATCATGGCAATTGCTGTGATAGTATGATTCACTCTATACAACTCTCGTCCACTAAACTGACAAGGCCATGAAGATGCAGCGGGACACCTTCGATAGATGGGCGTAGGTCGACGCTGGCGCCGAGGATGCCAATGACATCCCGGCCAACCGGTGGCTCAAGAGGATGGACATGCCGGGTAGGCTTGCCGCGATTAGCTGGTCATTGGGCATTTGGCATAGGCCTATACTTGGCCATGAGGAGAGGGCACAGGAGCCACTCAGGTATCTATGTTCCCATCGAGGACATAGCCATGCTTGTCATAATGGAGGCCTTCCGGCCGGTGATGAAATTGTGGCTCCTCCTAAAGCCTCTTTGCTTCCTCAGGTTGTCATCTAACAAATGATGTGAGTTCTAGGTACAGAACCTGAACTTCCACGGGAAGATGGTATTGGGGAGGGGTTGGGACTACTTCTGGAACAACCACAAGATCGTCCCCGACGACATGCTTGTCCTGAGGCTGTCTGGCCTGGGCCTCAAAGTGCAGATCTACAATGCCTCCACCTCTACCATGTGTAGGGTCGAGAGCCAGGAGCAGTGTTGCTAGGCGACATCCGGTGTGCTCTCTAGTTAGCCCTTAAACTTGTTGTCAATATAGGTGTGTTTGTTCTGAACTTGTCATGAATTTCTTTGCAAACTTGTTTTTCAGTCTGGGTGTATATTTTGGCTAGGGATCAATGCTACTTCTTGAGCTTGCATTGGTTTTTCCACTGAAGAGGAATAGGTGATGCAGCAAAGTAGAGATAAGTATTTACCTCAGTTTGAGAACAAAGGTATCAATCCGGTAGGAGAATGGTACGTCCATTTTGCATCATGTTTTCCTACTGTTATTTATGATGTTTTTATGCATAATAATGCCTTTTTGAGTAATTCTAATGCCTTTTATCTCATAATATGCAAGGTTCACACAAAGAGGGAGAATACTGGCCGCTGGAATTCTGGACCTGAAAAAGGTACGCCAGGCTACCTATTCTGCACAACTCCAAATGAGCTGAAACTTCATGAGGAATTTTTATGGAATAAATAAGAATTATTGGAGCAAATAACTACCAGAGGGGGCCCATCAGGTGGGCACAACCCACCTGGGCGCGCCAGGGAGCCCAGGCGTGCCCTGGTGGGTTGTGCCCTCCTCGGCCCACCTTCGGTGCCCATCCTCTGGTATATAAGTCATTTTGACCTAGAAAAAATAAGGAGAGGACTTTCGGGATGAAGTGTCCTCGTCTCAAGGCAGAACTTGGGCAAGAGCACTTTTGCCCTCTGGCGGAGCGATTCCGCCAGGGGAACTATGGCACCCCGGCTCAGAGCAACCGGTTTACCTTGCATTGCCATCCCAGAGATCAAATCTTCTGGCAACACACAACATCTTGGTACAGAAAACAACCGCTTTATTGATTCTAGCAAAAACATAGTGTGATATTACATCAAGTAGAGAGGCCAAGCGGCACACACGGTGTGGCTGAACAATATGTACATTATTTAGTGAAAAAAAGGGGCCTCGATCACGACAACTACGCGGCAGCAGAATGACGATGAGGCGGGACTCCATAGCAGAGGGACACCGATGTGGACGCGATCTAGACACGGAAACACTCTGATGCAGTTAGGCTTTCCTGAAAGCCGGCATAACACGCCAGGTCATTACATTGAAAATACTTGCAAGCTCGCAACAAGCATAAACATAATGGCAAACAATATCATGACATTTAATCAAGTTGAATGCAGATAAAAACATACTACTCATGCCATGCAACCAAACTTGTGCACCGAGTCCCTCAGACTCTCTTACCAACGGGTTACCTCATAAACAAATTGTGATCATTCCCAGATCACAAACAAAACCAACACTTTGGTTTCCACAACATAAGTCTCACTGATCTCACCATCACATAATTAGAGCCAAACATATAACTCTGTGTGCAAGATTACTTATTAATGTTGATCCATGGTGTGACTTACTCACGAGTTGTGTCCGTAACCGAGGACGCGGCTATCGATAGATTAAATACACTCTGCAGAGGGAGCGCACTGTACCCACACCACGGAACCCATGGCCTCACACTCCCATTCGGGTGGACCAACGACATTCTGACGGAACTCCCCCATTGACATGACACTATCTCGGCCACTCCGACTATCTCCCCACTGAGCTAAGTCATGGGTGGCCCCGTGCCTAAAGGCATCTACGGCCACCGTCGTGGCAAAACTTAAACGGTCCCAAAAGGGGACAAGGTACACAACATCAACAACTGGCACACAAAGTTATGTCTGCTTATCGGGTAGGGTACCGCATGCCCATAACCTTCCCTCGTTGGAGGCACCAACCAAAGGCATGACAACGTACCGACTAAAGGCCTTCCCATAAAGGAAAATGTGGTTGCAATTGGAAAAACTCGATTCAGTGGCACCATGACCCGATCAACTTTATATTCAAGTTCATTTAACATCAGGTTTAACTTGAAGTAAAAATACTCGAGTCACCATATGCCATGATCATGCAACCATACGGCATGCATCACATATCACTTAGAATAAACAGATCAACATCATGAAAAGTTCTACTTGCACAAATCATCACTAAACTTTACTGATTCTTTCTCACTGGTTATTAGCACTCATCATTTTTAGTTTTATCATTTACCACATGAAAACAAGCATTCACATAAGAAAATAATACCAATGCTAGTCATATCATAGTCATGGCAAAATCACATAGTCAAACTACTCATGCTTGCTCACACTAGTCTAGGTACTAACTTCTGTAAACTAAACACTTTACCCACGACAAAATAACTAACACAAGCATTATTCATTTAATAATTATATGCAAGAAATAACTTATTTTCAAGTTGGAAAATCATGAATATTGCAATGACACCATGAAAATGTCGGTGTGGCTTGCCTTAGTTCAGAGGAGCTTCACACTCCTCCTGGGTCTCTTCAAGACAAGCTTCTCCTTCTGAAAACAATTAAAATCACAAAAAGAAAATATCAAGAATACTTCTGAAAATTACCAGAAAATCTAGATAGCAGAGAAAATTCTCATTTTTGGTGTGCTGCTAGATCTTTTCAATAAGAACACAATGCAAGAAGAATCAACTCATTTGGACTTATGGTTAAAAAGTTACAGCATGTCAAAGTTTCTAGTCAAATTTTGAATTAATTTCAATAAAAAGAAAACCAAGGGGTGACGTAGATGGCGTATTCCAGGAATACGCCACCACTTATGCCGCTTTGGGTGTGAGCTGTGGGGCCGACAGCGGGCCCCACGCGTCAGGTCGGGGGAAGAGAGAGAGAGAGAAACATAGGTGGGTGGAGCTTCTCCGGCGAGGAGTGCCCGGCGACCGGAACCAGACGGATAGGAAGAGAGGGGGTCGAGGCGCACCTGCTTGTACCCGTGGTTTGGCCAGGGGTGGTCGGACGTGGCCAGAACTAGCCTCCCCAGCAGCTGCAGAATGTGGGGTTTGCCGTAGTTGGAGACAATGGTGACGTGGGCCTGCACCAGGGGCTCCAACGTGGTTGGACAGCACCAGTGCACCACCAGCAAGTCGCCTGAGGAGTGGGTGGAGCTCGAGAAGCACCAGAGTGAGGAGGGGGAGCTACGGGGGATCGCCAGCAAGCTCGGGTTGGGACGGCGGCCAGTTGCCTGCCCGGCCGGACTGCGGCTTAGCTACGTGCTCGTGAAGGTTGGGTGAGTGTGCAGTGATGCTCGATAAGGCTAGTGGCTGTATTTATAGGTGAGCGAGGAGGGGGATCGGGCTCCGCCGGAGAGCTTCTGGACATGGCGCCCAACGACGAACGACATCAGCGAGAGTGGGAGAAGGCGACGCAGATCACGCGACCACTATGGGACGGCAGAGACGAGCATAGGAGTGTGGGTGGCGACGTGCACAGTGGCACAGGCGCGCTGTATGCTTGGTTGCGTCATGCCCATGCCCACTGTGGCAAGCTACGGTGTCGGCGAGCGGCAAAGGCGAGTTAGTGGCGTCGGGACGGTGATTGTGGCACAGTTTGGCAAGGTGCGGCGGTCCGGGAAGCGAGCAAGAGCTCAACAAAGGATCGGGCGCGATGCAGAGCATGTCGTCGGCATGCCAGCACGCGTGGATGAATGTGGTCACCACATGAACTATGAAATCAGGCCGTGATAAGCATAAACTTCATGTCTGGTGTGTAGTCCTTCGTGGTTTGAGTGGTTCCAACGCTTTGAGTTGAACCCAGGAGCTTTGTGTGCGTGGTTTACTTCAGGGTAAGTTTCTGGACAGTAACTTCTGAGGTTAACTATGAGTTATCCAGTAAGAGTTTACATCTGAGCTTTGGGGTTTTGCAATCTCTTAGGATGGTAATGAAGCTCAAGAAAAATCAGCATCATTGGATCAAGGAAAAATATACTTGTTGTGTAAAGTGCCTATTCTGTCCAAAACAGAAATGATTTTTTGTAGAAAAAATATTCCAAAAAGTTATGCAATATTTTTACTCGAGGAGGTGCTCTAGGGTTCAAAGAATATTTGGGAATTTTCTTAGGATTTTTGGAGCAATAAAAATGAGGGTTGCTTTGGAGCACAAGTTTCTGAACTCGGTTTCAGAGAAGAAAATGAATATTTTCCTTTTATGAAAAATATTCCATGGGCCATTTTTGAGATTTTTCCAAGAAAGAAGGATGAGTTAGAGGTGGATGAGTCACTTGGGTGAAAATCAAGGACATGCCCATGTGTATAAGTCCATTTTAATTGATTCAAAATCTCCAAATTCAAAGCAGAAGCAAATGAAGTCCGGAAAAAGAGAGAAGGCAAAAATCAGGCTGTCACAAACCTCCCCACTTAAGATGAATCTCGTCCTCGAGATTCAGTTGCTCGGGAAAACAATTATGGGTAGGCTATCCTTAAAAATTCCTCTCTTTCCCGGGTTGCTCTTCTTCAGTGTGATGCTCCAACTGAACCTTATAAAACTTGATCCCCTTACTGCGAGTGACTCTTTCTGTCTCATCCAATATTCTGAACGGTCTCTCCTCATAGGTTAAATCCTTGGCAAGCTCTATTTCTGACATATCAGTCCTTTTCTCGGGTGGTGAAATACACCTTCTCAGCTGTAAGACATGGGCCACTGTCAGTGCGAGGATGACACCTATGGGATCACGAGAATCCCTACTACAGTTGCGAGGCACGGGGTTGCGAGAAGGGCGGATCAAACAGGTAGCACACGGGTTCTTTATCTAGGTTTGGGCCGCGAGGATGCGTAAAACCCTACTCCTGCTTTGATGATTTATTTATCTGAATTCTTGAGCTATCAATGGGGCGTGAGGAGCTCCAAAAAGCCTAATCCCCCTCCTGGTCGCCCTGGGCCTCCTTTTATAGGGAAAGCGGTCGCCACAGTGGCACACAGGAGGTGGAAAGGGCATAGTGATACGAGTTTATCCCTCGCATTACATGACAAGGCGCATTTAATGCATCGTGCTTAGGTGTCCCTACTTTATCGGGGACGGGGAAGAGCCCAGTCTTGTCCGTCGCCGATCCCTTTCGCATCGACACGCGCCCTGGCTAGCGGTGCCCATAGTGCCATGTAGGCAGGCATGTAGCTGAGGTGGCGTAGCGGTGGGCCTCCACGAAGATCTGCTTGCCGCCACGCAGGTGCTTGCCCAACTGGTTGGGTCAGCAGCCGCATGCGAACGGCGGTGGAGGTTTGGAATTGGCGTGGGCCTGACGGTGGCCCTACGGGTGTCTTTAGCAAGGGCCTCGCCGTAGCCCCAGCAAGGGTCTTGCCGGGGCCCCGGCAAGGGTCTTGCCGTGGCGTCTGCTATCATCCCCGGCAAGGCTCCTGTCGGGGACCTTGTGGTCCTCCTTGGCTGGGATCCCGCCAGGGGTCGTTATCTTCTATAGTGTGTATTTGATCTTGAATGTCTTCACAAAGATCTGCATGCCACCACGGGGATGTCTCCCGAATCCTTGCCCCATGGGTGCAGTGGACTCAAGGGTGATTCGCTCCGTAGGTGTGGGGCGAGCTGCCACGGCAAGGGCCTTGTCGGGTTTGCTAAAACCGCCCCCAGCAAGGATCTTGCCAGGGGAGTCCGCTTCGTCCCCTTTTCTCTTTGTGGTCTTGATTTTGGCGTCGTTCTGCTCTTTCCGGGCTTCGGCCTTACCTTGGCTTACTTCCCTTGCCTTGCTTGGCGCGGTGGCGTCCGTGGCTCGAACTGCCCGTGTACAGTTATAGGGGTACAAAAAGTGTACCCCTCTTTTTGTACACCGACAGGAGCCCCCGGGCCTGGTCCACACGTGAGCGTAATCGCGTTGTTGGGCTAGGCCCAAAAACGGTGAGCGGGCAGGCGGGGTAGTTTTTACCGCGGTAAGTTCCTTCGCGCACCGCGCTTCCCATGCCTCCCGCGCATGGCTCGGCGTGGGTAGGCGTGTGTGACATGGGCGGCATGCGTGGGGCTGAGCTCTGCACGCATGCGTCACGTCGCAGTTAAAAGGGGGCGGTTCGCACCTTCCCCATAAACGGAGGGAGGTGTGGAGGCTCGGCCCATTTACCGAACGGGGTCGGGGCATGGTCTTCAAGGCGTCCCCCCCCCCCCCCCACGATCATGGGGTGGGGAGAGGTCACCTCACCTGTCGCCTCGGTCCTGCATGCCCGCCACGTGGTTCTCACGCGCTCAGGGTGGCGAACGGTGTAGGCGGGGAACCGGGCAGTCGCGGGCCGGGCAGCAAGTTGGTCCCAGTTCCCTGCGCCTTCCGCGTCTTGATTGGCTGAGTGGGGTGGATGAGCCCCCATCCTGGCTCTTTATAAAGAGCCAGGGGGGAAGGAAATGGAGTCCCGCACTCTTCCGTCTTCTTTTTTCTTCAGCTTCTGCTCTTCTGCTCCCCCATCCGCCATGGAGAGAGGGGATCCTGGCTCTTCAACAGTGGCGGCGAGGGTCGCTGCTCGACAACGCGCCCTCCCTTCCCCTTTACTCGTGGTGGCAGAGCTAGCCGCGAGGGGAAGGGGGAGGGGGCGAGGCCGCGAGCAAGGCCGCGGGCGAGGTCGAGGCGCTCAGGGAAGAGGAGAATGGGGCGGCGCACTGGTCCCGCCTCCGCTAGTAGTTCCTCCCCCCATGGAGGGCCATGTTGGAGATGACCCTTGCGAGTTCTTCGTCAGGCTGCGCCGGTCGCCCCGCCGTCGTCTTCGTCTCTCGACTCCATTCGCGAGCGAGATGGAGCTGGATCCGCCAGAGTCCTTGCAGTTGCACATGAGGGGTTGTTGGATCAGTGGTACGCGAGCTCGCGTTGACTTCCCAGCCCCTCACGTGATGTATCTTGGCCGAGGGTGGAAGACGTTCGCTCATATCCACCGCTTGACGTCGGGGCTTACCCTCCATTTCAAGCTGATGGAGGGCGGCCTCCTCTCCGTCAAGGTCTTTGGGTGCTTCGGGACTCGGGCAAGGTGCTGTGTGGAGAGCTCTTCTGATAGCGAAGACTCCTCCTCGGGCGGGAGTGATGAGGAGGACAGCATCAGCGACGACGAGGGTAGTGGGCGGCAGGATGACGGGTCCGACTAGGTGTCGGGCGTCGCTCCGTGCGGCACCGGCGATCCCATCATCCGTGTCGCCGGCTTCCTGAACTTCTCGGGGTCGTCTCCTTGGGAGGCTGGCGTTGGGAGGCTGCGGAAGAGGAAGAGGGCGGGCGGCAAGGCCGTCAAATCAGAGTACGCGGGCAGCGACGCCTTCGACGCGTGCTGACGTCCTGCCGCCTCGTCTTCGAGCTCTGCTTCCGGCGCTGCCAGCACCATCTAGCCTTCGGACGGTGACCAAGATGTTCTCTTGGTGCCTCCTGCCACCCGTAGCTCGCCTAGGCGCTCCCTTTTGCCCTTTTGCCTCTTTGACCTGCCTCCTAAGGAGAGGGACAAGAAAGGGATTACGGGCACCTTATCTCTTTTTAGTTTGTAAGCCTTTAGGCTCCAGCTGAATTTAAAACTTGTAATCCCATCATTCATGTTTTTCATTCCCTATGGGCCGTACCTGAGTGGAATGTTTTTAATGAAAAGGGGATGCTTGCCGGGTCATTTGTTTGCGAGTAGAACCCCCGATGAGGAATAAATCCTTGATATCCTTAAGATAAACATTTCCTTGCCCGGCAACAGGCCCTGCCGTCTTCCCACTTCGCTTGACCTTTCTCACGCTTTCGGCGGAGGCAGGGATGAGGTGGGTTCAGGCTCCTTGTTTCATTCTTTTGCTGCCGCGACTATGACCAAACCTGGCCCCAGGAACGAGCCCTAGAGCCTAGAGCTTTTAGGGGAGCACGGTAGCTTTGGGAAAAAAATGAGGTTTCACATCCCTCAGTCCATAGGGGAATGCATGATAAGGGATGAAGAACTTATCTGAAGCTGTAGCCCCCGGCAACTCTGGTTTGCCGTGGGCAAATCATTGTACTCGCAGCCCCGGCAATACTGGCTTGCCGGAGTTTAGATGCCAGTCTGTTTCTCTTTTCTTTCTCGTCCCCAAGTGATCCGACAAGGATATCTGTGAGTCCTGCGAACCAAAGAAGACAAAAGATCGGCAAAGAGACGCACACTCGACCTCTAAGCTAGGGGTTAGTCGCCGCTAAGCACTATCAACCCTAACCAAGGACGAGACTTGACCTAGCATGCAGGCTATAACTTAGGGCGCCAGCGCTTCATTTATTTATTCTCAGGGTCTGCGACTGGCTTTGTACAAAGGGTTACATGCATCATCGGCAATGCTTGTACAAAAGGTGGCTTGCCGAGGGGCCCGGCAAGCCACGCCTCACGGGTAAAACTTGCGAAGATGCTCAATGTTCCAGGAGTTACTCACCGGAACAGCATCTTCAGTCTCCAGGCGGACTGCGCCGGGCCTGGTGACTCGTATTACCTGATAAGGGCCCTCCCACTTTGGCTTCAACTTGTTGGAATTCTTGGCCGATTGAACGCGCCGAAGGATAAGGTCGCCTTCCTCAAGGCTCCGGGCATGAACCTTGCGGCTATGGTAGCGGCGCAAGGCTTGCTGGTAGCATGCTGCTCTTACAGCCGCCCGAAGACGATCTTCGTCAAGGAGCACTGTGTCATCTTGCCGCAGTTGCTCTTGCTCAAGCTCGTCATAAGCGAGCACTCGAGGTGACCCGTATATGAGTTCAGTGGGGAGAACTGCTTCCGCCCCGTATACCAGGGCAAAAGGTGTCTAGCCGGTGGCTCGATTTGGCGTCGTCCTGATCGACCAAACAACCGTCGGCAACTCATCAATCCAGTGCCTTCCACTCTTATGCAGCCTGTCAAAGGTTTTGGTCCTCAAGCCTCACAGTACTTCAGCATCTGCCCTCTCAGCTTGACCATTGCTTTGCGGGTGAGCAACGAAAATAAAACAGACTCTGCTGCTGAGGTCTTGGATATATTGCATGAAGGTGCGGCTTGTGAACTGGGTGCCGTTGTCGGTGATAACCCTGTTAGGTACGCCAAAACGGCACACTAGTCCCTTGAAGAACTTGACGGCTGACTGGGTTGTGACCTTCCTTACTACCTCCACCTCTGGCCACTTTGTGAACTTGTTGATTGCGATGTACAAGTACTCAAAGCCCCCGACAGAGCGGGGGAAAGGGCCCAGTATGTCGAGCCCCCAGACCGAGAAGGGCCAGGAGAGAGGAATGCTTTGAAGGGCTTGGGCTGGCTGATGGAACTTCTTTGAATGGAACTGACACGCTTCACACCTGGTGACTAGTGTCGTTGCATCCTGGAGGGCGGTGGGCCAGAAGAAGCCTTACCGGAATGCCTTGCCGGCAAGGGCCCTTGACCCAATGTGGGACCAACAGTTGCCTCCGTGTATCTCCACCAACAGCTCCAGTCCTTCCTCTCGAGGGATACACTTCAATTTCACACCGTTCGGCCTCTTTCTGTACAGGACATCATCGACGAACTGGTACATGGTAGAGCGACGGGCTACTTTCTCCGCTTCTTCCTCCTCCTCAGGAAGTTCCCCTGTTTGGAGGAATGAGACGGTATGTTGTGCCCATGCTGGAGCCTGGGGCTCGACGGCGAGGGCTAAAGGCATTTCCTCCGCTATAGGAGCGGTTGTCTCGACGGTGAGAGCTTGACGCTCCGCCGGAGCCAGTCGTCCTGTGGCGGGCTCAGTATCCTTGGCTACATCCTTGCCGGCTGCTCCGGGGAGCTCGGCGGGGAAGTACTTGTCGGGCCCTGATTTCCTCCTCTTATTCTGCTCTGTTGATGGATCAACGGATGGCTGAGTTAGCTGAAGCACAAAGGTACCTGGTTCCACAGGTAGCTTGAGGGCAGCGCGTTTGGACAGGTAATCGGTGATATCGTTCTCCGCTCGGGGAACGTGTTCAGCCTGTATACCGTCAAAACGCTCTTCTAGCTTTCTTACTTCATCGATGTAGGCCTTCATCAACGGGCTCTGGTAATCCTTGTTGACTTGCTTGACGATGAGCTACGAGTCCCCCCTGACGATGAGTTTCTTGATTCCGAGGTCCGCTGCGATTTGAAGACCGGCAAGCAGCCCTTCATACTCTGCCGTATTGTTGGTTGACACCTCCCTGGGGAAGTGCATATGGATCACGTACTTGAGGT
Source organism: Triticum dicoccoides (assembly GCF_002162155.2). Taxonomy (NCBI): domain Eukaryota; kingdom Viridiplantae; phylum Streptophyta; class Magnoliopsida; order Poales; family Poaceae; genus Triticum; species Triticum dicoccoides. The sequence continues at coordinate 178,743,558 of NC_041381.1, forward strand.
GCTCTCCAGTGGGCGCGACAAGCAGTACACCAGCCCCGGCGCCTTGTAAGGAGAAAGCACCATCAAAGTACATGATCAATCACAACTTTCTTCCTTGCCGGGGAGAGCAGTCTCTTGAGCTTCTTCGTCGGGCGTTGCGGTCCATTCTGCAATGAACTCCGCTAGGACTCGACTCTGAATTGTCGAGGTACTTTCAAACTTGAGGCCAAAGCTGGACAGCTCCAGTGCCCATTCCACAATCCTTCACGTCGCGTCCGGATTGTGCAATATCCGTTGCAGAGGGAAGCGAGTGACGACGGTGATTTCGTGTGCCTGGAAGTAGTGGCGCAGCTTCCTTGAGGCCATAAGAAGGCCGAAGAGCAATTTCTGCACGCCGGAGTACCTTGATCTAGCCCCCTGCAGGAGGGAACTAACAAAGTAGACCGGGTGCTGCACCATTTTCTTCTTCGGCGGCACGTCAACTGGCTGTGTTGTCTCTGCGTTGGTGGTGTCGGGCTCTACCGCTGCCATATCCTCGTCGTTGACCTCTCTCTGTGCCACTAGCGCGACGCTGACCACCTGGTCCATTGCCGCCGGGTATAGCAGCAACAACTCCTGTGGCCTAGGCGCGACTAGTATTGGCGTGGAGGAGAGGTACTTCTTCAAACCTTGCAATGCTGCTTCGGCTTCTGGCGTCCACTCCATCGGGCCCGCCTTTTTCAGGATCTTGCAAAAGGGAAGGGCGCGCTCGGCAGACTTGGAAATGAACCTGCCCATGGCGGCAACGCAACCAGCAAGCCGACGCACATCCTTGATTCGCTTGGGTGCTTCAATCTGCTCTATAGCTTTGATTTTGTCCGGGTTGGCCTCTATCCCATGTTGTGACACCAAGAACCCGAGAAGCTTGCCGGACGGGATGCCAAAGACGCACTTCTCAGGGTTCAGCTTGAGATTGATCTTGCGCAGGTTTGCAAATGTTTCTTGCAAATCTGGTATGAGGGTTGCCCTATCCTTGGTTTTGACCACTATGTCATCCATATAAGCCTCCATATTTCTATGGAGCTGGGTTCAAAACCAATTTGGACCGCCCTCGCAAACGTCGATCCAGCACTCTTCAACCCGAAAGGCATCCGCATGAAACAATACGTACCACATGGGGTGATGAATGTTGTTTTATCTTCGTCTTCTCTTGTCATGAAGATCTGGTGGTAGCCGGAGTAGGCTTCGAGGAATGACAGCAGGTCACACCCAGCCGTGGAGTCAACAATCTGGTCGATGCGCGGCAACGGGAAGGGGTCCTTAGGGCAAGCCTTATTGATATCTGTGTAATCAATACACAGTCTCCACTTCCCATTTTCCTTGCGCACCACGACCGGATTGGCCAACCACGTTGGATGGAGCACTCCCCTTACCAAACCCGGTGCTTCCAGTTTCTGGATCTCTTCAGTAATGAACTCTTGTTGTTCCAAAGCTTGCTTTCTGACCTTCTGCTTGATGGGCCGTGCATGAGGACAGACAGCAAGGTGGTGCTCAATCACCTCCCTGGGAACACCGGGGATGTCGGAAGCTTGCCATGCAAACACATTGACATTCGCCCGCAGGAAGGTGACGAGCGCGTCTTCCTATTTGCCGTCAAGGGTGGAGCTCATGGTAAAAGCTCCTCCCGTGCCGTCCTCATTGACAGAGACCTTCTTGGTTCCCAGTGATACGGCCCTGGGCTTCTTGTTCCCGCCGGTGGAGTTCTCTGGCACGTCCTCGACGGCAGCGCTACACTCCGAAGAGGTGCACTTGCCGGAGTGGGTGTCCGAGGTCTCACCGGTCTTCTTCTTCTTCTTCCCTCCCGGGGTCCCGGCGGCAGGAGCAAGTGCCCTAGCGGCGGCAGCTGCTGCAATTGCTTGGTGGTATAGTTGGTCAGCGCAAACCAACGCATCTTTCTTGTTGGAGGGGATGGTGATGATCGTCACAGGTCCAGGCATCTTTAGGGTGTTGTAGGCGTAGTGTGACGCCGCCATGAACTTGGCCAGCACTGGGCGGCCAAGGATCCCATTGTAGGGCAAGGGAATCCTGGCAACATTGAACACGATCCTCTTCGTCCTGAAGTTCAGGTCGCTTCCAAAAGTCACGGGCAGCGTGACCTTTCCCTTGGGTTGGCTTCTTCCCGGGTTGACCCCCTGAAACGTGCCCATCTCTTCGAGGTCTCCATCAGGAATCTGCAGTTTCTCGATCACGCCAGGCGAGATCAAGTTCAGACCGGCCCCGCCATCGACTAGCATCTTCGTCACCTTGAGGTTACGTATTGTTGGTGAAACCAACAATGGCAAGAACCCGGCCGCAGTAGTGCGATCAGGGTGGTCCTTAGTGTCGAAAATGATAGGTGTGCTGGACCACTTCAACGGCCTTTGGGCATCAAACGACGGCTCTGCCGCTGTAATCTCTCGCGCCCACTGTTTAAACCGGCAGTGAGAAGTATGCAGCGAGGCGCCGCCGTTGATGCACATGGCCTCTGTAGCTTTCTGAAACTTGGTCGCCGGATTCGTCGTCCTCTTCATGATCGTCGTCTTCTGGCTTTCTGTCACGGCCCCGGGCAGGCCTCTCCTGTTGCTTATCCTTGCCGCGACGGCCCGCCTGGCCGTCACGCTTCTTGCCGGACCCCTCAGCACCGTCTGGTCCCTTCTCCTTGTCTCACCTCTCATACTCAGCCCTCTGCTTCTCAGCGAGGAGCTCAACCTATCGGCAGTCCTGGAGAGCATGGCCCTTGGTGTGATGGGTCTTGCAGTATCGCTTGTCGGAGTTTCCCGGCTTCTCGGCAGCCGCCAAGGCCTGGCATGCGACACACCTGGCAACCTCCTTGCCGGGGTCATCTGCCTTGGTTTTCTTGGTGGAGCCGGCGTCTTTGGATCCCTCGACGGCAAGCACGGCTTTTCCTTTGCGCTTCTTGTTGCGGCACCGGCCTTTCTTCGCCGGGGCGGCAGTATCCTCATCTGAGGAGTCGGTTTCCACACCCGCATCTTCGCCGGGGTACTTCCTTCCCTCTTCGGCTCGGGCACATTTGTCAGCAAGAACATAGAGTTCTGGCACATCCCTCACCTTGTTCATTGCCAGCTCTTCGCGCATCTTGCGGTTACGCACATTCTGGTGGAACGCGCTGATGATGGCGGCAGGGTGAACATCAGGGATATTGTACTGTACCCGGCTGAACTTCTGAATATACTTGCGGAGACTCTCGCCTCCCTTCTTGGGAATGACGTGCAGGTCGCTTGCTTGGCCATGGGCTTGGTGGCCTCTAGTAAAGGCGCCCACGAACTCATGGCACAAATCCGACTAGGAGGAAATAGAGTCTACCGTCAAGTGCATCAACCAAGACATGGCATTGGGTTTAAGAGCCAACGGAAAGTAATTCGCAAGCACCTTATTGTTGCGGGCTCCGGCAGCTTGCATCGCGATGGTGTAGACACTGAGGAACTCGGACGGATGGGTCTTGCCACAGTACTTTTCGCCCACGTCAGGTTTGAAGGTGCGGTGAGTGGGCCACTGGAACTGCCGCAGCTCATGGGTAAAAGCCGGACAGCCAACCTCGTAAGGTAGGCCTCCAGGCTCCCCGGTGCTGGGTGGCTCACAGCAGGCCCTGCTCGCCTGTCTCATTGGTGGCACGCCCCGCGCCAGCGCTCGATAGTGGTTCGAGCGTCTTCATGTTCTCGTTCCCGAAGAACTTGACGCTGGTCATAGTGGGCCCGCGGGTTGGACGATGCTACGGAGATCTCATCGCCCGTGACGTCGCGACGGGCTGGCGTCCGAGGTACCGGGCGAGGATTAGGCGAGTGCACCGTGGTCGCGGCGCCGCCGGCTCTTCTGCCACCGGCGCGAGGGACTCCGTCGGAGCGTCGACCCGGGGGCTCCACCGGGCTCGGTTCGTCTCTGTTGGCCATCTCAACAAGACTTCGGATAGTGGCTCTCCATTCGTCGAGTTTCCCCGTGACGGGAGGGAAATCGAGGAGCAACTACGTGCGTGCCAGGGCTTCTGCTAGTGTTGGTGGCAGCGAAACCTGCATGGATCGCGACGCGCTTCGACTTCTGACTATGTCAGAAGGAGTTCTATCACGACCCCGCGGTCGCATGCCATCTTCACCAGCACCTCGGCGGGCGGGCAGGTCTTCTAAATCCCGGGAGCGGCGCTCGGGGCTCTTTCCGCGGCGATGCCCGGGGTCCTCGGCGTGATCACGCCGTTCATCGCGCGCCGCTTGAGAAGAGCGTGCCGTCGGTGTCAACGTGGGAGACTTGGAAGCCCTCGCGTCGCCTTCAGGCGGGGCGACGGTGATCCTGGAAGGCCCCGCGCCACCCGCGGAGGGCCTGGATCCGTCTTTGGATTTGGCAGCGTGCTGCCCGTTACCAGGCGCACGAACATCGCCGCCTCCCAAACTTCGGCTGCTGGGACGGTGTTGATGTTCGCGCACGGCGCCCCAGGTCCTTTCTGCGGCCGGTCCGCTTCTCGCCCGCGTCGGGACGGAATGTCCGGCTCCCGACGGGCCAACCGCCACCGTCATCTTCTTCTTGGGTGCCATGACGATGAAGAAGCATCGAACTAACTGCTAGAGCCGATTCTCACAACCGCGCCCCCTACCTGGCGTGCCAAAGATGTCGGTGCAAAGACGACACCTATGGGATCACGAGAATCCCTACTACGGTTGCGAGGCATGGGGTTGCAAGAAGGGCGGATCAAACAGGTAGCACACGGGTTCTTTATCCAGGTTCGGGCCGCAATGATGCGTAAAACCCTACTCCTGCTTTGATGATTTGTTTATCTGTGTTCTTGAGCTAGCAATGGGGCGTGAGGAGCTCCAAAAAGCCGAATCCCCCTCCTGGTCGCCCTAGGCCTCCTTTTATAGGGAAAGGGGTCGCCACAGTGGCACACAGGAGGTGGAAAGGGCATAGTGATACGAGTTTATCCCTCGCATTACATGACAAGGAGCATTTAATGCGTCGTGCTTAGGTGTCCCTACTTTATCGGCGACGGGGGAGAGCCCAGTCTTGTCCGTCACCGATCCCTTTCGCATTGACACGTGCCCTGGCCAGCGGTGCCCGTGGTGCCATGTAGACAGGAAGGTAAGGATCTTGCCGGGGGAGTCCGCTTCGTCCCCTTTGCTCTTTGTGGTCTTGGTCTTGGTGTCGTTCTACTCTTTCCGGGCTTCGGCCTTACCTTGGCTTACTTCCCTTGACTTGCTTGGCGTGGTGGCGTCCGTGGCTCGAACTGCCCGTGCACAGTTATAGGGGTACAAAAAGTGTACCCCTCTTTTTGTACACCGACAGACATTGATACGTCTCCAATGTATCTACTTTTCCAAACACTTTTGCCCTTGTTTTGGACTCTAACTTGCATGATTTGAATGAAACTAACCCGGACTGACGTTGTTGTCAGCAGAACTGCCATCGTGTTATTTTTGTGCAGAAAACAAAAGTTCTTCGAATGACCTGAAAATTCATGGAAATTACTTTCGGAAAATATAAAAAATACTGGCGAAAGAATCAAGGCCAGGGGCCCACACCCTGTCCACGAGGGTGGGGGCGCTCCCCCTCCCCCTGGGCGCGCCCCCTGCCTCATGGGCCCCCTGGTGCTCCACCAGCCTCAACTCCAACTCTATATATTTGCTTTCGCAGAGAAAAAAATCAGAGAGAAAGTTTCACCACGTTTTACGATATGGAGCTGACGCCAAGCCCTAATCTCTCTCGGGAGGGCTGATTAGGAGTCCGTTCAGGGCTCCGGAGAGGGGGATTCGTCGCCGTCATCATCATCAACCATCCTCCATCACCAATTTCATGATGCTCACCGTCGTGCGTGAGTAATTCCATCATAGGCTTGCTGGACGGTGATGGGTTGGATGAGATTTACCATGTAATCAAGTTAGTTTTGTTAGGGTTTGATCCCTAGTATCCACTATGTTCTGAGATTGATATTGCTATGACTGTGCTATGCTTAATGCTTGTCACTAGGGCCCGAGTGCCATGATTTCAGATCTGAACCTATTATGTTTTCATGAATATATGTGAGTTCTTGATCCTATCTTGCAAGTCTCTAGTCACCTATTATGTGTTATGATCCGACAACCCCGAAGTGACAATAATCGGGATACTTCTCGATGATGACCGTAGTTTGAGGAGTTCATGTATTCACTAAGTGCTAATGCTTTGGTCCGGTACTCTATTAAAAGGAGGCCTTAATATCCCTTAGTTTCCATTAGGACCCCGCTGCCACGGGAGGGTAGGACAAAAGATGTCATGCAAGTTCTTTTCCATAAGCACGTATGACTATATTCGGAATACATGCCTACATTACATTGATGAATTGGAGCTAGTTCTGTGTCACACTATGTTATAACTATTACATGAGGAATCGCATCCGACATAATTATCCATCACTGATCCAATGCCTACGAGCTTTTCACATATTGTGCTTTGCTTATTTACTTTTCCGTTGCTATTGTTGCAATTACTACAAAACTGCTATCGTTACTTTTATCACTTTTACCATTACTATCGTACTACTTTGCTACTAAATACTTTACTGCAGATACTAAGTTATCCAGGTGTGGTTGAATTGACAACTCAACTGCTAATACTTGAGAATATTCTTTGGCTCCCCTTGTGTCGTATCAATAAATTTGGGTTGAATACTCTATCCTCGAAAACTGTTGCGATCCCCTATACTTGTGGGTTATCAAGACTATTTTCTGGCGCTGTTGCCGGGGAGCATAGCTCTATTCTTTGAGTAACTTGGGATTTATATCTGCTGATCACTATGAGGAACTTGAAAGACGAAAGAACTAAGATTTTCCCTCAACTACGAGGGGAGGTAAGGAACTGCCATCTAGCTCTGCACTAGATTCTCCTTCTGTTTTGAGTAAGCTTGCGACACCTAAACCTGCTACTTCTATGAATTATGATATGTCACATGCTATTGATGATGCCACTTCTGCTATGCATGATACTTATGATGAAACTACTTCTATGGTTGATACTATTGTGCCATTACGTGAATATCTTGATGAACAACTTGCTAGGGTTAGAGAGAATGAAATTATAGATGATGAAATTATTGAAGATAGTGATGATGAAGGTTCTCCCCCTAAGTATGAATTCCTTGTTGTTCCTGAGGTTTATGTTATGGAGGAAGAAGTTGCTAGAGCTATTCTTGCTTGCAATGATAGATATGATCTTAAGAAGTTATTAGCTAAATGGAAGCAACAATCTCTGAATTCTAGAAAGAAATATGACCCTGCTTTTGCTACTTCACCTATCTTTGTTACTGATAAGGATTATGAATTCTCTGTCGATCCTGAGATAATTACTTTGGTTGAATCTGATCCTTTCTATGGCTATGAATCTGAAACTGTTGTGGCACATCTTACTAAATTAAATGATATAGCCACCTTGTTCACTAATAATGAGAAATCTCGCTACTATTATATCCTAAAGATATTTACGTCCTCATTCAAGGGAGATGCTAAAACTTGGTTTAATTCTCTTGATCCTGGTTGTGTCCGTAGTCCCCAGGATATGATTTATTACTTCTCTGCTAAATATTTCCATGCTCATAAGAAACAAGTTGCCTTGAGGGAAATATATAATTTTGTGCAAATCAAAGAAGAGAGTCTCCCACAAGCTTGGGGAGGCTTCTCCGATTACTTAATGCTTTGCCTGATCATCCTCTTAAGAAAAATGAAATACTTGATATCTTTTATAATGGACTAACCAATGCTTCCAAGGACCACTTGGATAGTTGTGATGGTTGTGTTTTCAGGGAAAGAACAGTCGACCAAGCTGAATTGTTATTGAATAATATGTTGACTAATGAAAATAATTGGACTCTTCCTGAGCCAATTGAGCCAACTCCTGAGCCTATCCCTAAACCAACTCCGAAGAAAAGGGGAGTTTCATTTCTCAGTCCTGAAGATATGCAAGAGGCAAAGAAATCTATGAAAGAAAAAGGTATTAAGGCTGAAGATGTTAAGAATTTACATCATATTGAAGAAATACATGGTCTTAATATACCGCCTATCAAAGAAACACATTGTCTTGATAACCCGACACAGGTAGTAAAGGTAAATTCTCTCTATAGATATGATAAGGTTGAAATCCCATCTACTAAATTTCATAGCCAATGTTTAGATGAATTTGATGACTTTATGGCTAGGCAAGAAACTTTTAATGCTTATGTTGGTAGAGAATTAAAGAGTAATGCTTACATGATTGGACGCTTGATTGATTATATGGCTAGAGTTAAAGGTGAACTTAAACTCATTAGCAAATATGCTTCTATGGTTACCACTCAAGCGGAGCAAGTAGTTAAAGCTCAAAGTGATTTCCTCTATGAATTAAATAATAAACATGACTTTGCTGTTAGAGTGGCTACTAGAACTGGTAGAATGACTCAGGAACCTTTGTATCCTGAAGGCCACCCTAAGAGAATTGATAAAGATTCTCAGAGAAATAATGTAGATGCACCTAGTCCTTCTAAAAAGAAGAAAAAGAAAGATGATAGGACTTTGCATGCTTCTAGTGAACCTGTTGTAGACACACCTGAGAATCCTAATGATATTTCTATTTCTGATGCTAAAACACAATCTAGTGATGAACATGAACCTAGTGATAATGTTGATGATAATGTTCATGTTGATGCTCAACCTAGCAATAATAATGATGTAGAGATTGAACCTGTTGTTGATCTTGATAACCCACAATCAAAGAATCAATGTTATGATAAGAGAGACTTTGTTGCTAGGAAGCATGGTAAAGAAAGAGAACCATGGGTTCAGAAACCCATGCCCTTTCCTCCTAAGCCATCCAAGAAAAAGGATGATGAGGATTTTGAGCGCTTTGCTAAAATGATTAGACCTATCTTCTTACGTATGCGCTTAACTGATATGCTTAAAGTAAATCCTTATGCTAAATACATGAAGGATATTATTACAAATAAAAGAAAGATAATGGAAGCTGAAATTTCCACCATGCTTGCTAATTATACTTTTATGGGTGGAATACCTAAGAAACTTGGAGATCCAAGAGTACCAACTATACCATGCTCCATTAAAAGAAACTATGTTAAAACTGCTTTATGTGATCTTGGAGCCCGTGTTAGTGTTATGCCTCTCTCTTTATATCATAGACTTGAATTGAATAAGTTGACACCTACTGAAATATCTTTGCAAATGGCCGATAAATCGACTGCTATACCTGTCGGCATCTGTGAGGATGTGCCTGTTGTGGTTGCAAATATCACTATCTTAACGGACTTTGTTATTCTTGATATTCCCGAGGACAATAGTATGTCGATTATCCTTGGTAGACCCTTTTTGAATACTGCAGCGACTATTATTGATTGCAACAAAGGCAATATCACTTTTCATGTTAATGGTAATGAGCATATGGTACACTTTCCTAGGAAACAACCTCAAGTTCATAGCATTAATTCTATTGGAAAAATTCCAACTATCATTATTGGAGGTTATGAATTTCCTCTTCCTACTGTCAAGAAGAAATATGATATTCTTATTATTGGGGATGTTCATATCCCGGTTGAGGTAACCTAGTGTTATTCGGAATTTCTCCGGTTCCATGTTATTCGGAATGAGTTTGTTAACAAGACTTGATCAGCCTTGTTATTGGATTCATTTTGATGATCATGAGATGGATGAAACTAGAAGGCACAACCTTCTGTACCCTCCTTTTACTTTCTGTTATTTAGATTAAATAAAGCACAAATTGTATTTTCTGTCTGTTTTCTGAATTAGCCATGCAATAAAAAAATATCCCGAAAACAAAAGTTCCCCAAATGCCCTGCAAATTTAGTATGATTTTTTATGGAATATTTGAGGATTTTAGGCACTGAGAACACAGCAGGGGGGCAAGCACCTGGCCACGAGGGTCCAGGGCGCGCCCACTCTTACTGGGCGCACCCCCCTGCCTCCACTTATTCCTGCACCCACACACTCCATCTTCCTCCCAAAAAAATCCCCATCCAGCTCAAGCACGAGTTCTAGCTCATTTTGCTGTGATTTTTGATCTCCTTGCTCAAAGCTCCATTCACAAAACTGCTTTGGGAGATTGTTCTTTGGTATATGACTCCTCTAATGGTCCAATTAGTTTTTGTTCTAGTGCTTTATTCATTGCAAATTTTTGCTGCCTGGGTGACCCTGTTCTTGAGCTTGCATGTCAAATTTATGAGGTCCCAAGTAATTCTAATGCATGATATAGGCTCTAGGCACTTGTAGGAGTAGTTGCTATCAGTTTTACTGAGTTTGATTCACTTTTATTTTGAGTTACTAAAAAATTCAGAAATTTTTCAGAGGAAGAAATATGTCTAGGAAAATGTACCAAGGTGGTTCTTCAACAAAGAAAGGACCCAGACGCGCAATGCGTGAGCAAGACGATGAACCACCAACGGAAGCTAATGTGCGGCCTTGTGAATGGCCGTAAGAAGAGTTTATGGTCAATGCAGGCATCAAGGATGAATTTGACGCATATGTGCGTAATACAGATCTTGAGGACTTCATGCAAGATAAGTGTCCTCGGTACTACTATTTGACTAATTCATTCGTGAGAAGATTTAAATTTGCATCTTCGCATAATTCTCAAAGTGTCCTGTTTGATATTTATGATCAATCATATACCATGGACTTAGAAGATTTTACTACTGCTTGCAAACTCCCGCAGTGGGGTAGTGTTAACGAACCCCGTAAATCTGAATATAAAGACTTTCTTGCTAGTATCATGGTGGGAGAATCTAGAGAAATAGCACAAGCTACCATAGGGAGCATTCATTTTCCTGCTATACATTATTTTTGCTCTTTTCATTGGTAGATGCAATAACGGCAAGGACGAAGCATGTCACATGTGTATCCCTGATCTTTGTGTTCTCAAGAGTGTTGTATTAGGAAATAAAGATTACAACTTGGGGACAATTGTTACACGTAGGTTGCATAATAATGGTTTATCTGGACATTTGTTTGGAGGGATTTATGCAACCCGTGTTGCTAATTATCTTGGTATACCTCCACGTGATGGTGATATGGAGTTGCCTCCCGCCTATTTAGATTATGACACTATGGTCAGTCATCATTTTCTTGTGAGGAATGAACAATTCCTCGAGTATCGACTAATCTTTGACAGACGTCGCTCTGTCCATGTTACTCTCCCTGCTCCTGCCCTTTTTGATTATCAGGCAAAAATAAGATATGTTGTAACCAGGGAGGAGGTAACCGAACACGAGAGGAGAGCGGAGGCAGCTTGCCATCATGTCGTAGCTCAGGAGGCAATGGCTGCTGCATCTCAGTACGACCCCAGTTACAACTTTGGATATCAGTCAGGCTATCCTTGGGCATAGACCAACTTAGGCCAAAATCCTAAGCTTGGGGGAGTACGTATTTCTCAGTGACATTACATTCATGTTCACACACTTATTCTAGTTGTCGGTGCTCATACTCTTTCATTGTATTATCCATGCTAGTTTAATTTCTTTTTCTAGTTTTCTTCTTGTGTGTTGGATAAACCTTAAGAAAAAACAAAAAAAATAGTTAGTTTAATTTCCATGCTTGTAGTAGTAATTAAAAATAAAACCCAAAAAGATTTCTCGTTCTTGTTTTGCTTGTTGGGAGCTTTCCCGTGTAAATAGTTTTATTTTATTTTCTTTCCTTTGGGGGTCGAGAGGAGAAGACCATAATGAAAATGTCTAGTGACTCTAATATGCATGATTGTTGATTTAACCAAGAGCCATATTACCTAGTCTTCTCCCTTGAATTGAATGCGTGTAGATTCCAGCTTAGTCCAATGCACGTGCACTATTATTATTATTCACACCGTTCGGTCGTGCAAGTGAAAGGCAATAATGACGATATATGATGGACTGGTTGAGATTGAGATAAGAGAAGTTGGTATGAACTCGACCTCTCTTGTTTTTGTAAATATGATTAGTTCATCGTTCCTGATTCAGCCTATTATGAATAAACATGTTTACAATGACAATTAGAGATCATAGTTTCTTATGCCATGCTTAATTAGCTAGGATCTTATAATGGTTTACCTTGCGTGCCAACATGCTATTAAAATGGTTGTGATGTGGTATGATAGGGTGGTATCCTCCTTTGAATGATTCGAGTGACTTGACTTGGCACATGTTCACACATGTAGTTGAAACAAAATCAACATAGCCTTCACGATATTTATGTTCATGGTGGATTATATCCTACTCATGCTTGCACTCGGTGTTGATTAATTTTAATGCATGTTCATGACTGTTGTCGCTCTCTCAGTTGGTTGCTTCCCAGTCTTTTGCTAGCCTTCACCTGTACTAAGCGGGAATACTGCTTGTGCATCCAAACTCCATAAACCCCAAAGTTATTACATATGAGTCCACCATACCTTCCTATATGTGGTATTTACCTGCCGTTCCAAGTAAATTTGTATGTGCCAAACTCCAAACCTTCAAATGAAATTCTGTTTTGTATGCTTGAGCGGCTCATGTTTCAACTAGGGCTGTCTGTATCTTCCATGCTAGGTGGGTTATTCTCAAGATGAGTGGACTCCGCTCGTCATTCACAAGAAAATGGCTGGTAACCGGGATGCCCAGTCCCATGATCAAAAAGATCAAAGCAAATCGAAATAATTAAACAAAACTCCCCCAGGGTCGTTGCTAGTTGGAGGCACTCGTTGTTTCGAGCAAGCCATGGATTGATGCTTGTTGGTGGTGCGGGAGTATAAACTTTACCATTCTGTTTGGGAACCGCCTATAATGTATGTAGCATGGAAAATATCGAGATCTCATAGTTGTTATGTTGACAGTGAAAGTATACTGCTCAAAATGTTATTCCTCTCTATTTTAAAATTAAGCTCTGGCACCTCTACAAATCCCTGCTTCCCTCTGCGAAGGGCCTATCTATTTACTTTTATGTTCAGTCATCATCCTCTTATTAAAAAGCACCCGCTGGAGAGCACATTGTCATTTTCATGCATTACTGTTAGTTTATATTGGGTATGACTTGACTGGATCTCTTTTACCATGAATTACAATGTTTAGTCAGTCCTTGATCTTTAAAGGTGCTCTGCATTTATGTTTTGCGATCTTAGAAAGGGCTAGCGAGATACCATCTTGTTATATCATATTATGATTGTTTTGTGAAAGTGTTGTCATTCGAGATTTATTATTATTGCTCGCTAGTTGATTATTCCATTGATATGAGTAAACATGAGACCTAAGTGTTATTGTGAATATGGTTAGTTCATAATCTTTACTGAAAACTTGAATGATGGCTTTACATATTTACAACAACAAGAGCAAGCAGAGTTTGTAAAAGTTTTTCTTTATCACTTTGAGTTTATCTATTGAATTGCTTGAGGACAAGCAAAGGTTTAAGCTTGGAGGAGTTGATACGTCTCCAACATATCTACTTTTCCAAATACTTTTGCCCTTGTTTTGGACTCTAACTTGCATGATTTGAATGAAACTAACCCGGACTGACGCTATTTTCAGCAGAACTGCCATGGTGTTATTTTTGTGCAGAAAACAGAAGTTCTCGGAATGACCTGAAAATCCACGGAGATTACTTTTGGAAAATATAAAAAATACTGTTGAAAGAATCAAGGCCAGGGGGCCCACACCCTGTCCACGAGGGTGGGGGGTGCGCCCCCTCCCCCTGGGCGCGCCCCCTGCCTCTTGGGCCCCCTGGTGCTCCACCGACCACAACCCCAACTCTAAATATTTGCTTTCACAGAGAAAAAGATCAGAGAGAAAGTTTCATCGCGTTTTACGATACAGAGCCACCGCCAAGCCCCAATCTCTCTCGGGAGGGCTAATCTGGAGTCCGTCTCCAGTGAGGGGGATTCGTCGCCGTCGTCATCATCAACCATCCTCCATCACTAATTTCATGATGCTCACTACCGTGCGTGAGTAATTCCATCATAGGCTTGCTGGACGGTGATGGGTTGGATGAGATTTACCATGTAATCAAGTTAGTTTTGTTAGTGTTTGATCCCTAGTATCCACTATGTTCTGAGATTGATGTTGCTATGGCTTTGCTATGCTTAATGCTTGTCACTAGGGCCCGAGTGCCATGATTTCAGATCTGAACCTATTATGTTTTCATGAATATATGTGAGTTCTTGATCCTATATTGCAAGTCTATAGTCACCTATTATGTGTTATGATCCGACAACCCCGAAGTGACAATAATCGGGATACTTCTCGGTGATGACCGTAGTTTGAGGAGTTCATGTATTCACTAAGTTCTAATGCTTCTATCCCTTAGTTTCCATTAGGACCCCGCTTCCACGGGAGGGTAGGACAAAATATGTCATGCAAGTTCTTTTCCATAAGCACGTATGACTATATTCGGAATACATGCCTACATTACATTGATGAATTGGAGCTAGTTCTGTGTCACCCTATGTTATAACTATTACATGAGGAATCGCATCTGACATAGTTATCCATCAGTAATCCAATGCCTACGAGCTTTTCACATATTGTACTTTGCTTATTTACTTTTCTGTTGCTAGTATTACAATTACTACAAAACTGCTATCGTTACTTTTATTACCATTACTATCATACTAATTTGCTACTAAATACTTTGCTGCAGATACTAAGTTATCCAGGTGTGGTTGAATTGATCCCTCAACTGCTAATACTTGAGAATATTCTTTGGCTCCCCTTGTGTCGAATCAATAAATTTGGGTTCAATACCCTACCCTCGAAAACTGTTGTGATCCCCTATACTTGTGGGTTATCAAACACATTGTGTACTTTTGACAATTCCGGTGGCAATTCCAACTGATAAGCAACTGTGCCAACTCTAGTCATAACTGGGAACGGACCAATATATCTTGGTGCTAATTTTCCTCGGGTCTAAAATCTCTTGATTCCCTTCATGGGTGTGACTCGGAGATACACATGTTCTCCGGGTTCAAAACTGACTTATCGGTGTTTGGCATCATAATAGCTCTTCTGTCATGACTTAGCCAACTACAGTCTATCGCTGATATCCTTGACTTTTTTTAGCCTCCAATATTAAATCAGTTCCGAAAGTGCAGTTGTCTCCGGTTTGGGACTAGTTTAACGGAGTGCGGGACTTGCGGCCGTACAAAGCTTCATATCGGAACATCTTCAGACTGGTCTAAAAACTGTTGTTGTATGAGAACTACGCATATGGTAGACAATCTTCCCACTTAGGTCCATGGGCTAATGTACATGCTCGAAGCATATCTTCAAGTATTTGATTTACTCGCTCAGTATGTCCGTCTGTTTGCGGGTGATAGGTTGTGTTGTATTTGAGGGCGGTCCCCAAGGCTTGATGAAGACTTGACCATAATGCAGAGGTAAAGAGTAAACCTCGGTCTGAAGTGATTGTTCTTGGCACTCCATGCAGACTGACAATCCGGGACACATGTAGTTGTGCAAGTTGATCGGCTCGATATGTGGTGCGGATGGGAATAAAATGTGCTACCTTAGTTAGTGTGTGCACTATGACCCATACTGCATCATTGCCTCGGTGAGTCCTGGGTATACTGGTGACAAAGTCCATGCAGACATCATCCCATTTCCACTGTGGGACGGGTAGGGGTTGGAGAAGTCCGGCGGGTTTCTGGTGTTTCGCCTTCACTTTGTTGCATACGTCGCAAGAAGCGACAAATATGCGATGTCCTTTTTCATTCCATCGCACCAAAATATCTGTCGAAGGTCTTCGTACATTTTGGTATCTCCGGGGTGAATTGAATACAAGGATTCATGTGCTTCTGCCAAAATCTTCTTCCTCCGGTCTGCTTGCTCCGGTACACAACTCCGTCCTCGAAACCTTAGTGTACCTTGCGGATCCTTAGAGAAATTCTAGGTCTTGCCTTATTGTAGACATTTGATATGGCCTTATAGAATTGAGTCGTCTGCCTGGGCCATGCCGATCTCATCCTCGAGAGTAGGAGCTACTTTCAATATATTTGCAAGGCCGGCTTCTACAATCACCAAGTTAAGCTGAGCGATCTCTTGTTGGAGTTCGAGAGGCAAGGACTCCATCATGGCGTTTAAACTGGCAGGCTTGTGTCTGAGGGCATCAGCAACCATGTTAGCCTTACCCGGGTGGTTATTTATTCCCAGATCATAGTCCTTGACCAACTCGAGTCATCTTCGCTGTCGAAGGTTCAAGTCTGGCTGTGTGAATATATATTAAGACTCTTGTGGTCGGTAAATATCTGGCACCTTTTCCCAATGAGGTAATGTATCCAAATTTTTAGAGCATGCACAACTGCAGCCAACTCCAAATCACGCGTAGGATAATTTCCTTCATGAGGTCGTAGCTAGCGAGATGCGTAGGCTACAACCTTGCCATCTTGCATGAGTATGCATCCAATACCTTTCCTGGATGTGTCACAGTACACATCAAAGCTGCAGTAGATGTCTGGGAGAGTCAATACTGGTGCTGATGTTAATCTGGTCTTTAGCTCGTTAAAGCTCTTCTCGCAGTCCTGAGTCCATTCAAACTTCTTATATTTCTTGAGGAGCTCTATCATTGGCTTGGCAATCTTGGAAAAACCTTCGATAAAATGGCGGTAGTATCCGGCTAATCCCAAAAAACTCCAAATTTCGGACACAGTCGTGGGTGCTGCCCAATCAAGCATGTCTTTCACTTTGCTGGGATCCACAGCTATGCCTTCTGCTGACAGAACATGGCCCAAAAATCCGACTTGCTTGAGCCAAAACTCACACTTGCTGAATTTTGCATAGAACCGATGGTCACGAAGTCTCTGTAAGACTACTCTGAGATGTTCCTTGTGTTCTTCTTCACTTTTTGAGTATATGAGAATTTCATCAACTAATACCACCACAAAATTATCCAAGAAATCCATGAATACCTTATTCATCATATGCATGAAAAAGGCAGGGGCATTTGTGAGACCGAAAGACATCACTGTATATTCGTAAAGACCATATCGAGTAATGAATGCGGTCTTAGGAATATCTTCCTTCTTGATCTTGAGCTAATGGTATCCGGTCCTTAAATCAATTTTGCAGAATACTTTTGCCACACTGAGTTGATCAAACAAATCCTCAATTCTTGGAAGTGGATATTTGTTCTTGATAGTGACATCGTTCAATCGACGGTAGTCCACACATTCTGAGACTGTCGTCTTTCTTGTCCACAAATATTGCGGGTGATCCCCATGGTGAAGAGCTCGGGCGGATATATCCTTTCTGAAGCATCTCATCAAGTTGTTTCTTTAATTCCACGAGTTCGGATGAAGGCATCCGATAATACTTCGTGTATAATGGTGTTGTCTCGAGCACAATATTAATTGCAAACTCAAGCTCTCGGTCTGGCGGCATTCCCGGTAATTCCTCAGGGAATACATCAGGGAACTCACTGACCACAGGAATTAAATCCAATTCTTTAGCTATAGCGGTGAAGACAAATTCTCTCTTGGGTATGCTTCTACGGGCATAGAATTTTGTGGATCGCCCTTCCTGACTTGTCAAGGTGACTTCTTGGGTCGCACATTTGATGCATACTTGATATTGGGTCACTAGTTCATTCCCAAAATAACATCCAACTTGGTAGACTCGATGACTATCAAAGAAGTTGGAAAACGGACTCCCTTGATATAAATTTCCAAATTACGGCAGACCAGATTGCTTCTGAGCACGGATCCCGGGGATTGAACCATCATACTTTGTCCCAAAATCAAGCAAGGAAATTTGTTTTGGGCAACGAAACTCCGAGAAACAAAAGAGTGGGAAGCCCCAGAGTTAAATAAAATTATTGCAGGTATGTTATTAACATGAAACATACCAATGATGACTTCTGGGTCTTCTTGGGCTTCGTCTGCAGAGAGGTGATGAACTTGCCCTTGGATGGTCTTCTGGGCAGGGTATGGGGTTGACTTGCGGCCAAAATGGGGCATTTGACTTGCCGTTCTTGGGGCACTATCTGGCATAATGCCCGGTTTGTCCACAATTGAAGCAGGAGTTGTTGCGCTGACATTCTTTGCCCATTGGACTGGTCACGACATTCTTGACTTGAGTAGTGTCTTGTTCACATTTTGCTGCCAACTTGGTTTGTATTCAACTTGAGTCTGCTGCCAGGTACGAGCCTTCTGCACTGGTTGTCCGTCCTTCTTAGGCTCGAATTTACGCTTGTAGTCATTATTCATGAGTCTGTTGTCGTGCACAGGTTTGTGTTCCCTCTCTGCAATGAGGGCTTTGTTAACCAAAGTATGGAAAGTCGAGCATACTGAGAGTGCACCTGAGGTGTTGATTTAATCCTCCAAGGAACCTTTCAATCTTCTTCTCTTCCGTGGCCACATCATAAAGAGAATAATAGGCCAAATAGTTGAACTTGTGCAAATATTCAATTATTGACAGACTTCCTTGGGTGAGAGTGAGGAATTCGCATTGCTTGACCTTCATAATACATGTGGGAATATGGTACTTGCGGAAATGCTCTTTGAAATTAGTCCAAGTGATTTCTTCACCCGCAGGACACATAGCCTTAGCATTATCCTACCATATAACAGCAGCTCCTTCAAGATAGTGTGTAGCAAACGGAACCTTGTTAGCTTCTTCAGTACGAGCAATCTCAAGCTTCTTCTCAATAGTTCGCAACCAATCATCGGCTTCCAAAGGATCAACCACTTGACTGAAACTGGGAGGCTCGGTCCTTTGAAAATCTGACAGCTTTGAGTGATGACCATTCTGATTTCTGTTCTGCCCAACCATATCTTGCACACTCTTTAACAGCTCAATTAGATCGTTGTTTATTCTTTCTTCAAACATGCGCATAATTTGTTCAGTGGAGGGCGGATGTGGCGGTGGAGGCGGTGGTTACGGATATGGCTCTGGGGAATGTCCTACCTGTCTTGCTGACCGACGAACAGGGGCATCCTCACAAGCCTACGTGTTGCTGCCTCCCGGCGTCATCCTACTGTTTGTTTTTCCCAATAAAAGCAACCATGATGAGCAACATCCAAAAATGGGAAGAAAATCCAGTGACAAACCCGAAAGAAGTGAAAACAATGTATCGAGAAACATAGTGAATAACAAAAGGTTCCAACATAATTATACATAGACTCATACATGAAAGGTAGACATCATGACGGGTGTGACTACTCTCATACATGAAACGATACATCATGACTCATACAACTACATCCGTACATCACATGACAACTGTGGATACTCAGATGCTCTAGGGCTCTGTCGGCGCTATTGGGTCCTCTCCTAGGTCGAACTCAGAACCTAAACTAACGGCGTTAACCGAGACCTCTGGGTTAAAGGTAACACGACAATGCTGCCTTGAGGGTTCTCCCTCAGGGGTAGGTGCGGGATGAGAAGGGAGCATGGGGGTTGTGGGGTATCGAGAAGATACGCCCACTCAGCAGGGGCACTGTGTGACAGTCGAGGTGCCCGTACTACTCGGAAGAGTAACAGGGGAAACAGGCGAGCTAGAACTGGGCACAATATAAGGAGTAAATCCCATAGAAGGGGGAGTGGGATAGGACCTAGCGGCTACTAAAGCAGTGCGAGAACGAGTCATCTCTCGAGCTAGCTCGTGAATCAGAAGATAACTAGCAATGATGTATCGAGAAAGGTGGCTAGTATCGCTATTGGACGCCGGATCAATGATAGGAAAACGGACATGACCATCGTTGTGCAGAGATTGATACACTACAAAAAAAGTACACTTCCGTGATGATACGTGTTTGTCATAGTAGGTCACGTTTTCTGTCATGCATGTACATCCATGACGATTTTATGACAGAATCAAGATAGTCATACCTGTGTTGTCGTAGAAGTGTTCCATGACATTACTAAAATTATCATCACAGAAGTGGCTGGCCACTTCCATGATGATAATTCGCGCGTCATAAAAGTGCTTTCGTCAAGGGTGACCGACACGTGGCATCCACCGTAAAGGAATGCATTAAGCTATCGGGTCGGGTTTTGGATCCGATAACCCGTTAACAGCCCCGACCAATGGGGATTTTCCATGTGTAAAATCATCATTGGCTGGAGTAAATACGTGTCATCTCAATGTTGGGACAGATGTTATCCACTCATTGGACCCAAGGCGCCTATGATACGTCGACATGCGGCATGGCCCAACAGAGGCCCATTCCTGTGAAAAGGCCGGCTCGTTTGACTTGGCCAAAAGGTGGCGGGCCGGCCCACGGAAAGCCTGTTAACGGCCTGTTCACATATGCCCATTTATAGCCCACAAACACATGGCCCATTACGGCCTATCCGAATTAGGCCCAGTAGCGTCATCTGGGCCGTCCAATATGATTCCAACCTATTTTAACTTCCGGCCCATGTATGGCCCATGACGTCTTTCGGCCCATATGAGGCCCTTTGTAACTCTTGGCCCATTAATGGCCCTTGCTGAAACTGGCCCGTAATGAATAGTGTATCACTTTATACCCATTAATGTCCCATTATCCCATTGGGCCGTTTCCAGCCCATCTTATCTTTTGGCCTTCTCAGGGCCCATTTATTCTTGGGCTCATTTCCAGCATTCGGTTAGTTACGGCACGTTACTGTCATTTTCTGCTTGTGGGCCAAATTCAGCCCGTTGTTATAGTCGGCCCGTTTGTGGCATGTTAATACGTTGGGCCATTTTCAGAGCGTCATCAAATACGGCCTATTAACGACAGCCCATTATGGTCGGCCCATGAACGGACGATTCCAACTCTAGCCCGTTTACGGCCATAATGCGGTCTGCTATTGGCCCATGTTTGGCCGATCGATCATCCAGCCCATATAAGGCCCATTGATGATACAACCCATAGAAGGCCCATTGTGTCTACGGCCTATAGAAAGCCCCTTGTTTCTATGGCCCGTAGAAGGCCCATTGTTTCTACGCCCGGTAGTTGGCCCAGTGTCACTACAGTAAATATGTAGCCCATGGTTATTATGGCCTAGTTTTTAAAAAATAGGTTATTGCGGCCACTAGCAAACCGCGGAAAAAGAACTGCACTGACTACAAGCAAACAAAAAAACAAGACAGCAAGGAAATAAATAAGCAAACAACTTATGCTAGGCTATCACGGCTATTACACATATGACATCCACTGGGCATCAAAGTTCGCCACCAGTGCAAATATAGGGAACAAAGCAGCATATAAATGTCGTGGCAAAACAAGTCCTGAACTGAAACCACTTCAGAAGATCTCAAGAAACAATATCCTAGGTACCCATAATACTAGCAAGATGCTTAGCAAGCTTATTAACTTTCTGTTGTTTGGCGCTTAAATCCTCCAGCGCTTGCTGTTGCACAAGAAAGTACGCATCTGAATTATGCAGGGACTTCCTCAGTCCTTCGGCTTCTTGCCGCAGCACAGCTGACTGATGCCTTTCAGCTTGTAGCTAAGACTGAAGAAGCCGAAGTGATTCAGGCAGCGAGTTCGAAGAGCTTGTGCTAGCAGTACTGGCTAGTAACTCGAACACTACATCAACGCAGGACTGTGGGGTTTTCTCACTGTCTACAAGATCGTTTTTATCACCTTTCTTGGAGACCAACAGGGTTGTCTCACTATCTTGAACCTTATCTGCATTACTTTCTCTACCATTGCATAGTGGGGTGCTCTTCTCCAATATTCTGTTTGCATACTACAAGATAAACAAGCAGACACATCACAGGTTTAGCTTGTAGTATAAGAAACTCATTTTGGTAAATGAGTTCAGTAGTAAGGTAGACAGGATAACAGCATGAAACAAACATATATCTATGTACTATGGTCACTGTATTGTCCATATCATTCTAGTTTATGTTGCCTAATCAAGATAGAGACACGGTTCAACTCATATATTTTTAAGACACAACAACATAGACATAATATAAGTGTGAGAAACTATACAGCATTGGCAACACTTGTAATGTGCATCACATGAGAACATAACTATTTATACAACTTAAACTGGAATCAACATAGAGCAAGAAGTTAGAACAGCAATCCACTTAAAGAAATAGGTTTAAAACATACCTGTTGCACCATTGGAGTTTCAATTGGATCCTTCAAATTCGGAAGTAGTTGGTATGAGTAAATACAGTGATGCAATAGCAAAGGAGTATGGACCATAGCTACAGAACCTGACCTGAGAACAGTTGCTCTTCTGCTTTAAACGTGGAGTTTGGGTTAGCTGTGGTGGTCTTCATGCTTTGGGCACTGCAGTAGCTTTACAAACTGCTCGTGTGGGGGTACTCTATGGTGGACATGGTGCTTTGTCAACTAGAAGTGGGTTACTATCCACTGGGGTTGCGGTTAGATGGGTTGTAGCTGGTGAGGGAGTCCTGGATTAGGGGGTATCCGAAGAGCCGGACTATATACATCGTCCGGACTATTGAAGCATGAAGATACAAGACTCAAGACTTCGGCCCGTGTCCATATGGGACTCTCCTTTGCGTGGAAGGCAAGCTTGGCGATACGGATATTATATTTCCTTCCTTGTAACCAACTCCATGTAAACCCTAGCCCTCTCCAGTGTCTTTATAAACCGGAGAGGATGGTCCTTAGAAGGCCGATCACAATTACAATAATACCATCATAGGCTAGCTCTTAGGGTTTAGCCTCTTTGATCTTGTGGTAGATCTACTCTTGTACTACTCATATCTTCAATATTAATCAAGCAGGAAGTAGGGTTTTACCTCCATCGAGAGGGCCTGAACCTAAACATTGTGTCCCTTGCTTCCTATTACCATCAGCCTAAGACGCACAGATCGGGACCCCCTACCCGAGATCTGCCGGTTTTGACACCGAGATTGGTGCTTTCATTGAGAGTTCCTCTGTGTTGTCGCCGCAAGGCTCGATGGCTCGTCTCGTTGTCAAGGACAACATCACCTCTAGAGGAGCACTGGCTGTAGGCCAAACCCTCCGACTTGGCGGCTTCGTTATGGACGCCCGATCAGCTGTCGCGCCGACGATGGCCTCTCGGGTCATCACTCATAACCTTCACGTCGATTCGAAGCTTGCCGAACAGATGGATCCAATAGAACTCTCCTCCCTTAATGAGCTCTTGGATCGCATTGCCGCTTTGGGAACCGCTACGAACCATAACCGGATTGGGCTTAAACCCGACCAAAGGGACATTACATCCCCGCCGGCCACCCATGAGATAGCGGTAGTGGAGGAACCACATACAGATTACCCCTCAATTTTGAGGACGAATCGTGTCCGGATCACCGAGCTCCCTAAGTCGGACTCCCGCTCGAGGGAGAATATGGCCCAGATCCCGGGATTTTGGATCGGGTATTCGGGCGGAAAAATTGAGCAGCATTCCGGATCCCGAGCTGTCGAACTCAGTGGCTCCCCTGCCCCTAAGCGCCAGGCCGGATCAGAATCTGGAATCATCCACGGACACCCATCTGTGCTTAAGTCGTCTCTCCCATATCAGACAAGAGCCCCACGAGACAGTACATCGCTACTGGGCCAGATTCCTCCTTGTGTTAAATAAGGTCAAGGACTGTCGCAAGGAGGACGCAGTCTCACTTTTTTGCAAAAATTGTACGGACCAAGGAATCCTTAATGCTATAAGTCGCCATGACATAGTACGCCTTGCTAACTTAGCAACCATAGTACAGAAGTACTGTGAGATGGAAAGCGCCTGGAAAACCCAAACGAAATTTTGGGATAGTACGGCCCTCACCAGAACCTTTGGCCGAACTAAACGGCCGAACTCTTGTAAGTCGACCAATTCAATTCCCAAGAAACCAAAGCCCACCCTAGGGCGTGGAACCGTATTGGAAGAGTGGCTCAATGGGCCATGTAAGCTTCACAGTACACCGGATGCAACACCAACCCATAGCCTTAGGGCATGTTGGATACTCCGGCAGGTAGCAAAAAGTGGTGAGGATCTCCTCGAAAGCCGTCAAGCAGAACAACATCCCGCCAAAGAACACAATACGGTACTAACAGTCTTCGAGACTTTCACCTCAAACAATAGGCGCAAGCGGGCTCATCGAAGCTCCGTGGAAATCTGCCATGTGGCAAAAATAAATCTATGGAACAACACGGCTATAACTTTCAATGCCAGTGACGAACCCCAATTCTAGACCGTCCAGGCACCAGCCGCTCTGGTCCTTAGCCCAATAGTGGACGACTTTCGGCTCACTAAAGTACTCATGGACGGCGGAAGCGGATTAAACTTGATC
The DNA here is from genome assembly GCF_002162155.2 of Triticum dicoccoides. NCBI lineage: Eukaryota > Viridiplantae > Streptophyta > Magnoliopsida > Poales > Poaceae > Triticum > Triticum dicoccoides. Next base: position 178,767,713 of record NC_041381.1, read on the forward strand.
TACCAAGAAACACTCAAGAAGATGGAAATTGATAAAAGCCGCATTGAACAAAGCGGCACAACCTTCAGGGGAATTATCCCTAGTCGGGAAGCACAGTGCGCAGGAAAAATCACACTCGATGTGGTATTCGGCACCCCGGAGAATTACAGGTCCGAAGAAATCACATTCCAAGTGGCTCCTTTCAGCAGCGGATACCACGCCCTTCTAGGGCGGGACGCGTTTGCAAGCATTCAAGCTATACCCCATTACGGGTACATGAAGCTTAAAATGCCCGGACCCAATGGAATCATCACTCTAGCCAGTGATTCGGACGTCGCACTCCACGCTGAAAACAAAACTGCAGCACTAGCCTTGGAAGCATTATCTGAAGCCCTAGCAGCCGAAGAATTAACAACACTGCGCGCCACTATGGACAGGGACGATGTGATACTCGACAAGCAACCCAAGTCCACCTCATTTAAACCCGCAGATGAGATAGTCAAATTCCAAGTCCATCCAACGGACCCCATGAAGACAGCTTCCATCGGGACACAGTTGAGCCCCACAATGGACGCCGCACTGCGAGACTTCTTGCGCAAGAATTAGGACATTTTCTCCTGGCACCCATCGGACATGTCCGGCATCCCGCGCGGATTGGTCGAACATAGCCTTAACATACTAAAGGGATACAAACCTGTCAAACAGGCCCTAAGGCGATTTTTAGAGCCTAAACGACAAGCAATGGGGGAAGAACTAGCCAAGCTACTTGAGGCCGGATTCATCAGAGATATCAAGCATCCGGATTGGCTGGCAAATTTGGTAATGGTACCAAAGAAGGACAAGTCCTGGCGCCTATGCATCGCTTTCAAAGACCTCGACAAGGCTTGCCCCAAGGATCCCTTTCACCTCCCTCACATCGACCAAATCATCGACGCCACAGCTGGACACGACTCGCTGTGTTTTCTCGATGCATACTCTGGAAACCATCAAATAAAGATGGCGGAGTCTGACCAAGCTGCAACAGCTTTCATAACACCATATGGCCCTTTTTGCTTCAACACTATGCCTTTCGGGCTTAAGAATGCCGGTGGAACCTATCAACGCATGATTCAAACATGCCTGGAAAAACAAATCGGCAAAACAGTGGAGGCATACATGGACGACGTGGTCATAAAAACAAGACACATCGAAACCCTAATAGATGACTTGAGGCTTACATTTGATAACCTCCGGACAATACGACATCAAGTTGAATCTGGAAAATGCGTTTTCGGCATTCCCTCGGGGAAACTGCTGGGCTTCATTGTTTCCAATAGAGGAATTGAAGCGAATCCGGCAAAAATTCGAGCTCTATCACAGTTGGCTATACCAACTGACCTCAAGCACATCCAGAAACTAGCTGGATGCATGGCTGCTTTGAGCCGCTTTATCTCCAGGTTAGGAGAAAAGGCATTACCTCTTTACCGCCTTCTTCGGTGCACCGAACACTTCGTGTGGACAGATGCAGCCGCGGCCGGACTCGATGAAATAAAGACCTTATTGGCCAATAATCCAGTCCTAACAGCGCCAAATATCGGCGAACCTATGCTGCTGTACATAGGTGCAACACATCAAGTTGTAAGCGCAGTACTCGTCGTCGAGCGAGAGGTTGGCGGATACAAATTCCCGCTATAGAAGCCGGTTTATTACGTATCCACAGTCCTCACCCCATGCAAATCCTGATACCCACACTACGAAAAAATAGCATATGCGGTCTTCATGGCATCCCGTAAGCTACGACACTACTTTCAAGAGTGTTCGATTACGGTGGCCTCTGAAGTACCACTCAATGACATAATAAATAACCGCGACGCTACGGGCCTGATTGCTAAATGGGCCATCGAGCTCCTTCTGTTTGACATAACATACAAGCCTCAGCGGGCTATCAAGTCGCAAGTATTAGCTGACTTTGTCGCTGAATGGACGGAAGCCGAACCGCCTAAAGAGTACGGCGTGTACTATAACTGGATCATGCACTTAGACGGCTCTAAAGTGCCACCATGTAGCTCGAGAAAACAATCAAGCGGCAGATGTCCTTGCCCACATCGGCGCTAAACGCGACCCTGTCCCACCTAACATATTCCTAGAAAGGCTATTCAAGCCATCCGTGGTATGGGAAGGGGAGTACGGCAATACCAGCACGGATCCGAATACACCCCCAGATTCCGAACTATCAGACATAATCGAAGGCTCTACCTCCGAAATAACATTGTCAGCCCATGAAATAATGGCTGTCATCGCCCCGTGGACTGAGCCTTTCTTGGCCTACCAAAATAGGCAGGAGCTCCCCGAAGATCAAAATGAAGCACGCTGCATCGTCCGGCGTTCTAAAGCTTACAAAGTCCATAAAGGGGAGCTCTATAAGAAAAGTGCGACCGGAGTGCTCCAAAGGTGCATCTCCGAGGAGGAGGGGCGGCAGCTCTTGGCTGAAATCCATGCCGTACTAGGCGGGCACCACGCCGCGGCTCGACATTAGTCAGCAAGGCCTTCCGTACAGGTTTCTATTGGCCGAGAGCCCAAACAGACGCACAGGACCTTGTCCAACACTGCGTCGGTTGCCAGCTCTTTGCCAATCAAAGTCATATGCCCCCTACCGCTCTCCAAACAATCCCCATAACTTGGCCCTTCACGGTCTGGGGGCTGGATATGGTCGGACCCCTTAAAGGGGGAAGCCACAAGAAGAAATACTTATTGGTCATGGTAGACAAGTTCACCAAATGGATAGAAGCCAAACAGTCAAAACGGATGAATTCGGACCAGTAATAGACTTCATATCCGGGGTCGTACACCGATACGGTGTCCCCCACAGCATCATCACTGATAATGGCTCAAATTTCATAGCCGATGAAGTGAAAGCTTGGTGCGGCAAAATGGGCATTAAGCTCGATTACGCTTCCGTCTACAATCCTGAAACAAACGGCCAGGTCGAACGGGCAAACGGTCTATCATGAGCGGCATCAAACCCAAACTAGTGCGATCCTTGACAGAGTCGGACATGCACCGGGTCGAGGAGCTCGACTCCGTACTCTGGGGGCTGCGGACCACGCCGAATCGCACCACCGGATACACACCATTTTTTATGGTGTACGGCGCAGAAGCAGTACTACCCCGCGACATAATACATGATTCGCCACGCGTACGCATGTATGAAGAGAAGGAAGCCGAGTTAGATCGGCAGGATAACTTGTATGCCCTGGAGGAGGAGCGCGACATCGTGAAGGCCCGTTCCGCATTCTATCAGCAATAGGCTCGACGATACCAAAGCAGAGAAGTGCGGGCCAATACTTATAATATTGGCGAGCTTGTTCTCCGCTTACCGGAGAAGAAGAAGGACAAGCTCAAACCCAAGTGGGAAGGTCCCTTCGTCATCGACAAAGTTCTCACCGGAGGAGCGTACCGCTTACATAATGCGTCCGATAACAGACTCGAGCCGAACCCATGGAACACGGCCAGACTCCGGAGATTCTACGCCTAGCGCCGACCTCAGTGTTCGTCTCCTTACCTCCTCCTTTTTAATTATGCTCCCTCCCTCTTCCTTTCTCGATCTTTTTCTCTTCACACAAATATTTAATACAGTACGGACTCCCGAACTACTCCGGCCGCACTATGTGTGTAAGCACTACCTGGGGGCTTCCTATACGGAAGCTAAATATAAATTACTCTCAAGTCTTTTTGCCCATCACACATGCATTTCTTTTTGCATGTGTGCCTTTTCTTCACCATTATATGCATCGATATGACTTAAGATGTGGCCAAGTTGGGTTGCCTAGCTCCTGTGTTTATGCCCTACGTTCCCGTTGATTCGGCTAGGGCATAAGGGGAGCACCTCTGCGATTGTTACTGCCGGTTGAGCCGGATGTGTACCTCAGACTGGGTGAAGCCGAAAGCTAGTTTCCTTAAGAGAATATTCGGTCAGTGAACAAAAGATGTCTTCGTTTATCATAACATAAATCCCCAGAAGTTTTGTATCTCGTGACTTTGTGCGCAGTCCGGACATGTGCATTGTCGCATGCGTACCCAAGGAAAGGAACCCTTAACGGAACTATTCTCCTTGGAAGATGTTTCTTACTATCCATGTAATATAACATAGCTAGTTGGGTACTTGTCTGTTCAAGCACTTATGATCCCTACGCCTGGTTTCCATGCATACCCCGGTTTTGTATAACTGGGCGGGTATTTGGACACACCCCGGATTGTAGGATCCGGGGGCTGAAGCGAAAAGGTCTGCCATGACAAATGATTTTAATCCGGCTAGGGGATGCTTATGCCCATTGAATTACACAGTCATTTGGACTGACTATATTCCTCCTCTATACCATCCAACAGGCTATCTAGCTTACAATCCTGTTGAGAATACTTTGCGGCTAACGCCACCTCGTCATATACCAGACTCACGGGAATTTCTTATCCATCCGGCCCTGCCGGTCCGACTTTGGCCATATGGTTCAGGTACAGCTTGGTGTAGCGCGTCTTCACCATAGCCCATGCTTCTCTTGCACCTTGTCGGCAGGCTGACATCTTCCACAAATGGAAGTGTCGTCGTGCTCCCTGAAGCTTGTCCACAAGCTCCCCCATGCCATTTAGCAGGAAGCTTGATGGCCACAAAGCCTGTGCAACGCCCTGCATCGCCTGTCGAGCTCGCTCGTGAAGTTGTGAGAGGTCTTGCAGTAAATCGCCTGCAGATGCGGGCATCTCGTCCTCTGGGCGACCCGTTAGCATTCCTACAAGCAGAACTCTGTCAATGTACTTCCTCGCCGAACTATGCTACAGTTCGTTTAGGCACTTACGATAAATGCCGCGGCGAAGCCTTTTGTTCTCCTTCACGGAGTCTGCCAGCTGCGTGCAAACATCTTTCAATTCCACGTCCAGCCGAACATTGGCATCTTGGAGAGTATTCTTCTCCTGCCTAACTTGCATAAGAATGCGCTCGCCAGCCTTTAGTTGCCTCTGGAGATGCGACTCGTCATCCCTCTCGCCCTCCGGATTTACTCCGGGGTTATCTGCAGAATTTTCTGTTAAACTCGTCATACCAGCCAGTTGCTGACTGGTATATTTTTGTACAATCGAGATAAATGTTACCAGATGAGGCCTTTTGGGATTCCTCTAGCTTGGCAATCGTGGCCCTTAGTTGAGTCTTGCACTCCTCCAGCTCCTGAGACAATTGCTCATTCTTGTCTACAAGAACCTGCGCATAAATTGATCCTTCAAACTGTTGTTCCAACCATTTCAAGTCTCAGGGGCTACTGCTATACATGCTTATCAAACTTTCTTACCCGTATATCTTTGGTATACTGGTCCGTCGCCCGGGCAAGCCCGCTTTGAGCAACTCGGATGTATGCGTCCCCTGAATTGAAAGCATTAAATGCCTCTTCGGAGAAGATGTTGTTGCGAAGTACGGCTCGTCGACGCCGGTGATTCTTGGCACTCTCTACTTTGGAATTCGTGGCACAGAGCATATCTGCGTCTTCTTTCGGAGGACTATGCGGCATCGGTCCCACATCTGCCTCCTCTCTTGAAGCCGGTTCTGGAATCCGACAGGTGGAGGCGTGATTGGCAGGATCCCCGGATATAGTCCGGATACTCCTCTTCCTGCCAGGATGTAAAGGGTGTTGTTATACTTCAAATACACTAATTACATGGCAGGTTTTCGCCTTACCTCTATAGAGGCGTTTCGACCCTAACCGCCTTCCTCTTGAGCCTACCCAATCCGGACGCCAGCGGCCGATGGGTCCCTAGGGGCTCGATCCTGCGCTCCGACCGTCGTCTCTGCAAAAACAAGACACTTCAGGGGTAAGGCATGACATCAAGAAAGAGTCCTCTTCAGAGGATAGAGTCTCCGGCTTGGCTTACACGCGACACGGGTAGCAGTCTGGGATAACCGGCAGTAATAGCCACTGAGGCGCCGTCACGGCTCGCCCGATAAAATATCCCGTTGACAAGCTCCACGGTCATATCCGGATCTTGTTCGAGTCCTGGATCCAGGGCCCTTTCGGGGTCCTCTGGCTGCGGGGAAGGGCTGGAGATTCCTTCTACGGCCCTCCCCAGTTCCTGCTCGGAAATATGAGGCGGGTAATCTTAGCGAAGAATGCCACAATAAGTGGAGCGGGAAAATGAATGACGACTTACCCAGTTTGGGGGATTGTACATGGAGAATCCGTCCCGCGGTTTGATATGAAGGAAGTCTTCCTCCTCTCCTTTGTATAAATCGGACAGTATCCTTGCCAGAGCGGTGGCGTAGTCCGGACCCTTACGGCCACAACGGGTGGCATCATCTTCCCTGTTGAAATGCCACATGGGATTACCTCGATATTGGAGCGGTTGCACCCCCCGGATCATGCATATTGCCATAACCTCGACTATCGTTAGTCCGGATTTGGCCAGTAACTTTATCCTGCTCATCAGGAAGTGTATCTCCCTGGTGTCCTCCTCTTGGGGGCCTCGAGGGCGCCAGCTTAGACGTGCCCTCGGCGGGACATTACTGAACCTTGGGAGACCTGTCCGGACTGGATCCGGGAGGGGGGCATCATCAATATAGAACCACTCCGAAGGCTAGTTCTCTGGTGCCTTTTTGGGAGTGCCGGATAGGTATCCGGTATCGGCGATACGCCATACTTCGGCCCCACCCACTTGACATGGGGACTCTCCCTGGTTGTGGGGGACGAGGCAAAATAGCTTCTTCCATAACCCGAAGTGAACTTCGCAGCCTAGAAACAACTCACAAAGAGTGACGTACCCTGCTATATGTAGTATGGAAGCTGGGGTAAAGTTGTGCAACTGGAGGCCGTAGAACTCCAGGAGCCCGCAAAGGAACGGGTGGATAGGAAACCCGATGCCCCTCAACAGATGCGGAATGAGGCATATTCGCTCCTCTAGAGACGAATTAGGGGATCTCTCCGCTTGTTCACCGCCATTATAGGTGGCTACTCCGGCTCGGACGGGGACCATGAACGCCGGTGGGAGAAACCCTTGGTTTTGTAACTCTATCAAGCGGCTATGAGGAACTGAACACTCTCCCCAGTCCCCCGGCTTGGGGCAAGGGGAGCGAGCAGAAGAGCTTTGACAACCGGCCATGTTCGAATGGTTTTTCCGGGGCGCTTTGTTGGATGCTTGCTCAAAGGGGAAGAGTGAGGTTCGGATCTGGGAATCCCCGTCTCTTCAAATAGACAGCTAGCCCAAAGGATCAGGGGTGGCAAATGCAAAAATACCTCGACTCCTCGCATTCGCTTGACACGTGGAAATGGTCATTATTGAGGCACTGAAGCCGAGGATTACAACATTGATGAGAAGCCGAACACTATTCATCGTAATAGGTATATTGGAGTATTCGGAGAAGGAACCCGCCTTTCAATGCCGAAGACAAGACTGCGCGCCGGACTCATCGTCATTGAAGCCTGGTTCAGGGGCTACTGAGGGAGTCCTGGATTAGGGGGTATCCGGAGAGCCGGACTATATACATCGTCTGGACTATTGAAGCGTGAAGATACAAGACTCAAGACTTTGGCCCGTGTCCGGATGGGACTCTCCTTTGCATGGAAGACAAGCTTGGTGATCCAGATATTATATTTCCTTCCTTGTAACCGACTCCATGTAAAACCTAGCCCTCTCCGGTGTCTATATAAACCGGAGAGGATGGTCCTTAGAAGGCCCATCACAATTACGATCATACCATCATAGGCTATCTCTTAGGGTTTAGCCTCTATGATCTTGTGGTAGATCTACTCTTGTACTACTCATATCTTCAATATTAATCAAGCATCAAGTAGGGTTTTACCTCCATCGAGAGGGCCCGAACCTGGGAAAACATTGTGTCCCTTTCTTCATGTTACCATCAGCCTAAGACGCACAGATCGGGACCCCCTACCCAAGATCCGCCGGTTTTGACACCGACAGCTGGTTCTCTGCCCAACGGTGTATGTGTGCAATCTGGAAGAGTCTCGATTATGTGTTGTGGGCTAGTTTGTGGGCCAGTACAACCATGGTTCTATCTGCATCGACGGGTGAGGGAGTCCTGGATTAGGGGGTATCTGGACAGCCGGACTATATACTTTGGCCTGACTGTCGGACTATGATGATACAAGATTGAAGACTTCGCCCCGTGTCCGGATGGGACTCTCCTTTGCATGGAAGGCAAGCTTGGCGATTCGGATGTTAGATCTCCTTCTCTGTAACCGACTCTGTGTAACCCTAGCCCCCTCCGGTGTCTATATAAACCGGAGGGTTTAGTCCATATGACAAGGACAATCATACCATAGGCTAGCTTCTAGGGTTTAGCCTCGATGATCTCGTGGTAGATCAACTCTTGTAATACTCATATCATCAAGATCAATCAAGCAGGAAGTAGGGTATTACCTCCATCGAGAGGGCTCGAACCTGGGTAAAACATCGTGTCCCCAGTCTCCTGTTACCATTAGCCTTAGACGCACAGTTCGGGACCCCCTACCCGAGATCTGCCGGTTTTGACACCGACATTGGTGCTTTCATTGAGAGTTCCACTGTGTCGTCGCGATAAGGCTTGATGGCTCGTCTCGTTGTCAAGGAAAATATCACCTCTGGGGGAGCCTTGGCTCTAGGTCAAACTCTCCGGCTGGGCGGCTTCGTCATGACCGCCCGATCGGCTGTCACACCAACGATGACTTCTCAGGTCATCAAAAACAGCCTCCACGTCGCTTCGGAACTCGCCAAACAGATGGACCCAATGGAGCTCTCCTCCGTTAATGAGCTCTTGGATCGCATCGCCGCTCTGAGCGTCGCTTCGCTACGGACTATGACCGGATCGGGCTTAAACCTGACCAAAGGGAGATTTACTCTCCGCCGGTCACCCATGAGATAGCGGTTGTGGAAGAGCATCCTATGAATTCTCCCTCTATTTTGAGGACGAACTATGTTTGGATTTCCGAGCTCTCTGAGCCGGACACCCGCTCGCGGGAGGACATGACCCAAACCCCGAATTTAGAATCGGGAGGCGGGCCGAAGAAATTGGGCAACATCCTGGAGACCGAGCCGCTAAGCTCGGAAGCTTCTTTGCCCCTGGGTCTCAGATTGGGTCAGGATTCGGATTTAAATCCGCCCACCCACCCAGATTTATTCAATCTTTCACATATCAGACAAGAGCCCCAAGAGACAGTACATCATTACTGGGCCAGATTCCTCCTTGTGATAAACAAGGTCAAGTACTGTCGCGAGGAAGACGCAGTCTCCCTCTTTTGGAAAAATTGCACGGACAAAGGGATCCTCAACGCTATAAGTCGCCGTGACATAGTACACTTCGCTAACTTAGCGGCCATAGTGCAGAAGTACTGCGCGACAGAAAGCGCCTGGAAAACCCAAACAAACTTCTGGGATAATCTGGCTCTCACTAAACCCTTCGTCCGAACTAAAAGGGCAAACTCTCATAAGTTACCTGATTCAATTACCAAAAAACCAAAGCCCGATGCAAGGCATGTAACCGTATTGGAGGAATGCCTCAATGGGCCATGCAAAATTCACAGCACTACGGATACCACGCCAACACATAGCCTTAGAGCATGTTGGATACTCTGGCAGGTAGCAAGGAGCGGCGAGGATCTCCTCATAAACCATACAATAGAGCAACATCCCGCCAGAAATAACAATGCGGTATTGACAGTCTTCGAGACTTTCGCCTCAAATAATAGGCTCAAGCGAGCTCAACGCGGTCTCGCCAAAGTTCGCCACGTGGCAACAATAAATCCATGGAACGACACAGGCATAACTTTCAATGGCAGTGACGAACCTCAGTTCCGAACAGTCCGGGGACTAGTCGCCTTGGTCCTTAGTCCAATCGTGGACGGCTTTTGGCTCACTAAAGTGCTCATGGACGGCGGAAGCGGATTAAACCTCATCTACGAGGAAACCCTCAACAAGATGGAAATTGACAAGAGCCGCATCGAGCGAAGCAGCATGACCTTTAGGGGAATCATCCCTAGTCAGGAGGCACGGTATGCGGGGAAAATCACACTGGATGTGGTATTCGGCACACCGGAGAATTACAGGTCCGAAGAAATTATGTTCCAAGTGGCCCCGTTCAGCAGCAGATACCACGCCCTCTTAGGGCAGGACGCATTCACGAGCTTTCAAGCTATACCCCATTACGGGTACATGAAGCTCAAAATGCCCGGACCCAATGGAATCATCACTCTAGCTAGTGACTCGGACATCGCACTCCGCGCTGAAAATAAAACTGCCGCACTAGCTCTGGAGGCATTATCCGAAGCCCTCGCGGCCGAAGAACTAACAATGCTGCATGCCATAGTGGACAGAGATGACGTGATACTCCACAAGAGACCCAAGTCCACCTCTTTCAAGCCCGCAGATGAGATAGTCAAATTCCAGGTCCACCCAACAGACCCAACAAAGACAGCTGCCATTGGGACACAATTGAACCCTACAATGGACGCCGCACTGCGAGATTTCCTACGTGAGAATTGGGACATTTTCTCCTTGCATCCTTTAGACATGCCGGGCATCCCACGCAGGCTGGCCGAACACAGCCTCAATATACTAAAAGGATACAGGCCAGTCAAGCAGACTCTTAGGTGCTTCTCAGAGCCTAAGCGGCAAGCCATGGGAGAAGAGCTAGCCAAGCTACTCGAGGCTGGATTCATCAGGGATATAAAACATCCGGATTGGCTAGCAAACCTGGTAATGGTACCAAAGAAGGACAAATCCTGGCGCCTATGTGTCGATTTTAAAGATCTCAATAAGGCTTGCCCTAAGGATCCCTTCCCCCTCCCCCGCATTTACCAAATCATCGACGCCACCATAGGACGCGACTCACTGTGTTTCCTCGACGCATACTCCAGATACCATCAGATGAAAATGGCGGAATCCAACCAAGCCGCAACTGCCTTCATAACGCCATACGGCCCCTTCTGTTTCAACACTATGCCTTTCGGGCTCAAAAACGCCGGCGCAACCTATCAACGCATGATTCAGACATGCCTGGATAAGCAAATCGGCAAAACAGTGGAGGCATACATGGACGACGTGGTCATCAAAACAAGACACGTCGAAACTCTAATAGATGACTTGAGACTAATGTTCGTCAACCTCTGAACATACGACATCAAGCTCAACCCGAAAAAATGTGTCTTCGGCGTACCCTCAGGGAAGTTGCTCGACTTCATTGTTTCCAATAGAGGAATCGAAGCAAATCCGGCAAAAATCCGAGCTTTGTCACAATTGGCTATCTCAACAGACCTCAAGCAGATCCAGAAACTAACTGGATGTGTGGCTACCTTAAGCCGCTTTATCTCTCGATTAGGAGAAAAGGCACCACCTCTTTATCGCCTTCTTTGGTGCACCGAACACTTAGAGTGGATGGATGCGGCCACGTCCAGACTGGAAGAAATAAAGACCCTATTGGCAAGCAATCCAGTCCTGACCGCGCCAAATACTGGCGAACCAATGCTATTATACATAGCTGCAACACACCAGGTTGTAAGCGCAGTGCTCGTCATCGAACAAGAAGCAGACGGACACAAGTTCCCGCTCCAAAAGCCGGTATATTACGTGTCCACTGTCCTCCCTCCATGCAAATCCCGATACCCACACTATCAAAAGATATCATACGCGATCTTCATGGCATCCTGGAAGCTACGACACTACTTTCAAGAGTGTTCGATTACGGTGGCCTCCGAAGTACCACTCAATGACATAATAAATAACCACGACGCTACGGGCCGGATTGCCAAATGGGCTATCGAGCTCCTTCTGTTCGACATTACATACAAACCACGGCGAGCCATCAAGTCGCAAGTATTGGTTGACTTTGTCGCCGAATGGACATAAGCCGAACTCCCTAAAGAGTACGACGCCTACTCCAATTGGATCATGCACTTTGATAGCTCTAAAATGCTGGCCGGACTGGGAGCGGGTGTTGTCCTGACATCCCCCACCAGAGACACGGTCCAATACATACCCCAAATATTATACTCGGACTCCAATAATGCGGCCGAATATGAGGCTCTGTTGCATGGTCTTCGGATGGCACTCTCCATGGGCATCCAACGCCTAGAAGTGCGCGGGGACTCGAACCTCTCAATATCACAAGTAAATGGAGACTTCGATGCCAAGGATCCAAAAATGGCGGCCTACCGTAATGTCGTCCTCAAAATATCAGCTCGGTTTGAGGGGCTCGAATTCCACCATGCGGTCCGAGAAAACAATCAGGCGGCGGATATCCTAGCCTGCATTAGCGCTAAACGCGACCCCGTCCCACCTAATATCTTCTTGGAAAGGCTGTTCAAGCCATCCGTGGTATGGGAAGGGGAGTCCGGCAATACCAGACCGGCTCCAAACACAACCCCAGATTCCGAACCATCTGACGTAATCGGAGGCTCTGCCACCGAAATAACACCTTCAGCCCACGAAATCATGGCTGTCATCGCCCCGTGGACAGAGCCCTTCTTAGCCTACCTAAATAGGCAAGAGCTCCCCGAGGACCAAAACGAGGCCCGTTGTATTGTGCGACGTTCTAAGGCCTACGAAGTCCATGAGGGAGAGCTCTATAAGAAAAGCGCCACCAGAGTGCTCCAAAGATGCATCTCCGAAGAGGAAGGGCGGCAGCTCTTAGCCAAAATCCATGCCGGACTCGGCGAGCACCACGCTGCAGCTCGGGCACTTGTAAGCAGGGCCTTCCGCATGGGTTTTTACTGGCCGAAAACACGGGCATATGTTGGAAATATGCCCTAGAGGCAATAATAAAATGGTTATTATTGTATTTCCTTGTTCATGATAATTTTCTATTGTTCATGCTATAATTGTATTAACTGGAAACCGTAATACATGTGTGAATACATAGACCACAACATGTCCCTAGTGAGCCTCTAGTTGACTAGCTCGTTGATCAATAGATGGTTATGGTTTCTTGACCATGGACATTGGATGTCATTGATAACGGGATCACATCATTAGGAGAATGATGTGATGGACAAGACCCAATCCTAAGCATAGCACAAGACCATGTAGTTCGTTTGCTAAAGCTTTTCTAATGTCAAGTATCATTTCCTTAGACCATGAGATTGTGCAACTCCCGGATACCATAGTAATGCTTTGGGTGTACCATACGTCACAACATAACTGGGTGGCTATAAAGGTGCACTACAGGTATCACCGAAAGTGTCTGTTGGGTTGGCACGAATCGAGACTGGGATTTGTCACTCCGTATGATGGAGAGGTATCTCTGGGCCCACTCGGTATTGCATCATCATAATGAGCTCAATGTGACTAAGTAGTTAGTCACGGGATCATGCATTACGGAACGAGTAAAGTGACTTGCCGGTAACGAGATTGAACGAGGTATTGGGATACCGACGATCGAATCTCAGGCAAGTAACGTACCGATTGACAAAGGGAACCGACATCGTGGTTCATCCGATGAGATTATCGTGGAACATGTGGGAGCCAACATGGGTATCCAGATCCCGTTGTTGGTTATTTGCCAGAGAGCTGTCTCGGTCATGTCTGCATGATTCCCGAACCCGTAGGGTCTACACACTTAAGGTTCGATGACGCTAGGGTTATAAAGGAAATTTGTATGTGGTTACCGAATGTTGTTCGGAGTCCCTGATGAGATCCCGGACGTCACGAGGAGTTCCGGAATGGTCCGGAGGTAAAGATTTATATATGGGAAGTCCAGTTTCAGTCACCGGAATAGTTTTGGGGGTTATCGATATTGTACCGGGACCACCGAAAGGTGTCCGGGGGTCCACCGGGTGGGGCCACCTGCCCCGGGGGACTTAATGGGCTGAATATGGGAGGGAACCAGCCCCTAGTGGGCTGGTGCGCCCCTCCCCAAGGGCCCAAGGCGCCTAGGGTTGAAAACCCTAGGGGAGGGGGCGCCTCCACCTTGCTTGGGGGGCAAGTCTCCCCCTCCTTGCCACCGCCCCTCCCCTCTAGATGGAATCTGGAGGGGGTCGGACCCTTCTCCCCTTCCCCTATATATAGTGGGGGTTTTGGGGCTGCCCAACACATGAGTTTTCATCTCTCCTGGCACAGCCCTACCCCTCTCCCTCCTCGTCTCTCGCAGTGCTTGTCGAAGCCCTGCTGGAGTGCCACGCTCCTCCATCACCACCACGCCATTGTGCTGCTGCTGGACGGAGTCTTCCTCAACCTCTCCCTCTCTCCTTGCTGGATCAAGGCACGGGAGACGTCACCGGGCTACACGTGTGTTGAACGCGGTGGCACCGTTCTTCGGTGCTTAGATCAGATTCGGCCGCGATCTGAATCTCTTTGTGAATGACTCCACCGACCGCGTTCTTGTAATGCTTCCGCATCGCGATCTTCAAGGGTATGAAGATGCACTCCCCTCTCTCTCGTTGCTAGTATCTCCATAGATTGATCTTGGTGATGCGTAGAAAATTTTGAATTTCTGCTACGTTCCCCAACAGTGGCATCATGAGCTAGGTCTATTGCGTAGATTCTATGCACGAGTAGAACACAAGTTATTGTGGGCGTTGATTTTGTTCAATATGCTTACTGTTACTAGTCCTATCTTGTTTCAACGGTATTGTGGGATGAAGCGGCCCGGACCGACCTTACACGTACACTTACGTGAGACAGGTTCCACCGACTGTCATGCACTTGTTGCATAAGGTGGCTAGCGGGTGCCAGTCTCTCCCACTTTAGTCGGATCGGATTCGACGAAAGGGTCCTTATGAAGGGTAAATAGCAATTGGCATATCACGTTGTGGTTTTTGCGTAGGTAAGAAACATTCTTGCTAGAAACCCATAGCAGCCACGTAAAACATGCAAACAACAATTAGAGGACGTCTAACTTGTTTTTGCAGGGTATGCTATGTGATGTGATATGGCCAAGAAGGATGTGATGAATGAAATATATGTGATGTATGAGATTGATCATATTCTTGTAATAGGAATCACGACTTGCATGTCGATGAGTATGACAACCGTCAGGAGCCATAGGAGTTGTCTTTATTTATCGTATGACCTGCGTGTCACTGAATAATGCCATGTAATTACTTTACTTCATTACTAAACCGTTAGCCATAGTAGTAGAAGTAATAAGTTGGCGAGACAACTTCATGGAGACACGATGATGGAGATCATGGTGTCATGCCGGTGACGATGATGATCATGGAGCCCCGAAGATGGAGATCAAAAGGAGCAAAATGATATTGGCCATATCATGTCACTATTTGATTGCATGTGATGTTTATCATGTTTATGCATCTTATTTGCTTAGAACGACGGTAGTAAATAAGATGATCCCTCATAATAATTTCAAGAAAGTGTTCCCCCTAACTGTGCACCATTGCGAAAGTTCGTTGATTCGAAGCACCACGTGATGATCGGGTGTGATAGACTCTAACGTTCACATACAACGGGTGTAAGCCAGATTTACACACGAGAAACACTTAGGTTGACTTGACGAGCCTAGCATGTACAGACATGGCCTTGGAACACAAGAGACCGAAAGGTCGAGCATGAGTCGTATAGTAGATACGATCAACATGAAGATGTTCATCGATGATGACTAGTCCGTCTCACGTGATGATCGGACACGGCCTAGTTGACTCGGATCATGTATCACTTAGATGACTAGAGGGATGTCTATCTGAGTGGGAGTTCATAAGATGAACTTAATTATCCTGAACATAGTCAAAAGGTTTTTGCAAATTATGTCGTAGCTCGCACTTTAGTTCTACTGTTTTAGATATGTTCCTAGAGAAATTTTAGTTCAAAGTTGATAGTAGCAATTATGCGGACTGGGTCCGTAAACTGAGGATTGTCCTCATTGCTGCGTAGAAGGCTTATGTCCTTAATGCACCGCTCGGTGTGCTGAACCTCGAACATCGTCTGTGGATGTTGCGAACATCTGACATACACGTTTTGATAACTACGTGATAGTTCAGTAATGTTAAACGGTTTAGAATTGAGGCACCGAAGACGATTTCGAAATGTCGCGGAACATATGAGATGTTTCAAGGGCTGAAATTGGGATTTCAGGCTCGTGCCCACGTCAAAAGGTATAAGACCTCTGACGAGTTTCTTAGCCTACAAACTAAGGGAGAAAAGCTCAATCATTGAGCTTGTGCTCAGATTGTCTGAGTACAACAATCACTTGAATCAAGTGGGAGTTAATCTTCCAGATGAGATAGTGATGTTTCTCGAAAGTCATTGCCACCAAGTTGCTAGAGCTTCGTGATGAACTATAACATATCAGGGATAGATATGATGATCCTTGAAATATTCACGATGTTTGACACCGCAAAAGTAGAAATCAAGAAGGAGCATCAATTGTTGATGGTTAGTGAAACCACTAGTTTCAAGAAGGGCAAGGGCAAGAAGGGGTACTTCATGAAATGGCAAATTAGTTGCTGCTCCAGTGAAGAAACCCAGGGTTGAACCCAAACCCGAGACTAAGTGCTTCTGTAATGAGGGAACGGTCACTGAAGCAGAACTAGCCTAGATACTTGGTAGATGAGAAGGCTGGCAAGGTTGACAGAAGTATATTGGATATACGTTGAATTAAATGTGTACTTTACTAGTACTCCTAGTAGCACCAGGGTATTAAGATACCGGTTCGGTTGCTAAGTGTTAGTAACTCGAAATAAAAGGTTGCGGAATAAACGGAGACTAGCTAAAGGCGAAGTGACGATATGTGTTGGAAGTATTTCCAAGGTTGATGTGATCAAACATCGCAAGCTCCCTCTACCATCGGGATCGGTGTTAAACCCAAATAATTGTTATTTGGTGTTTGCGTTGAGCATAGACATGACTGGATTATGTCTATCGCAATACGGTTATTCATTTAAGGAGAATAATGGTTACTCTGTTTATTTGAATAATACCTTCAATGGTCTTGCACCTAAAATGAATGGTTTATTGAATCTCGATCGTAGTGATACACATGTTCATGCCAAAAGATATAAGATAGTAATTATAGTACCACCTACTTGTGGCACTGCCATGTAAGTCATATTGGTATAAAACGCATGAAGAAGCTCCATGTTGATGGATCTTTGGACTCACTCGTTTTTTTTGAAAAGTTTGAGACATGCGAACCATGTCTATTGGTATGTACGCATGAAGAAACTCCATGCAGATGGATCGTTTGGACTCACTTGATTCTAAATCACTGGAGACATGCAAATCATACCACATGGGCAAGATGACTGAAAATCCTCGTTTTCAGTAAGATGGAACAAGAAAGCAACTTGTTGGAAGTAACATTTTGATGTGTGCAGTCCAATGAGTGCTGAGGCATGCAATGGATATCATTATGTTCTTACTTCACAGATGATTTGAGTAGATGTTGAGTGTATTTACTTGATGAAACACAAGTCTGAATTATTGAAAGGTTCAAGTAATTTCAGAGTGAAGTTGAAGATCTTCGTGACAAGAGGATAAAATGTCTGTGATATGCCCATAGAGATGGATATCTGAGTTGCGAGTTTGGTACACAATTGAGACATTGTGGAAATTGTTTCACAACTAACACCGCCTGGAACACCATAGTGTGATGGTGTCTCCGAACATCATAGATGCACCCTATTGGATATGGGGCATACCATGATGTCTCTTATCGAATTACCACTATCGTTCATGGGCTAGGCATTAGAGACAACTGCATTCACTTTAAATAGGGCACCACGTAATTCCGTTGAGATGACACCGTATGAACTAAGGTTTAGAGAAACCTAAGCTGTCGTTTCTTGAAAGTTTGGGGCTGCGACGCTTATGTGGAAAAGTTTCATTCTGATAAGCTCGAACCCAAAGCGGATAAATACATCTTCATAGGACACCCAAAAATAGTTGGGTATACTTCCTGTCTCAGATCCGGAAGCAAAAGGGATTGTTTCTAGAATTGGGTCCTTTCTTGAGGAAAATTTTCTCTCGAAAGAATTGAGTGGGAGGATGGTGGAGACTTGATGAGGTTGTTGAACCATCACTTCAACTGGTGTGTAGTAGGGCACAGGAAGTTGTTCCTGTGGCACCTACACAAATTGAAGTGGAAGCTGATGATAGTGATCATGAAACTTCGGATCAAGTCACTACCGAACCTCGTAGGTCAACAAGGACGAGTACTGCTTCAGAGTGGTACGGTAATCTTGTCTTGGGGGTCATGTTGCTAGACAACAATGAACCTATGAGATATGGAGAAGCGATGGTGGGCCTGGATTCCGATAAATGGCTAGAGGCCATAAAATTCGAGAGAGGATCCATGTATGAAAACAAAGTGTGGACTTTGTAAGAACTACTTGATGGTCGTAAGGCTATTGGGTACAGATGGATTTTAAAAGGAAGACGGACAATGATGGTAAGTGTCACCATTAAGAAAGCTCAACTTGTCGCTAAGATGTTTTCTGACAAGTTCAAGGGGTTGACTACGATGAGACTTTCTCATTCGTAGCGATGCTAAAGATTTTGTTGGAATTATATTAGCAATTACTGCATGATTTATGAAATCTTGCAGATAGGATGTCAAAACACTCTTTCCTCGACGATGTTCTTGAGGAAAGGTTGTATGTGATACAACCAGAAGGTTTTGTCAATCCTGAAAGATGCTAACAAGTGTGCAAAGCTCCAGCAATCCTTCTAAGGACTGGAGTAAGCATCTCGGAGTTGGAATATACGCTTTGATGAGATGATCAAAGATTTTGGGTTCATACAAAGTTTATGAGAAACTTGTATTTCCAAAGAAGTGAATGGGAGCACTATAGCATTTCTGATGAGTATATGTTGTTGACATATTGTTGATCGGAAATGATGTAGAATTTCTGGACAGGGTTATTTGAAAAGTGTTTTTTTCAATGGAAAACCATGGATTAAGCTACTTGAACATTGAGCATCAAGATCTATAAGGATAGATCAAAAACGCTTAATAGTACTTTCAAATGAATACATACCGTGACAAGATTTTGAAGGAGTTCAAAATAGATCGGCAAAGAATGAGTTCTGGGCTGTGTTATAAGGTGTGAATATTGAGTAAGACTCAAGACATGACCACGGTAGAAGAGAGAGAAAGGACGAAAGTCGTCCCCTATGCTTCAGACGTAGGCTCTATAGTATGCTATGTTGTGTACCGCACCTGAAGTGTGCCTTGCCATGAGTCAGTCAAGAGGTACAAGAGTGATCCAGGAATAGATCACAGGACAGCGGTCAAACTTATCCTTAGTAACTAGTGGACTAAGGAATTTTCTCGATTATGGAGGTGGTAAAAGAGTTCATCGTAAAGGGTTACGCCGATGCAAACTTTGACACTAATCCGGATTATTCTGAGTAGTAAACCGGATACGTATAGTAGAATAGTTATTTGGAATAGCTCCAAATAGTGTGTGGTAGCTGCATCTAGGAGATGACATAGAGATTTGCAAAGCACACACGGATCTGAAAGGTTCAGATCCTTGACTAATAACCTCTCTCACAAGCAAGATATGATCAAACCCCATGGGGGTTGATTCATTATAATCACATAGTGATGTAAACTAGATTACTGACTCTAGTGCAAGTGGGAGACTGTTGGAAATATGCCCTAGAGGCAATAATATAATGGTTATTATTGTATTTCCTTGTTCATGATAATTGTCTATTCTTCATGCTATAATTGTATTAACTGGAAACCGTAATACATGTGTGAATACATAGACCACAACATGTCCCTAGTGAGCCTCTATTTGACTAGCTCGTTGATCAATAGATGGTTATGGTTTCCTGACCATGGACATTGGATGTCATTGATAACGGGATCACATCATTAGGAGAATGATGTGATGGACAAGACCCAATCCTAAGCATAGCACAAGATCGTGTAGTTCCTTTGCTAAAGCTTTTCTAATGTCAAGTATTATTTCCTTAGACCATGAGATTGTGCAACTCCCGGATACCGTAGGAATGCTTTGGGTGTACCAAACGTCACAACGTGACTGGGTGGCTATAAAGGTGCACTACAGGTACCTCTGAAAGTGTCTGTTGGGTTGGCACGAATCGAGACTGGGATTTGTCACTCTGTATGACGGAGAGGTATCTCTGGGCCACTCGCTATTGCATCATCATAATGAGCTCAATGTGACTAAGTAGTTAGTCACGGGATCATGCATTACGGAACGAGTAAAGTGACTTGCCGGTAACGAGATTGAACGAGGTATTGGGATACCGACGATCGAATCTCGGGCAAGTAACATACCGATTGACAAAGGGAATTGTATACAAGATTGATTGAATCCCCGACATCGTGGTTCATCTGATGAGATCATCGTGGAACATGTGGGAGCCAACATGGGTATCCAGATCCCGTTGTTGGTTATTTGCCAGAGAGCTGTCTCGGTCATGTCTGCATGATTCCCGAACCCATAGGGTCTACACACTAAGGTTCGATGACGCTAGGGTTATAAAGTAAATTTGTATGTGGTTGCCGAATGTTGTTCGGAGTCCCGGATGAGATCCCGGACGTCACGAGGAGTTCCGAAATGGTCCAAAGGTAAATATTTATATATGGGAAGTCCAGTTTCAGTCACCGGAATAGTTTCGGGGGTTATCGGTATTGTACTGGGACCACCGAAAGGTGTCCGGGGGTCCACCGGGTGGGGACACCTGCCTCGGGGGACTTAATGGGCTGAATATGGAAGGGAACCAGCCCCTAGTGGGCTGGTGCACCCCTCCCCAAGGGCCCAAGGCGCCCAGGGTTGAAAACCCTAGGGGAGGGGGTGCCTCCACCTTGCTTGGGGGGCAAGTCTCCCCCTCCTGGCCGCCGCCCCTCCCCTCTAGATGGGATCTGGAGGGGGTCGGGCCCCTCTCCCCTTCCCCTATATATAGTGGGGGTTTTGGGGCTGCCCAACACATGAGTTTTCATCTCTTCTGGCGCAGCCCTACCCCTCTCCCTCCTCGTCTCTTGCAGTGCTTGGCGAAGCCCTGCTGGAGTGCCACTCTCCTCCATCACCACCACGCCATTGTGCTACTGCTGGACGGAGTCTTCCTCAACCTATCCCTCTCTCCTTGCTAGATCAAGGCACGGGAGACGTCACCGGGCTGCACGTGTGTTGAACGCGGAGGCACCATTCTTCCGTGCTTAGATCGTATTCGGCCGCGATCTGAATCGCTTCGTGAACGACTCCACCGACCGCGTTCTTGTAACACTTCCGCATCGCAATCTTCAAGGGGTCGTCTGGGCGACGCGAGTGGCAAGGGCGGCCCGGCGCTTGGCGCTGGCTCGACAAGCGTCTGACATGGATGTGAGGGGCGGCGAAAAACAGGGCGGCGGAAGGCGGATTCCATTGCACCCCTACCTGGCGCGCCAAATGTCGGATTTCGGGTTCCGGCAGACCCTCTAGGTTCCAACTCTGGGGTGCACGTGGAGATCAAACCTCCTACCAACCTATGTCTCGTCGCCTTGCAAGGATCTAAACTACACGAAGAACAACACAGGGGACACGAGGTTTATACTAGTTCGGGCCACCATTGTGGTGTAATACCCTACTCTAGTTTGTGGTGTGGTGGATTGCCTCAGGGGCTAATGATGAACAATACAAGGAAGAACTGCCTCGCGAGGGGTGTTCTTGCATTGGTGGTTCTGGCTAGGGTTGAACTGCTCGATCCCCGATGCCTCTATACTATGGTGGCTAGCCCTATATATAGATCGAGAGGCCCTGGGCCTCTTCCCAAATATTGAGCGGCAAAGGCGCCAACAATTGGCCATTTTGAAGGGGAACATCTAGTACACTTATCCTTACTAAAGTCGGTCCTCGCCTGCCAAAGACTCTGGCGGTGACGCCGGCTTGGGCTCCACGATGACCTCCATCCTGCCATTCTGCTGGTCTTGGTCTTGTTGCACCGAAATGGTTGCCTTTGCTTGATACTCTTGCCTGCGCTTGCTCCCTTTGCACCAAAGAGGAAACAAGGACTCTGCGCGCGCCGGCGCCCGGCTGGCTTTGGTCGTCATGGCTTGCATCACGGGGCACCTCGTGAGGTACCCCGCCTTGATCTCTCCGCCTCCTCGCGAGCCAGCCTGATGAGGCCATGCCTGAGGAAGCTTCATGTCGTCCGCCCCGCGAGGCTTGGCCCCTCGCGAGGGTCTTGAGCTTGTGTCGATGAAGATGGGCCATACTGGGCCACCCCTTGAGCCACGACGCAGGCCGCAGGCATGCAAGTCTGGTACTCCCGTTCCCAGAACGCCGATAGTAGCCCCCGGGCCCAATGTGCGCCTTGACTTGGCTTAGCCGAGAAGCGAAGGGGCAAGTGCGGAGCGCCGCGGGCCCCAACAGCCTGCGGCCTTGGGCGCCGCATGGCGGCTTCTTGGACGTGCGCGTCCCTGTTCCCCATGATGCCTCGGCAACTGCATGAATCGACAAAAGAGTGGCACCATGCCAGGCTTACCTTCTCCGCTTCCTCCAGTCGTTTCCCAGATCCCCTTTCTCGCTCTCCTCCTCCTTGCTCCCGAAATCCTTCAGATCCGCTCCGGACCCGCACCTTAGCAAGCCATGGCGCCTCGCCAGACTCCGGCCTGGGCCTGGTACTCGCCTGCGCTAGATTCTCCAAATGTGTCGGAGAAGAACCTCGCCCTCATGCGCCTGATGATGGCAGCACAAGGCAACGACAGCACGGCCGTGCTCAAGGTTGGCTCTGTCCTTCCTGAGGAGAAAGGAAGCACCTTCTACCCGCTCTTCGTAAGCTCCATCGCTGCTTGCATACGCTGGGACAGTCGTTGGAGGTAAGGAAGATCGAGCTGGACGGCAAGGCGCGGGTCCTGGTCGAGGACCGCGTGGCCTTCGCGAAGCTGGAAGAGAAAGCTTGCTCCTTGCTGAAGACGCTTTATGACAGTGGCCTGGAGAGTCCGCTGGCCGGCGCCGAGGACAGCCCCGCCAAGTTGCTTCCTTTCCTGGTCCGCGCCCTTGAAGATGTCGCGATCGGCCTGGGCCCCACGGCTGAGGCTGAGGCACGTGTCCTTTCTTCTGCAGCACTGACGCGCGTCTTCACCTATGTCTATCTTCATGACCCCAACGTCGACCTTGACAGCCTGCTGGAGCCTGTGAGTGGCGATCTTGCCGCCGCCGCTGCTGAAGTTGTGAAGGGTCGAGTGGAGGCTCTGCTCGCGAGGTTCCATGCCTTCAGCACCAAGCCGAGGCGAGGTGCTACCGATCCTAAGGTTCCACGAAGCACAACCGCCCAGCACAGCTCCGACGCCAGCGATGGCGCTGCCGGAAAGTGACCCCCTCGCGGCTCCTGTCTTGCTTTCAGCTCCTTCAACATGCGTCATGCCTCGTGGAGGCATTTAAACTTGTGTTTGGCGTTGTGGAAACAATCTATGGACTGTAATATCTGCTTTTGGATTCCTTGAAAGTTGCTTTTTCCTTCCTACTTGCTTGTGTTCTACGTCGGCAGAGCCCGGCCCCGCGCATACCTCAGCCGCCATTAGCCTCGACCGGAAACCAGGACGGGACCAAGGAGTGAGGGGCTACGTGACCAGTTAGGCTCCTGAGTCGCGATGCTCAGGAGTCCCCCTTGACGCGCGAATGGCAAGTAGGGAGGGGAGATGTGTGAACAAATTTACCGTTCTACGTCGGCAGAGCCCGGCCCCGCGCATACCTCAACCGCCGTTAGCCTTTCGGAACTAAGGGGTGAGGGGCTACGTGACCAGTTAGGCTCCTGAGTCGTCATGCTCAGGAGTCCCCCTTGATGTTCAAACGGCCTTCCTACCTTGGCTCTGCTCGGGGAGAGACGTGCGATGAAACAGGCCCGAGGGGCCTGGATGGGTGGCATGCGTCTGGGCGTGACCCAGGCATAGCCCCCGTGTCCGACGGTTTGGAAGTGAAGTACTTCCAAGGAGCGCGATGGGCGTGGGACGAGGAACCGGCTGGAGTCAGCGACGGGGTGGCGGTGCGGCCTTCTCGCCGCACCGAAGGATGCAGAGACGACGCCTGCTGCTCGTTCCCCGCCAGGCCGGTGGCGTCGTTGACGGCAGGCGACGGGGAATGACGGCGGCACCCGCCGACGGGGGCCATCTAGGCGACGCAAGTGGCGAGGGCAGCCCAGCGCTTGGCGCGGGCTCGACGAGCGTCTGACATGGATGCGAGGGGCGGCGAAAAACAGGGCGGCGGAAGGCGGATTCCGGTGCACCCCTACCTGGCGCGCCAAATGTCGGATTTCGGGTTCCGGCAGACCCTCTAGGTTCAAACTCTGGGGTGCACACGGAGATCGCACCTCCTACCTACCTATGTCTCATCGCCTCGCAAGGATCTAAACTACACGAAGAACAACATAGGGGACACGAGGTTTATACTAGTTCGGGCCACCATTGTGGTGTAATACCCTACTCTAGTTTGTGGTGTGGTGGATTGCCTCAAGGGCTGATGATGAACAATACAAGGAAGAACTGCCTCGCTAGGGGTGTTCTTGCGTTGGTGGTTCTAGCTAGGGTTCAACTGCTCGATCCCCGATGCCTCTATACTATGGTGGCTAGCCCTATATATAGAGCGAGAGGCCCTGGGCCTCTTCCCAAATATTGAGCGGGAAGGGCGCCAACAATTGGCCATTTTGAAGGTGAACATCTAGTACACTTATCCTGACTAAAGTCGGTCCTCACCTGCTAAAGACTCTGGCGGTGACGCCGGCTTGGGCTCCACGATGACCTCCGTCCTGCCGTTCTGCTGGTCTTGGTCTTGTTGCACCGAAATGGTTGCCTTTGCTTGATACTCTTGCCTGCGCTTGCTCCCTTTGCACCAAAGAGGAAACAAGGACTCTGCGTGGGCTGGCGCTCGCCTGGCTTTGGTCGTCATGGATTGCGTCACGGGGCACCTCGTGAGGTACCCCGCCTTGATCTCTCCACCTCCTCGCGAGCCAGCCTGATGAGGCCGTGCCTGAGGAAGCTTCCTGTCGTCCGCTCCGCGAGGCTTGGCCCCTCGCGAGGGTCTTGAGCTTGTGTCAATGAAGATGGGCCGTACTGGGCCACCCCTTGAGCCACGTCGCAGGCCGAAGCAGGCAAGTCTGGGTACCCCCGTTCCCAGAACGCCGACAGGCTACTACTACACATACTTATCAAATTTTCTTACCCGTATATCCTTCGCATACTGGTCCATCACTCTGGCAAGTCCATCTTGAGCGGCGCGGATATATGCGTCTCCGGAGTTGAAGGCATTGAAAGCCTTGTCGGAAAAAATACCATTGCGGAGTACGGCCCATCTTCGCCGGTGATTCATGGCGCTCTCCACTTCGGAGTTTGTAGCGGAAAGCCTGACCGCATCCTCTGTAGGAGGGCAATTCGACGTTGCCCCCGCGTCAGCCTCCACCCGTGAGTCCGGTTCAGGAATCCGGCTGTTTGAGGCGTGGTCGGCAGGGTCTCCGGATATAGTCTGGCGGCTACTCTTTCTGCCAGGACATAATGAACATTGTCACATTTCAGCAAAAATAATCATGGAGCAAGTTTAATTTGTACCTTTGCGCCGGTGTCTCAATCCTAACCGCCTTCCTCTTAATCCTGCCTGGCCTGGGTGCCCTTTGCTGATAAGCCCCCGCAGGCTCGGCACGGTGTCCCGATGGCCGTTTCTATAAAAATACAACATATGTGCGTAAGGTACGGCATAATTCGGAAGTTAGGGCTCCGGCTTTACTTACATTCGACATTGGGAGCAGCCCGGGATAATCGGCAAGGATGGCCACCAAGGCGCCGTCACAGCTTGCTTGATAGAATGTCCCGTCGGCAAGCTCCACAGATATATCCGGATCTTCTTCGAGTCCAGGGTCGAAAGCCCGGCCAGGATCCTTTGGCTGTGGAGGTGGGCTGTTGAACTCTTTCACGGCCCTTTTCAGTTCCTGCTTTGAAAATAACAAGGTGAATGATTGGTGATAAAGGACACAAGAATAAATAGAGTCGAGTAAAGAATGACAGCTTACCCAGCTTGGGGGTTGTACATGGAAAATCCATCCCGCGGCTTAATGCGGAGAAACTCCTCTTCTTCTTCTTTGTATAAGTCGGACAATATTCTCGCCAGAGCGGCGGCGGAGTCCGAACCTTTACGACTGCAGCGGGTGGCGTCGTCTTCTCCGTTGAAGTGCCACATGGGTTTCCCCCGATATTGCAGTGGTTGCACCCCCCGCATTATACATATTGACATGACTTCTATTATTGTTAGTCCTGATTGGGCCAGTATTCTCATCCTGCCCATCAGATAGAGGACTTCTCTATCATCTTCCTCCTGGGGGCTCCGAGGGCGCCAACTTTCTCCTGGGCATTGTTGAACTCAGGAAGGCCTGGCCGGACTGGGTCCAGAAGGGGAACATCATCTACATAAAACCACTCCGAAGGCCAGTCTTCGGATGCCTTCTTTGGAGTGCCGGACAGGTATCTGGCCTGGGCGACGCGCCATATTTCGGCTCCGCCCACTTGATATATAGATCCCTCCTGATTGTCAGGGACGAGGCAGAATAGCCTCTTCCATAACCCGAAATGGGCTTCGCAACCTAGGAATAGCTCGCAGAAGGCAACGTACCCTGCGATGTGTAGTATGGAGGCAGGAGTGAAGTTATGCAGCTGGAGGCCGTAGAACTCCAGGAGCCCATGGAGTAATGGGTGGATTGGAAACCCAAGTCCTCTCAGCAAATATGGGACAAGGCATATCTGCTCCCCTCTAGAGGGGTTTGGAAAGTTCTCCGCTTGCTCCCCGCCTTTATAGGTGGCTAGTCCGGCTCGGAAGGGGACCATGTATGCAGGTGGAAGAAACCCTTGGGTCTGCAACTCTACTAAACGGCTATGGGGGACAGAACACTTTTTCCAATCACCCGGCGCAGAGCTACGGGGGCGAGAAGCAGAGCTGCGGAGACCGGCCATGATGGGATGGATTTTCTCGGACGCGCTCTATTGAATGCTTGCCTGGGGGAAGATGGTGAGATTTGGATCTGAGGATCCCCGTCTCTTCAAATAGATGGTTCACTTACAGGGTCAGGGTGGCAAATGTAAAAATGCCCCGGCTCCTCGTATTCACTCGACACACAGATATGACCATTATTGAAGCACAGAAGCCGAGGAGTACAACATTAATGGGAAGTCGGACATTGTTCGCTACAACAGGTACTCTAGATTTGGAGAAGAACCCACCTTGCAATGCTGAAGAAAATCTGCGCGCCGGACTCATCGTCATTGAAGCCTGGTTCGGGGGCTACTGAGAGAGTCCTGGATTAGGGGGTATCCGGACAGCCGTACTATATACTTTGGCCGGACTGTTGGACTATGAAGATACAAGATTGAAGACTTCGCCCCGTGTCCGGATGGGACTCTCCTTTGCGTGGAAGGCAAGCTTGGCGATTCGGATGTTAGATCTCCTTCTCTGTAACCGACTCTGTGTAACCCTAGCCCCCTCCGGTGTCTATATAAACCGGAGGGTTTAGTCCGTAGGACAAGGACAATCATACCATAGGCTAGCTTCTAGGGTTTAGCCTCTACGATCTTGTGGTAGATCAACTCTTGTAATACTCATATCATCAAGATCAATCAAGCAGGAAGTAGGGTATTACCTCCATCGAGAGGGCCCGAACCTGGGTAAAACATCGTGTCCCCAGTCTCCTGTTACCATTAGCCTTAGACGCACAGTTCGGGACCCCCTACCCGAGATCCGCCGGTTTTGACACCGACAATGGGTAGCACTGTCTTTTGTGAATAACGGGTTTTTGCTCCCTTAGATACTGCCATCACCCCCTCCAATTCAAATGGCTGATAAACGAGAAAAGAAATTGAACGTACAGACATTGTATGGTAGACAGATGTGGTAATTCACATATATGTTGTCTAAGCAAATAGGACAGCATGACACAATTTCACATATATGATGCCTAACTAAACAGGATAGCATGACACAGTTTCAGATATATGATGGATAACTTGATATAATGGCATAATTCAACATATGATGAGTATCTAAATAGGATGACATGACAAAACTATATGATGTCTTTCTAAAATAGGTTGGGATTAAATAATTCACATACATGTTGTCTAAGTATACAGGATGGCATGATATAATTGACATAATTGATTCATATACTAAGCAGCTGGCACTCGCATGTATGATCTCTAAACTAAGCAGATGGAATTCAATATTGTGCATATGATGTCTAAACTAAGCAATGCAAGACACCATATGCATCATATGAGAAATATAAACATTGCAACTTAGAGCATACACCTCAGGTGGGATATAGGACTGGTCATCTGTCTCTGAATCCTCCTTTGAGGAGCTCCCTGTAACCATCGAGATATATGCTTCAACGGGTACCATTGCCTACTCTAAAGACCTTGTTTTCACGCCAGATTTTTCCATAACCGGCTCAAATGGCTGATACACATGAAGAGTAGTTCAATATACACAGATTGTCGACAAATGGAATATGTAATTAAAAAAAAGATGGCATGAGATAATTCACATATATGATGCCTGGCTACATGGCGGTGCATAATTCACATATATGATAACTGGCTGAAAAACATGGCATTGCATAATTCACATATCTGATATAGAAAGCAAATAGGAGGCATTCACAGAAAGCATGTCTAATCTAAGCAGATGGCATGGCAATGCAAGACACCATATGCATGATATGAGCAATATAACCCAGCCAAGTAAGAGCATGCACCTCGGGGGGGATACGACTGATCATCTGTCTCTGAATCCTCCTCTGGGGAGCTATCTGTAACCACCAAGAAATCTGCATCGACGGGTATCACTGACTACTCAGAAGACCTTGTTTTCACTCCAGATTTTCCCATGACCAACTCAAATGGCTGATGCACAGGAAGAGTAGATGAATTTATAAACATTGTTGAAAAATGGAATACATTATGGAAAAAAATATGGCACGATACAATTCACATATACGATGACTGGCTAAACAGGATGGCATTGCATGATTCACGTATATGATGCCTGGCTAAAGAAGATGGCATTGCATAATTCCCATATACTCCCTCCGTTCCTAAATATTTGTCTTTTTAGAGATTTCAAATGGACTACCACATACGGATGTATATAGACATATTTTAGAGTGTAGATTCACTCATTTTGTTTCGTATGTAGTCACTTGTTGAAATCTCTAAAGAGACAAATATTTAGGAATGGTGGGAGTATGATATAGAAACCAAACATGTGGCATTCACACAAAGAAAATCTAAACTAAGCCGATGACATATAAGATGTATAATGTAAGCAATGCGAGGCGCCATATGCATGATATGACCAACATCAGCATGCCAGGTTAGAGCAAACACCTCAGGTGGTAAATAGGCGTGGTCGGCTCCTTCTAAATCCCCATCTGAACAGTTATCTTCCTCTGGAATACAATCTGGAAATGCAGGAGGGGGCCCACTTCGCCCACCATGGAGCGGCGTCTGCATGACATTATATTCCCACGCAACGGTCTTCTCTTTTTCTCTACATGTTCAGTATGATTGTGTACAATATCTGGCATGCATAATAAAAAAATAGTTAGATTTTGTAAGGCTAAGGGGTGCATGCAAAAATCAAGACTGATGGTAGCAAACGAGTGGATGGATCCAAAACTAATGATAGCAGGTAGATTATAGCTTCGGTTTAAAAAGATAGACAATGGATCATCTATTGTTTTTGCCAACCCAACATGAACCACATAGAAGACCCCAGATGAACCAGATAGTAGGCACATACTATTTGTTGCTGCCTCGATATGAGACCAATGGGCATTTCAAAACTCAAGTTTGAACGATAAAGTAGCAGGTAATAATGATCGATGTATAACGTAAGCAAATGCGAAAGACTGCGACCTCTCTTCCGGAACTGTGTAGTCCTCAGGTTCGTTTGCTCAGTCGATGATGCTAATGCAGTTGGCGTGGCTGCCGGCAACGGGGAAGATGATCTGAGGCGGCGAAAGAAAGTCTACAGGGGGGATCCCTGCTGCAGTGAATGCTTGTGTTGATGGTGCACCTCAAGTGGGGTGGATGACGGCACGGCAGGAGCAGGACATAACACACAGAGTTTTATTTGACGCCTATCTGAAAATGAAGTAAATCTGTAAGGGCTCCTTAGAATTGGAGGATTCTATAAACGTAGGGACAGGAAAAACACAGGAATAGGATAGGAATGCACGTGCGAAACAGAGCATTTGGAAACATAGGATTTCAGTCAACCTGGGTGTTTGGTTCACATGAATTGGAAGAACAAAGGAATGGAGAAACATGGTCAAATTAAAGTCAAACCATGTGAAAATGAAAAAATAAGAATCTTATTATGCCAGTAATGCAATTAGTTCTGTTCTTCATGCATAATAATTTGAAAAGGACGTCCAAGTGAATATTAAAATTCCTACATTTTTTCTTCGAAAGAGACACCAAAGGAAAAAAAATCCTCTAGTTTTTCTTTGCTCCACTCCTTCTAACCAAATGCATGAATAGTAGTTCCATAGCAAAGGATCCCTGAGGTATCGACATGAATGCAGAGTAACAAAGTGATGCGACGAGTGTACAACCTCTTTGGCATAGCCTTGTGGACCTCAGCATCATTGGGTTGGACATGGAGGATTGTGATGCTGGTGTGACTGTTGGAGGCGGGGAAGAAGATTCGAGGCCTCTGGAAACGGCGCCGAGGGTACTGCTCCACTGTGATGGACAGTTCCGTCGTTGGAGCAGCTCGGTGAGGTATACGTCGGCGAGGCTGAAGCAGGACAAGACAGACAACGTTAATCTGAAGTGGGACCCTAATATCATCTGCAATAGATGATGTAAAATACATCACCAAAAAGTGCTAGATGTAAAACGCATCAGCCGCCCCACGGTCGCTCCGACAGATGTTGTAAGTACTGATCACTCTGAACTTAACTGAAGCAACTAAACTTTACAGTGAAAACTGAATTTTAATGTCGAAACTGATGGAACTAGTAGCAGAGCATTGCAATAGATGTTTAGGGAGCTCTAGCACTAGTAGGAGAGAAGCAGTGATCTAAATCAGCAGACGCTCGAGCAGGGAACGCACTAGCAGAGAGCAAGTCGTGCAGTGGCACCGCGAGCGAGTGCTAAAGCAGCAACTCTTGTAGCTGGCAGAGGTCTTGCAGCAGCAGCAGCAGCAGCGCAAGCGAGAGCAAGAGCAGAGCAGCGGCACAAACGAAAGCAAGAGCAGTGCAGCAACGCGACCGACAGCAAGAACAGAGTCGTAGCGTGAGCAAGAGCCAGAGCAGCTATAGCTAGTGCCGGTGAGGAAGTCGCCACCGAGGAAGCAATGACATGGGGGAGAGACGTCGTGGATGATGTGGCCGTCGACGGTGCCGTCGATGGAGACCCGCCATGGCTGCTCGATATCGAGCACCGGCAGCCCCATGAGATCGAATAAAAGATAAAAATGCAGCGGTGAGTGCAGAACCTCCTTGGTGGCACCGAGTTATCCTCGGCTTCATTGGAGGAATTGGTGAGGGTGTTGCGGTTCCGGTGGGGCAGGTCAAGACGGCAGTGTGGGGATTGAGGTGGCGCGATAGACGAGGCAAACATTGGGGCAGCTCCTTGGAGGTGGAGGACGGGGCGGCTGATCCGGCGGGACGACGAGATCGACGACGGATCCTCATCCGGTGCGGTGGATGAGGGATGGTGAGTTGTTGCGGTGGAGGACATAGTCGGGGAAGAGTCTCCGGCTGGGCGGCGGTCGGGAGGCCGATGGAGGAGCATGGGGTTTCGCCGGTTTTGGCAGCCTTTGTGTATGAATGGGGGGGCGACGGGGAAGGGAGGGGGGACCCAAGCTTAGGGACGCGCTTGTCCGAAATGTAGGGTAAGTTACCAGCGTACCCCCACCGGTTTTGACACCGCGAAGTGGAGCTTCATTTCTGGCTAAGGGGTCGAAGGGGGATTTCACGTGTCTGGGCTACGGGACCGATTTCGGATGAGGAGGGAGTTTTCATGCGCGTTGAAATTTCAGGATAACAAGGCACGGCGCGGGTTGAAGAGGTGGGAGTTTCAAAGCAAGTGAGACAAAAGATACTCGAGCTTGAAAATTTTTGGATAACAAGGTGCGGATTCCTTGTTCGGCAGAACAAACTTAATGTGTAAAAAACAATTCATACAAAACACAAGAGAGTCATGTCCCCTTTTACTATATTGCTATAGATGCCATTGAAAAAACTACAAGAAAAATGTAAAAAAAATCGGGAGAACAAGATTACCCTGTACAGTACCAAATCGATTCGCACTTCCCTCAACAACAACAAAAAACAAATCAATTCCCACCAAAAGAAAGAGTAATGTCCCTTTTTATATGATTACAAATGCCAGGATCTCGAATTTCAATTTTTGAATCCATGTTATGTTGAATTCGAATATATCATTAGGTGACCTTGCGGTTTATAATTGATGTAGTCCTACATTTTGATCTTCCATCATATATGAACATTTTACTCCACCATGTGAACATATATATTGTTGTCTACCATATGGACTAAATTTGAATCAATTTTCCTTATTTGAATACGATTGTTGTCAAGTTATACAATAATATTAATATTATCTTGATAACAAAAAACATGCATATAGCAGTAATCATATTTCACTATGAACTACATGTACCATATGATCTCCAATTCAAATATTTGTATCCATTTATGTTGAACTCAAATCATAGTACATTATTGGTCTAGGTAACGAGATGTTCGGGATAATCTAAACCCTGTTTTCATATGTATAATTTTTGGCTGAATTGGGACAAGTTTTGGTATAAGCTTCTTGCAAAACCGGAGATTCTCTCAACAAGCCTCGTGGTTCCGAGAGGGAACGTGTCACCTTTGTGTGCGAAATGATATACGCTGCCTCCCCCCTGATTTTCTTTATAGAGGCAACATAGAACTATATGAGTGCCCTGTTAAATTTTGGAATTTCGGGTTCGTTTGGCCTTTTTATACATTAATTGAGTTTCTGGACTTTAAATGTGCATAATCCTAATTTGAACTGCATGCACATGCTCCGGTGCACCAAAGTTGGTTGAAAAATCACATGTGTGTCCTTGGTTGAGTTTCTAGGTCCCATGGAAGAAATGAGAATGAAATTCAAACATCTGGGCGTCGTGACTCGGCCGAGAACATCGAGAAACTTAGATTTTAAATTCATGTAAATCCAAAACTCGCCTGGAAATCATGAAACTTGGCATGGTGTCATGTGATGGCACTAACATGTTGTGGTAAAAATTGGGCCGATGTGGAAGCTCGTGGTTCTAAGAGGGAACATGCCACCTTTGAGTGTGAAACGATATACGCTGCCCACCCCTTGAGTTTCTTTACAAAGGCAACATAGAACTACATGAGTGCCCTGTTAAATTTTGGAATTGTTCCGGGTTCGTTTATCATTTTTTATACATTAATTGAGTTTCTGGTCATTTAATGTGCATAAGTCAAATTTTAACTACAAGCACATGCTCTCGTGCACCAAAGTTGGTTGAAAAATCACATCTGTGTCCTCGGGTGAATTTCTAGGTCCCATGCAAGAATTGAGAATAAAATTCAAACATCTGGGCATCGTGGCTCGGCCGAGTACATTGAGAAACTTGGTTTTAAAACTCTTGTAAATCCAAAACACGTCTGAAAATCATGAAACTTCGCATGGTGTCATGTCATGGTACTACCATGCTCTGGTAAAAAAATGGCCAAATAGGAACAGATTTTGGTATAAGCTTCTTGCAAAATGAAGCTTCTCTCAAGAAGGCTCGTGGTTCTGAGAGGGAACATGCCACCTTTGAGTGCCAAACGATATACGATGTGCCCCTTGAGTTTATTTACAAAGGCAACATAGAACTACATGAGTGCCCTGTTAAATTTTGGAATTATTCCGGGTTCGTTTGGGCTTTTTATACATTAATTGAGTTTTTGGCCATTTAATGTGCATAATTCAAATTTGAACTACAAGCACATGCTCCCGTGCACCAAAGTTGGTTGAAAAATCACATATGTATCCTCGGGTGAATTTCTAGGTCCCATGCAAGAAATGAGAATAAAATTCAAACATCTGGGCATCGTGACTCGGTCGAGAACATTGAGAAATTTGGTTTTAAAATCATGAAACTTGGCATGGTGTCATGTCATGGTAGTACCATGTTGTGGTAAAAAAATTGGCCGAATAGGAACAAATTTTGGTATAAGCTTCTTGCAAACCGGAGCTTCTCTCAAGAAGGCTCGT
The DNA here is from genome assembly GCF_002162155.2 of Triticum dicoccoides. Taxonomy (NCBI): domain Eukaryota; kingdom Viridiplantae; phylum Streptophyta; class Magnoliopsida; order Poales; family Poaceae; genus Triticum; species Triticum dicoccoides. The sequence goes on from NC_041381.1 coordinate 178,801,869, forward strand.
GGTTCTGAGAGGGAACATGTCACCTTTGTGTGCATAATTCAAATTTGACAAACAAGCACATGCTCCAGTGCACCAAAGTTGGTTCAAAAATCACATGTGTGTCCTCGGGTAAATTTCTAGGTTCCATGCAAGAAATGGGAATGAAATTCAGAATTCTGGGCGTCGTGGCTGGGCTGGAAACATTGAGAAACTTAGTTTTTTAATTCCTGTAAATCCAAAACATGCATGAAAATAATGAAACTTGGCTTGGTGCCATGACATGGCACCAACATGATGTGGTAATTTTGCCGTCCAATTTGCGAAGGCGCACACATTAACAATCAACAAAGTCATTTTGGAACAAGTGATGTCACGTTACAATCGGAAACACAGGTATTATTGAAACCGTGGGCATTCTATTTACTACCATTTCTGTGCTGCCACATGTCCCCTTTTTTATTAGCTAGGGGGCACCATGCAGGGCAGCTATTTGAGTACGAGAGGCGTGCGATCAGACCCATGTGCGTGCTTATCGAGAGGAGAGCCCTTTGACCTCCATCTATCATCCACCTCTCTCCCAAGGTCTCCATTAATGGCGCCTGAGCCTCTGTTTAATGGCGTGGCTATGTCTCACTCGACTGATATTTAAGAGAGAAAAAAGAAAATCAGAAAGCACGGATCTTGATGTAAGATCCGACGGACCTATTTAGCATCTACTGCGACTTATAGCAAGACTGGTGAATATATAAGGACGATTAATTGTCTTACATAATTAGGAAGATAATTAAAAAAGCCACATGCGGCTACACTAGAAATACACAAGGGCAAAAGAAGAAGGAAGACAAGGATCTGGCTCGCTGATCACTACTTTCTTGATGCGTTGCTGCAGGCCGCAAGAACTAGTCTCTGCGGCGAGCAGCGATGAGCTCTTTCGTGTCCTCAAGACGCTGCTTGGGAACATCCACGGATTCCTCCACCAGCTTTTGGCGCTCGATGCGGAGCATGGCATTCTTGTCCATAAGTTTCTTGACGATGACGCCAGTCATCTTCAACAAGGCAGCGGTCTCCTCCTACTGCTCCACACTTCGTATGATCTTCGCCCTCAGCAGGTCGCGCTCGGCCCGGATCCTCTCATTGCCCTCCCTTAGTTGTTGGATGACGCCAGTAGCCTGTTCAAATGAGGCTTTCATGTCGTCCTGCAACCTCGCCCAGCTGAAGATATGATCCATATGGCTATGGAAGGTCGCATGCATGCGCCTTTAAGAGTCGTCGCCTGCCCGCTAGACATTTTCCCAAGCCGCTGCGGCGCGGCGGGACATCTCTGCTGCATTCACTGCGTGGCGGGACATCTCTGCTGCTTCCGCGGCGTGGCGGACCAGTCTGCTGCATCGACGATGCGGCGGGACCTCCGTGCTGCTTCGGCGGCACGGCAGGACCTCTGTGCTGCTAGTTCCGCGTGGCGGGACATGTCGGCTACTTTCGCAGCGAGGCGGGACATCTCTCATGCTTCTGCTTCCATGCTCGCCTCTCCCTAGTGGCAATCTCTCGACCCAGAACTCACGCTGGCCATGGCAGACGCAAGGGAAGGATGCTGAATGACTTGTTTGTTTTCGTGGATGAGGAGTTGAGGAGGAATGTGCAGTCATCTTGGCATAGTAGTATTTATAGCCGAGTACTAATATGCTCCTAAGTGGGAAACCGTTTAGGTTGTGATCGGTGTGAACAGGTTTGCAATTCAATATAGCTGGTGCTAATACGCTCCTAAGTGGGAAACGGTTTAGGTTGTGATCGGTGTGAACAGGTTTGCAATTCAATATAGCGTGGAGTAATTTGGAATGTGACGAGACGTAAGCTCAAAATTTATTGGCGGATCTAGTTTTGAAGTGCGGCACTGTTCTTGGATGGCGTTACGTGGGCTTTTTCTACTGTTGTGTACGTGCAATAACTGGCACCGTCATATACATATCTTATGGTTAATGGGGCGTTCGACAGGAATAGCTGTGTGGCGAGCTATAGGCTAGTCTTTTTTTCAGACGCATTAAACCTATCTCTCGGGACTTCTCACACGCACCATCGTGCCACCCACAAAAACTTGTACTATGAGTTTAGTACGTTATACAGGAAGAGAAGAGGTGCATGCACGCACTCGTCCTCTCACACACGCGTCTATTTTTCTCGAAAAGGAGGATGATGACCCCTGGCCTCTGCATCTGGGAGTCACACACGCATTTGTAGCTACGAATTGTAGTGTTCTCAACCATCCAATTGGCTCTATCATGGATGTACCTATATACTAAAACATGTCTAGATACATCTATATTTTGACAAATGGAAGGCATGTATTGTGGAACGGAGGGAGTGCTTGTCATCAAAATGGATAAAAAGGGACGTATCTAGAACTAAAATACGTCTACATACATCTCCTTTTATCCATTTTGATGACAAGTAGTATTTCTTACCCAAAGGAACTTTATATCCAATAGACACAAAATATCAGTTCGACTATTGGAAATTCCTGATCTGATGTCGAAGTAATTGCTGCATCGCCACCAAAACCCACAATTTCTTAAGCTAAAGTAGACTGAGGTAATCCCTATATTAGCATATTACTAAGATAAACAGAAGGCATTGTAGAAACATTTAGGACGTGAGCTTGTCAATCTGAATGTGGAGGGACACCAGCTTAGCCCTGGCCAGCAGCTTGGGCGGAACTGTGAAGAAGGTTAGCTCGTGCACGGTGATGTCGCCGGGATCCTTGCTGCTTGTCACCTCCATTTCCACCTTGACGTCGTCGGTCGTGCCTTTGGGCTCCCCCAGCGGGCCATTTGCCCACAGCTTGGCCACGTAGTGCGGCAGTGGGGACGCCCCTGCTCTGGTGCAGATGACCGACATGGTGATAGGCGCGCCGATGTCGAGCATGCCACCGACCAAGAAAAACGTGCGGTCGTCCTCCTCCGCGAACAGCAAGAGCCGTGGCTCTGATAGTGGCACTTGCAGCTGGAGCACCTTGCCATATTGGATCATGTGCACGGGCATGGGATGCGCGGTGCTGATGTGGTGGTAGAGCACCGGCGGCGGGCCTTCGTAGCCGCAGACAGGCACGGGGCATTTGCAGGGCCCGAGCGGACACACGCTGTGGTGATCGGCGAGCTTTTGGTAAGTGACGTAGAGCCCACAGCCTTCGTGCGGGCACTCCACCCTCACCGATGAAAGGACGGCATCCACCACCGTGTTCTGCACGTCGAAGCCAACGCCGCGCTCGCACTTCTGGCACTGCCGCTGGTTCCAGGGGCGCTCGACGCGGCAGTTCGCGCAGGCCAGGTGCCCTCCCTTGCATTGCAGAAATCAATCAAACATCGCATCAATCAAGAAACCTGCACCTTGCTCAATCAGCCGAACGGACGAGGTGTATTCCAACCTCATACACTGGAGGCATCAGGGGCGGAGGCACAAGGGGCAGTGGAGCACGGGGAGGCCCATCGAGACCTTAGAGATCTCCATCGTCGGGTCCTATTCCGTCTGCATGATCTCGCCCTCCTCGTGCACAACCATCTCTCGCTTGGGTTGGGGCATTACAAAGCTTTACCGTCACATATTTTATACTACTTCAAGGTGCATTAAATCAACACATGCAAGTATCAAAAGGAGAGTCATGGCATGCATGCATGCATTGTAACTAATGCATCGGTAAACGCAAATTATTGAAATATATCGAGTGCAGTGCTTTGATGTGTCATGTCAACTCGTACATCAACGAGAAGTTTGATTATCCTCTCCCTCGCGGACTTAATTGCACCTGCCTTTGGCATGACAGGTTGGCCACCCACCTGTCGGGCCCACCTGTCATACATGCAAAGGCAGGAGCATCCCTCCCTTGCCCATGAGCGTGGTGGCTAGCAAGACTAGGAGAAGCTTTCGCTACACACTCTCCCTCCCGCACGCAGTGGACATGCAGCAGTTCAATCGGTGTCAGATGGCCAGAAGCGTACTGTAGTACTCCTCCAGTGCAGTAGTACTGTTGTTCGACTTCCCAAACAGGCAAAGAGCAAAGCGTAGCCCGGACGCTCGTGTGGCAGTTTCATGTGTAGAGTACTAGGATAGCGTGTACCGTGCATGTAAGCTTAAAATCGTTGGGGTCGGCTCCATGCTATGTGGCCGTCTCGAAGTTTTTTTAAGAAAATTAAAATAGTCTTATGGCCCTACCTATCACCCTGGTGATTGTAGTTTGCACGCTCACCTGGTTAAGACAGGAATATATATTTTAATTTGTGGTGGGTAAATGTTAGAGGTTGCAGCAAATATATTGTACACTGCGGTCTTTCAGCCAAGTTTAGAGGCAAGCATGTGGGGCCAGTGCTATGATGTGTCGCATCAACTCGTACAACAAGGAGAAGCTTGATTTTACTACTACACGCCTTCTCCCTCGCCCATGCGCGCGGTTGCTCGCAAATGAGGACAGGCTACTACAACAAGCTATCCCTCTCTCTCGTGGTGGACGGACATGCAGCAGTGGATTCGACACTGTAGAAACAGTAGTAGTAACATCATTGTTCGTCTTCTCGAAGAGGCGAAGAGCCAAGCGCAACCCGAACGTGGTAGTGCTATGTCTTGCGCTTGCGTTGGTTTCCCTTGAACAAGAAAGGGTGATGCAGCAAAGTAGCGTAAGTATTTTCCTCATTTTTTGAGAACCAAGGTATCAATTCAGTAGGAGGCTCCTCAACAAGTCCCACGAACCTACACAAACAAACAAAGAACTCGCAACCAACGCGATAAAGGGGTTGTCAATCCCTTCACGGCCACTTGCGAAAGTGAGATCTGATAGAGATAGTATGATAAGATAAATATATTTTTGGTATTTTATAATATAGATGCAGAAAATAATGATGCAAATAAAAGTAGATTGGAAGCAAATATGATAAGAGATAGACCCGGGGGGCATAGGTTTCACTAGAGGCTTCTCTCGAGATAGCATAAGTATTACGGTGGGTGAACAAATTACTGTCGAGCAATTGATAGAAAAGCGAATAATTATGAGATTATCTAGGCATGATCATGTATATAGGCATCACGTCCGCAACAAGTAGACTGACTCCTGCCTGCATCTACTACTATTACTCCACACATCGACCGCTAAACAGCATGCATCTAGAGTATTAAGTTCACAAAGAACAGAGCAACACATTAAGCAAGATGACATGATGTAGAGGGATAAACTCAAGAAATATGATATAAACCCCATCTTTTTATCCTCGATGGCAACAATACAATACGTGTCTTGCAACCCTTTCTGTCACTGGGTAAGAACACCGCAAGATTGAACCCAAAGCTAAGCACTTCTCCCATGGCAAGAAAGATCAATCCAGTAGGCCAAACCAAACTGATAATTCGAAGAGACTTGCAAAGATAACTCAATCATACATAAAAGAATCCAGAGAAGAATCAAATATTATTCATAGATAAACTTGATCATAAACCCACAATTCATCGGATCTCGACAAACACACCGCAAAAAGAGATTACATCAAATAGATCTCCACAAGAGAGGGGGAGAACATTGTATTGAGATCCAAAAAGAGAGAAGAAGCCATCTAGCTAATAACTATGGACCCGTAGGTCTGTGGTAAACTACTCACAACTCATCGGAAGGGATATGGTGTTGATGTAGAAGCCCTCCGTGGTCGATTCCGCCTCCGGCAGAGTGCCGGCGAAGGCTCCAAGATGGGATCTTGCGGATACAGAAGGTTACAGTGGTGGAAATTGTGTTTCGTCTGCTCCCTGGATGTTTTTGGGGTACGTAGGCTTATATAGGAGGAGGAAGTACATCGGTGGACGCCCGAGGGGCCCACGAGACAGGGGGCACGCCCTATAGGGGGGCGCGCGCCCTCCTATCTCGTGGAAGCTTCGGCTTCTTCTTGACTTGCACTCCAAGTCCTCTGGATCACGTTCGTTCCAAAAATCACGCTCCTGAAGGTTTCATTCCGTTTGGACTCCGTTTGATATCCCTTTTCTTCGAAATACTGAAATAGGCAAAAAAAACAGCAATACGGGTTGGGCCTCCGATTAGTAGGTTAGTCCTAAAAATGATATAAATGTGTAAAATAAAGCCCAGAGACATCCAAAATAGGTAATCTAATAGCATGGAACAATCAAAAATTATAGATACGTTGGAGACGTATCAAGCATCCCCAAGCTTAATTCCTGCTCGTCCTCGAGTAGGTAAATGGTAAAAAAGAAAATTTTGATGTGGAATGCTACCTAGCATAATTCTCAATGTAATTTTCTTTATTGTGGCATGAATGTTCAGATCCAAATGATTCAAGATAAAAGCTTATAAAACATAAAAATAATAATACTTCGAAGCATACTAACAAATAATCATGTCCTATCAAAATAGCATAGCCAAAGAAAGCTTATCCCTACAAAATCATATAGTTAGGCCATGCTTCATTTCCATTACACAAAATACTCCCATCATGTACAACCCCAATGACGAGCCGAGCAATTGGTTCATAATTTTTAACGCACTTCAGCTTTTTTCAACTCTTACGCAATACATGAGCGCAAGCCATGGACATAGCACTATGGTGGTCTATTGTGGTGGTTGTAAGGACAAAAGGAGGGAGAAGATAGTCTCACATCAACTAGGCGTATCAACGGGCTATGGAGATGCCCATCAATAGATATCAATGTGAGTGAGTAGGGATTGCTATGCAACGGATGCACTAGAGCTATAAATGTATGAAAGCTCAACAAAAGAAACTAAGTGGGTGTGCATCCAACTTTCTTGCTCACGAAGACCTAGGGCACTTTGAGGAAGCCCATCATTGGAATATACAAGCCAAGTTCTATAATGAAAAATTCCCACTAGTATATGAAAGTGACAACATAGGAGACTCTCTATCATGAAGATCATGGTGCTAATTTTTTGAAGCACAAGTGTGGAAAAAGAGATAGTAGCAATTGTCCCTTCTCTCTTTTTCTCTCATTTTTTTTCTTTTCTCTTTTCTCTCTTTTTTTCTTTCTTCTTTTTCTTTCTTTTTTTCTCTTTTTTTTTCTTTTTGGTGGGCTTCTTTGGCCTCTTTTATTTTTATAAAGTCCGAAGTCCCATCCCGACTTGTGGGGGATAGTCTTCATCATCCTTTCCTCACTGGGACAATGCTCTAATAATGAAGATCATCACACTTTTATGGATTTACAACTCAAGAATTACAACTCAAAGCTAGAACAAGATATGACTCTATATGAATGCCTCCGGCGGTGTACCGGGATATGCAATGAATCAAGAACGACATGTATGAAAATTATGAAGGTGTCCTTGCCACAAATACGATGTCAACAACATGATCATGCAAAGAGCAATATGACAATGATGAAACGTGTCATAATAAACGGAATGGTGGAAAGTTGCATGGCAATATATCTCGGAATGGCTATGGAAATGCCATAATAGGTAGGTATGGTGGCTGTTTTGAGGAAGGTAAATAATGGGTACATGATACCGGTGAAAGTTTCGAGGTAAAAAGAAAAGCTAACAAAGTGGAAGGATGAGTGTGCGTATATCCATGGACTCACACTAGTCATAAAGAACTCATATACTTATTGCAAAAATCTACTTAGACCTCGAAGCAAAGTACTACTACGCATGCCCCAAGAGGGATAGATTGGTATGAAAAATCCATCGCTCGTCCCCGACTGCCACTCATAAGGGAGACAATCAAAAGAGCACCTCATGCAACAAATTTGTCACACAACTTTTACTATACGTGCATGCTATGGGACTTGCCAACTTCAACAAAAGTATTTCTCAATTTCATAATTATCCACTAGCATGACCCTAACATTACTACCTTTATATCTCAAAACAATTATCAAGCAACAAATTTATCATAACACCCAATTTTCTTCTATGATAGTTTTTATTATGCCCAACTTGGATGCTCATCATTCTAGGACCAAATTTGTAACCAAAGCAAATACCATGCTGTTCTGAAAGACTCTCAAAATAATATAAGTGAAGCATGAGAGACTAGCAATTTCTTCAAAATTAATCCACCGACATGCTCTAAAAGATATAAGTGAAGCACTAGAACAAAAACTATCAAGCTCAAAAGATATAAGTGAAGCACATAGCATTCTAGCAAATTCTAATCAAATAAGCTTCTCCCAAAAGGTGTGTACAGCAAGGATAATTGTGGTAAACTAAAAAGCAAAGACTAATATAATACACGATGCTCCAAGCAAAACACATATCATGTGGCGAATAAAAATATAGCTCCAAGTAATGTTACCAATGAACGAAGACGAAAGAGGGGATGCCTTCCCGGGGCATCCCCAAGCTTAGAATTTTGGCTATCCTTGAATATCTTGGGGTGCCTTGGGTATCCCCAAGCTTAGGATCTTGCCACTCCTTATTCCATAGTCCATAAAACCTTTACCCAAAACTTGAAAACTTCACAACACAAAACTCAACAGGAAATCTTATAAGCTCCGTTAGTGAAAGAAAACAAAAACACCACATAAGGTACTGTAATGAACTCATTATTTATTTATTTTGGTATTAAACCTACTGTATTCCAACTTCTCTATGGTTTATAAACTATTTTACTAGCCATAGATGTATCAAAATAAGCAAACAACACACAGAAAACAGAATCTGTCAAAAACAGAACAGTCTGTAGCAATCTGTAACTAACGCAAACTTCTGGAACTCTAAAACTCCTACCAAAATAGGACGTACTTTAAAATTTGTTTATTGATCATCAGAAAAAAGAATCAATGCAAAAGCTCGTTCCTGTGATTTATTGAATTTTTTCTCGTGAGCGCAAAGTTTCTGTTTTTCAGCAGAATCAAATCAACTATCATCATAGCTTATCCTATAGGTTCTACTTGGCACAAACACTAATTAAAAGATAAAAACACATCTAAACAGAAAGTAGATGCAAAATTTATTACTAAACAGGAACAAAAACAAAAAACACAAAGAAAATTGGGTTGCCTCCCAACTAGCGCTATCGTTTAACGCCCCTAGCTAGGCATAAAAGCGAAGATATATCTAAGTAGTGCCATCTTTGGCACTTGGAAAGGAAAAAGAGGATCTCCTCTCTATGGCATTCATTCTTATATTTAGGGTAAGCACATTGCCATTAATGGATGAAGTAAGATTAAGCACATTACCGAAATTTGCATCTAAGCTAGACTTCATCTCTTTGATAATTTCATTTTGATAAAAGCACAAGAGAGTAGTTGATTCAACCTTGTCATGCATAGGGTGCCCAAATATGGTTTTCATTTTTTCATAGGTATCTATTGCATCCCCTTCAAGAAAACCTTCTTCAAAAATAGAATCTAGAACTTGTTTGAAAGAAGCGGGCAAGCCAACATAAAAACTTTTTAAGTAAACTTCAATTTGATATTGTGGCACATAGCTAACCCGAATCCTTAATAACTTATCCCAAGCATCTTTTAAAGACTCATCAAGCAAATAACGGAAAATTCCGGAGTCATCTTCATCATAATTATTTAAATTCTCATTGATAACCCCGGTAGGTCTCCCCATAGCATCATTATTTAAGAGCTTAGAGAGGACAGAGGGGCTATCCAAGGCACTAAAACTAGGGAGAGATCCCTTAGTTCTTTTTGACTCAGCCATGGCAACGGAAAGGAAAACGGAAAGTAGAGGAGAAGATGATTGGGAAACAAAGGGCGAATAAAACGGCAAGGGTGAAGTTGGGGAGAGGAAAACGAGAGGCAAATGCCAAATAATGTGAATGCGAGGGAGATGAGTTTGTTATGGGTACTTGGTATGTCTTGACTTGAGCAAAGACCTCCCCAGCAACGGCGCCAGAAATCCTTCTTGCTACATCTTGAGCTTGCGTTGGTTTTCCTTGAAGAGGAAAGGGTGATGCAGCAAAGTAGCGTAATTATTTCCCTCGGTTTTTGAGAACCAAGGTATCAATCCAGTAGGAGGCTCCTCAACAAGTCCCACGAACCTACACAAACAAACAAAGAACTCGCAACCAACGCGATAAAGGGGTTGTCAATCCCTTCACGGCCACTTGCGAAAGTGAGATCTGATAGAGATAGTATGATAAGATAAATATATTTTTGGTATTTTATAATATAGATGCAGAAAATAAAGATGCAAATAAAAGTAGATTGGAAGCAAATATGATAAGAGATAGACCCGGGGGCCATAGGTTTCACTAGAGGCTTCTCTCGAGATACCATAAGTATTACGGTGGGTGAACAAATTACTGTCGAGCAATTGATAGAAAAGCGAATAATTATGAGATTATCTAGGCATGATCATGTATATAGGCATCACGTCCGCAACAAGTAGACCGACTCCTGCCTGCATCTACTACTGTTACTCCACACATCGACCGCTATCCAGCATGCATCTAGAGTATTAAGTTCACAAAGAACAGAGCAATGCATTAAGCAAGATGACATGATGTAGAGGGATAAACTCAAGCAATATGATATAAACCCCATCTTTTTATCCTCGATTGCAACAATACAATACGTGTCTTGCAACCCTTTCTGTCACTGGGTAAGAACACCGCAAGATTGAACCCAAAGCTAAGCACTTCTCCCATGGCAAGAAAGATCAATCTAGTAGGCCAAACCAAACTGATAATTCGAAGAGACTTGCAAAGATAACTCAATCATACATAAAAGAATTCAGAGAAGAATCAAATATTATTCATAGATAAACTTGATCATAAACCCACAATTCATTGGATCTCGACAAACACACCGCAAAAAGAGATTACATCAAATAGATCTCCACAAGAGAGGGGGAGAACATTGTATTGAGATCCAAAAAGAGAGAAGAAGCCATCTAGCTAATAACTATGGACCCGTAGGTCTGTGGTAAACTACTCACAACTCATTAGAAGGGCTATGGTGTTGATGTAGAAGCCCTACATGGTCGATTCCCCATCCGGCAGAGTGTCGGCGAAGGCTCCAAGATGGGATCTCGCGGATACATAAGGTTACGGTGGTGGAAATTGTGTTTTGTCTGCTCCCTGGATGTTTTCGGGGTACGTAGGCTTATATAGGAGGAGGAAGTACGTCGGTGGATACCCGAGGGGCCCACGAGACAGGGGGCGCGCCCTATAGGGGGGGCATGCCCTCCTATCTCGTGGAAGCTTCCGCTGCTTCTTGACTTGCACTCTAAGTCCTATGGATCACGTTCGTTCCAGAAATCACGCTCCCGAAGGTTTCATTCCGTTTGGACTCCGTTTGATATCCCTTTTCTTCGAATTACTGAAATAGGCAAAAAACAGCAATACGGGCTGGGCCTCCGGTTAGTAGGTTAGTCCCAAAAATGATATAAATGTGTAAAATAAAGCCCAGAGACATCCAAAACAGGTAATATAATAGCATGGAACAATCAAAAATTATAGATACGTTAGAGACGTATTAGGCAGTTGCGAACATTGGAGCACGCATATAGCCAGGCTCTTGCATGAGACAAAATTGCTATGTGAGCCCACTATTGTACTACTAGTACGTACTACTACTTGCTAGTATAGCCCTGTAAACCAGAAAGGAGTATTTGCCTTTCTAGAGATTTCAACAAGTGACTAGACTACACCGAGACGGAGTACATATGGAGCAAAATGAGTGAATCTGCACCATAAATAAATACGTACTTCTCTCGGTTTCCTCTCCGAGGTGCACAATATTGAGTATACTGACTAGTCTCTTTTTGACACGCATTTACGTTTTTTTTTGACATAGTACAAACGCAAGCGCTCATATACACGCGCATACACTCACCCCTATGAACGCACACATGCACGGCACTATCATCTTGAAATTTACTAAGTCACCATAGGCACCTCGTCGTCGACAGGAACGCGATAGACACAAGTGGTAGTCGCCTCCATAGGTGCTTGAATGCCAAGGAGGGAGAGGGTAGCGGTTCCCGAGACGTTGAACAATCAATGATGCATCCTCAATTACATGCAGAGGGAATTAATTGGACAAGCAGAATAGAGCCAGCACGATGTGAATGCAATAGAGTTTGGACTCTCATATAAAGGCGCCCCACCACTCCAATCCATCTACTCCTAAGTCTCTGCGCAACACTGCTCACTCCAATCCAAGACCAAGTGACCAGAAGCCACAAGCACCTATGGAGGCGATGGACGCGAGCGGCAGTCGGCTGTGCCAAATCATCCAAGGTGCCGGCCTGTGGCCCCGCACCGTGCAGCTTTTCCAGACGGTGCTGGCTACCGCCGGCATCGTAGCCCTCGCAAACGCCGGGTTCGCCTCTCACATGGAAGACATGATGGTCAACTCCATCCGCAAGTTCACCGTCGTCAAGAAGCGCGCGGACGACCTTGCCGTACTGCTTCAGCCCGCGTGCCCAGGCTCCTCATTGCCTGCCACCCTCATCGGCCTCCATGGTGACCAACTCTTTCAAGCCCTGGTGGCCCTGCAGGTGCCGGAGGTCGCGACGAAGAATGTGCACCTCGAGGCCGCGCTCGCCGCGCAGCGCCTCGCCATGCAAGAAACCATCGACCTGCACATCCACGTCTATGAGGAAATCGTCTACATAGGCCACTACAAGGCAAGCGAGGACAGAAAGACGTTGGCCTTCTTCCGGCGGCTGGAATCTTTGTATGCCATTGTTCAGAAGCACATCGACCTGGCCACGAAAGCCGCTGCTACTTTGGCGTCGTTTGGTGGGCCGGCGCCCTGAGTCGAGGAGGTGGACATCGTTGATGGATGCATCTGTTCTTCTTGCCTCCTGTAACTAGCACTACATCACCTCGTGGCCTTAATGTTTTATTAGTATAGTACTCCCTCCATTCCCAAATATAAGTCTTTTTAAAGATTCTAGTAAGTGACTACTACATACGGAGCAAAATGAGTGAATCTACACTCTAAACTATGTCTACATACATCTGTATGATGTATTCCATTTGAAATAGTATCTAAAAAGGCATATATTTAGGAACGGAGGGAGTATATGGCATTTTTATTCCAGTCGTAATGTTTCCATTGTGAGGTGGGGCCACAGTTGAGCAAACCCACCCTGCCCACCGGGCGTCGGCCGAGTTTAGAATTAGAAGAGAGAAACGGGGGAGGAGAGCTAGCTATAGCACGAATGCTGTTGTCAGATGGGACTCGTGTTGATAGAATAGGAGTACTGAGCACTCGTACCTCTTTTTTTGAGGAAAAAATAGTCGTATGTCTAGTACCACTAGTTGGGTGCGTGCGACCTATAGCTATCATCACTTTAGGTCTCCTTTTCGAACCACAGCTATGCTTCACAGTACATATTTTTTCACGCATTTTCCTCCTATATGTACTACTAGGCTATTTCCACGTGCTCCCATTGGCCGACATGTGGGACATAGAGCATCTGGGTCATAGTGCATGCACGACTCAGAGCATATGCCGGGGTACTTTACATTTCAGACCTCACGAATTACATGCAAACCCCCCACAGAAGAATAAATAAACAAATGAATTACTACATGAAACCGGATTATTTTCGTAGAAACTGGAGCACGTTCATTAAATTTTGTACATAACACGTTTATAAAAAATGACCGGACCCAAACCAGTCTAAGGGCCTCTTTGATTTTTCCGCAAAAAAAGGCCAATGATTCGCAGGATACTGAAAACACAGGAATGAGGAAAGTATGATGGCGATGAACCGAGACGAGGAGAACTCTAACTCAGTTAGAGGTTAGAGTTAACCCTGAACTAACTCTAAACCAAAGAGGTGTATGGATGGCAGGGTTAGATTGACAATAAATGCTCTTTCTCAATCATTTGACTACTTTGGACCCTATTTCCTGCCGGATCTGGTGTGGCCGGCTCTTGTGTGGCCGGCTCTTGTGTGGCCTCCTCCCGCTCACAATTGACATAAACGAACCATCTTTACAAATCAAGCATGCAAAACATGATAATTTTTACTTTGTCCATACAAGTGAGATATCCCACATAAACATACAAGTCGTCAATCAAGCTTCACAAAAAAACACTCCATGAATCAAAGCATGAGCTAACTCATCACAAAAGTCATTCACAATAGGGAGGGAGCCCGGAGCCCCTCACGCACCGAGGGAGGAGCTCGCCATTGTCGCTCTGGAGGAAGGCTCTGTAGAGCCCAAGCCCTGGGAACCCCTCCGACACCGGCCCTTGCGAGTTGAGGTCGACATCGACATGGGTAGCAGGGCCGCTTGCCGCCGACTGGGAACTTAATCTTTGGGCCTCTAGAAATAATGCAAGCCTGGAACTAAAATACCTAGAAAGGTGAACTGAATCTTTGGGCCTCTAGAAATAATGCAAGCCTGAAACTGAAATACCTAGAAAGGTGAACTGAATCTTTGGGCCTCTAGAAATAATGCAAGCCTGAAACTGAAATACCTAGAAAGCTGAACTAAATCTTTGGGCCTCTAGGAAGATTTATTACCTCCTCAAGCAGCATCAAACAATTCCATGAGTGCACCACAAATCTATACCAAGTTTGATCAGGATCTACCTTTCCAAATCAGAATTAGCGTTAGAGCAAGCAAGATCAATGATATGGTTGTGAGACAGAGAAGGAACGAACAAACTCACCCCTCTCGCGACCTCCCTAGTAGATGCACTGCCGCCGCGCATGACAGAGGGAGAAAAACGACCAGTGAAGGTGGAGCGGGGCGACCTTCAAAGGCCGGAGGAAGAGGGCGGCCGTAGTAGGGCGGCGGAGGCCGGAAGGAGAGGGCGGCCGAAGGAGAGAGAGGGCGAGCGGCGCTTGGGCGGGCGGCCCTATGGGGAACAGAGAGGAGTCGTACGAGAGGGGGGGCGATCTGGTGCGGGCAGGGGAGATTTTTTTAGTTCTCTTTTAGTGGGCCCGAGGATAACTAACCCAATTAGAACCTCTCCATCGGGCTAGTTTTTTTAGTTGGGTTAGAGCAAACTAGCTCAAACTAACCCCTCCTGTTTCGATAATTTGAGGCAATTTCAACCCAAACTAGCTCTAACTCAGGGATTCAAACAAAGAGGAGTAGTACTGTACATGTTATAGTGTGGACCATAGCACATTGTTTTTATGGCCATATCACCACATTGTTTTCTACTGCTAGTTCATTGGGCTATCGTGGTTCGCACTGCTCGTTCACGGGGTTGCGTGGTTCGCACTCCTCCGACCTGAGTAGTAGTAGTAGTAGTAGTAGTAGTAGTATATACCGCATCATCCTTTGCTCCTTCTTACTACTATGTAGTACTTCTCCGACATGTGGGAGAGCAAGCATCGGCGTCGATGTGTCATGCACCAGATTAGAGTGCGGAATAGAAGGAGGGAATCACCCCGATCGGAGCGCCAGTAATCCATGACTATAGTGAGTGGTCATATCACAAGTCTTTCCAGCAGTAACGCGCCGTCAAATTGCACAGCCCGACCTTTCCAGTAGTATGTTTGAGAATGCGCTACTCGCTCACCCTCCTCACTTCTCTGTCAAACCGCCTACCCGAAAACTGCCGCGCATACTGCCCGGGAAAAGCCCCGCCCTCAACTTTTAACTACGCAAAAATAGTTCGAGCTTGTTCATTCTATATAAATACTTACTGTATGTTTATTCACCCGTGGGGTTGTTCAATGAATGGAGGGGCGGGGAGCACAAGTGAACAATACTAGTACTACTAGTAGTAAGTAGGAGTCGTACAGTAGTCACCTTAAATAGAGAGTTTCTTTTCTTTAATGCCACGTACACAAATTGAAACGCTTGTTGTGGAGAGAAAAAGATAATCACTCCACTATATATGTACGCAGAGGCCTGAGCGCTTGCTTTACTAGGGTTGCTCTCTTCATCCTCTCATCCTCTCAAGATCTAAACAAGACAGCGATAGTGACATTTTCTCTCTGCTCACCGCTGGTCACAGATCCGGCCGGATCCCTTCGGCCGGTGTGTGTAGAGGACTAAAAGGTGCATCATTCATGCGGTCATCACCGCGGAGGGAGGAAACCCACAGCTGCCGGCGGGGCCCGGTCCTCTGCCCATGCTGTTCTCTCCGACACATTGCCGGCTCGGGAGGTCCTCCGGCCCTTCTTCCTCCTTGTCGTATTGTGCGCAAATCGGACCTGCCGCCGCCGACATCCCGGCGAACCTTAGATACAAGTTCTTCGAAAGCGGCCTTGCTCTACTGCCCTAGCTCCCAACGTGTCTGCATGTGCATCTTTTTCTACTTCCATCAGCTCTTCCAAATCCACCTAAATTTTTAGTATTATTAGAGGTAAAGCTATTTCATGCATTCGAATATAGGACTTGGTTCAAACAACAAAGGAAGGGGGAAAGTCGTAGGATGAATCTAGGACTTGATTCAAAGAGGAAATAACAGGGGGAAAGTGGTAGAGACCGGGTACCCAACCGGTCTCTTGGTTGAAAAGGGAAATAATGGGAAAACTCACTACAAACTGGATAAGGAACAGATCTATTATTGGTTGAAAAATGGATAGAAAGTGGCGGCTGGTGGACAAGTCAACAGAGTATGTCCAGGATTAGATTTGCTGCCCTCACATATTAAAAGGTCTCTAGGACTAGATTTGTTGCCCTCACATAGTAAAAGGTCTCCAGGATTAGATTTGCTGCCCTCACATAGTAAAAGTTCTCCAGGATTAGATTTGCTGTCCTCACATAGTAAAAGTTCTCCAGGATTAGATTTCCTGCCCTCACAGAGCATGAACAAACTTGGCATCACCACTTTATGCCTCTTTGTAGGTACATTGTGCTGATGCGTCCACTATCGCATGTCCTTATACCAACCTTTTGTTGTTGTTAATATAAAGGCGCATGTAAAATGAAGCGATCACACTATTACCTTAAGGACATGTCTAACCAGTGTTATTGTTAATCTAATGCCTCCAGTGATATGATGCAATTAAACTGTGTTAACAAATGGTACTCCTGCTGTTTCCCCTAGTATGATAAGTAAGTTGCTTCTTTACGATGTTGAGTGACCTGGTGTCCCCATGGTCCCATGCCCTTAAACCAACTCTTTAGCTGCTGTTGATTTACTGTATCTGGTAAACAAGCAATGCCACAATTAAAGTAATCCCATATTTGACGAATGTCATAGTTGATCGTAATGCTTCCGATAACATGAAGCATTACTTACGTTTTCAACTTTGTACTGTCCTTGTGTGATTGCCATGAACATAATTAAGATGCTTCTTTTCATTTCGTGTATGTTTCGTATATTCTTATTGACCAGCAACTGTTTACTTTCTATCCTTTTTGTGCAGATAGAGATATCCATTTCACCTTGTTGCTATTGTGACCTTTTGGTGAACTGCACAAAACACTTTTTTGGAATGAGTGTCTTGTGCAGTTCAACTAAAATGTCACATGGGCAACATCTCTCAATTTTGGTGGAACTGCACAAAATGGTGACTGGAGTTCCCAAAATCTTCGTCAAATTCTGTTGGTAATCTCGTGCAACATTTTATTAGCCTTTGCAAGATGAGGCGTCACTGTCACCACAATGGCACTTTATTTTAGTGGTACTGCACAAAAGGATAAGCAAATTATAGTTGCACCTTACATGAGCAGGACAGCCAACCTTAATGTTGCTCAATTTTAGTGCAACTACTAAAGAAGAACATGCCAGCTCACGAGAGCAAGAACTTCTTGCTAGCTGAATGATGCAATCTTTGCTTCATTTCAGGTGAACTGCAGAAAAAGGCGCATGAGTTGAATTATGGAGCTGGAGGTTGACCTCATCCGAGTGGAGTTGCAGGTTCACCAGATCGAGTCGTGGCGGCATAGGGCCCCTCACACCGGTCAGTATTGTCCTTTATCAACATGATTGTGCTTTGTCATGTTGTGCCAACATTGTATTTTTTAAATAAAGCTATTCTATTGCAATCTTTTCTCATTTTGGAAATAAAGTTTGCTTCAACTAGTGCCACTATTATAGTAATTTCAAGGGATGCGTTAAAGATTGACGCATCATGAACATAGATAGAATTGGTGGCCAAAAGAAAAGGCCAATGTTTGTACAACCATCTCTACGGCTGCTAGAGTCCTAAACCCATGCTCTTTCTTATCTGTGCAAACAGGAATACTCTACTACAGATGTTGTGATGGTCAAGAGCATTCGCCAAGTTCTTGGGTTGTATGACACAGCTAGCCAAGATGGATTTAATCTTGATATTCACTTTATCAAAAGGCTCTAATGGGTTGGTTCTGAATCTTGCAAGCTGGGAATCAATGAGATGTGTAGGCATCTTTGTTGTACTTATTATTTGAATCTTATTTGTTGGTTCTAAATCTTGGAAGCTGGGAATCGATGAGATGTGTAGGCATCTTTGTTGCACTCATTATTTGGATCTTATTTGTTAGTTCTCAATCTTGCAAGCTGGGAAACACGTCATGATGATGCAAAGGATAGCAACCATAACAAATTGTTCAAACTTGGTAGTATTGTCTGTGTGAAAGTGCGGCAAATGTGTTGATCATGTGCGTCCTGAGAATAATAATTCTAATTGTTGTGCATGTTGATCATGTGGCACTGATAGAACGAGCCAATGCATTGCTTGTTTTAAGAATACATTTTAATTAAAGATAATTAAATTTAAGTAAACTGACCACTAACACTTGTTATTACAGTACCAATACAGACTCGCTCGTGAAACGACGTGTGTGTCCGGAATAGGTTTCTTAATGGAGGCATTTGAATGAGCCGAGAGTGCATATTCTGTAGGGCGTGCAGTGGGTGAGGGAGGGGTCATAACTGTTGTCGCCTATACACACTCAGTTTACTGTTGAATCTAGTTCCCCAAGAGCTGAAAAACGAACTGCTGCCGTCGCCTCCTCACTTGTTCACTTGGAGAGACTCCAATGGCGATCCGAGGGGTGAGCCTGCTGGATATGGACTTTAGCAAGGAGTTCACCTTTGAGTTCTCCGTTTAGTCCCGTGGCGGCACCAAGTTGAATGTGATGTACACCAACGATCCGGACTCGGTGAAGCTCTGCCTCGCCGAGTTCAAGCAGTACCTACAGGACAAGAAAGCACAAGGTCGCATGAATAGACCTTGTGCCCATCCATTCGACTCCTGACAGGGACCAGCAGATCACGGTCACCCAGGTATGCATGCGGGACGAGGTTCTCATCTACCACTCTTGTAGGGCCATCAGAGGTTCTGGAGCATTCGCCCATTTCATCGGCAGCGCCGACTGCACCTTCGCTACGGTGGAGAGAAGGAAGAACGCGACGATTCGGCCATCTGGTGCAGCAAGCTTGTCGACATCCAGAAGCAATACAAGATCATTAGCAACAAGCGGGAGAAGGACTCCGTGGTTCACTTCGCCGAGACCATCATCAACCCCTGCTACGCCAACATGAAAGAAGACAACGATACCAAGGAGCTCCACCAGCCACCCTGCATCCAAACAAGTCAACCCTCGTACTCCCCTCTGCCTGTGTCTTCCCCCACTCCGGTTCTTTCGGTCCACGGTCTCGACGTCGTCCTCCACCTTGGTGTTGTCGCCGTGGCGCCACCGTCTGTCATTCCCAACATGGTCAGCAAAATAAGAGGAATCGGGAGACAACTGTTCGTCGAGAGGCTGACAATCCCGGGCCCACCAGGTCCATGGCCTAGGTTTTGTTGTTTAACATGGGCATCCCACGAGGACGGGCCGTCGACCCCTTGGCTGGGCAGCTTGAGGTTGCTGCCTGCCCACCCGAGTTCAAGTCCTGGCTTGGACGTGTGGTGCTCGCGGAGTTTCTCCTATAAAAAATGCCAACGAGGGTTAGCCCTTGGGTTGGTCTCATTTTTTTTAACATGGGCAGCCCACGACATGTTTCAACATTTTTTGGATCTAGCGGCCTCTGGGCCTCCCAACCTAGCTTGTCTATAACATCAGCATCCCAAGTTATGTTTGTTTTTTCAAGACGACGCACACCTTAGTTCTTTCTCTTCTTTTTCGATGTAAACTGAGTTTTCTCTCAGTACATTTCCCTAGAACCAACTCAACTGTCCCACGTCTAGCCTAAAAAATAATAATACCCCACGTCATGTTAACTCATCAAATTAAAATGATATTTTATTTCGTAAATTGAAAGTTCTTACAAAATAATAATAATAATTGTTTATATATAACTTGGCAAGTTAACTCCTAGTGATTGCGTACATAAGCTTGCAAAGATTTTACTCACCAATGCAGTAATAGATGTGCAATCATGTGTTTATGTTTTTATAACATTTCTCCGTCCAGCCAAACATGATATTTTCACCCAGCCCAACAAGTCGTGGATTTTGAGAAAAATGCAAATGGGCTTTAAATTCTACCATATATATAAACGGGCTGCATAGATGCTACATCATTGTTTCACCCAGCCCACCAAATGGACTAAAAAACAAATGAACTGGCTGACATGTGGGCCAGTAGGTCGAAGCCTAAGCAAGGCATTGGATTTACATCCAACGGCCGGCATTCTTCTTCAATCTCTCGTCTTCTTACCCCAGCGCTTCCGGGACCGCCTGCTCCAGCCTCCGGCATCCAACGGCATTGTTTTGCCTGCCTCGCAGCAAAACGCTACCCCGTCGACGGCCAGGCCATCCCTCCACTCCGCACCTCCTATTATTCTCTACCGAGTGTAGGTCCACCCCACACCTGAACCAGTCAAGTTTCCCATTCCTCTCCGTCTCCGACTCCACTGCCGCCTCTTCCCCATCTCCGGGTCGTTCCAGTCTGGGGCCTCACCGTCGTCCATCGCCTCGCTGCGCTCGGCGCGGCGTGGTCAACAAACAAGAGTCATCAGAAGAGTATTATACATGAGAGCCTGACGGCTGGGACCCACGAGGTCCATGGTCGCACGCAAGGAAAGTTACTCCTTATTAAGCTGTTTCCTTCCCCTGACAGCTGGGACCCATCGGCTATATCTTCGCACGGAAGGAAGTGCCTCCTTGTTATGCGAAAAAACTATTCCTTCCGATGACAGCTGGGACCCGACATATTTGGTGGCTGACTTGTGGGCCCACCATATTTCACCAAAAAACGTTCCCCCCACTGTCAGCTCGGACCCACCGGAAGTGCCTCCTTATTACGCACAAAAAATGAATACTCCCCCTGCTAGCTGGGATCCACCTTGATGGGAGGCTGACTTGTGGGCCTACTAAGTTGATGGGGACAGAGGGCTTTGTCAACTTAGTCAATATGAACGATTCTAGCTCCAGTGACCGTATGATGTCCATCCAACGGCCGTAGAGCTTCTTCAACCTCTGGTCTTCTTGCTCCAGCCGCCCAAAGCAGCGCCGATCGTGCTGCATGCTCTTGCTTCCCGTGGCTGGTTGTGCTGCCGCGGAGGCCTCACCGCCCCCTACTATTCCCACCGCTGGCCAGGCCCTGCGGTGACGGCAGCCTCACACCGCAGTCGAACCAGTGAACCCTCGTATTCCTATCCGCGCGGGCTTCCACTGTCGTGTCTTCCCCGGCTCTACGTCATCCCCTTCCTAGGCCTCGCCGGTGTCCACCGCCCTGGTGCTCTCTGCGTGGCGTGGTTAACGTGGTCAAGGAACGACTTCCATCGGAAGAGTACTATACATGGAGAGGCTGACAGCTGGGTCCACAGCAGCCGCAAGGAAGTGCCTCCTTATTACGCGCAAAATAATTATTCCTCCACCTGATAGCAGGGACCCACCGGACGGGCCACTGTATTTCGTGAAAAAAAGTTTCCCCCTGACTGCTGGGACCCACCAGCTACATCTTTGCACGCAAGGAAGTGCGTCCGGGCAAAAAAACAATTCGCCCCCTGACTGCTGGGACCCACCAGCTACATCTTCTCACGCAAGGAAGTGTGTCTGGGCAAAAAAACGATTCGCCCCCCTGACTGCTGGGACCCACCAGCTACATCTTCGCATGCAAGGAAGTACCTGACAGTCGGAACCCACCTGGTCGAAGCGTATGTACCATTGTCATTCTGGTCACGAACGTGTACGTACATACTAGTGGATGTAGAGGCGCGCACGTGTCATAGTAGAGGTGCGCACGTAACATGTACACGTACGTACAGCGGCCAGTGTGCAAGAAAGAAAATACGGCCACGTACGTACATACGGGTGGGGTCTCGAACGCCTACTCGCGCATACGTACGGCCAAGGCTCGTGTACATGGCTGGGTCGGAACAGAGAAACTGTGTCGTCGTCGTGTTCATGGGGAGGCAACGGAATGCGTTGTGTTCATCAGGAGGCAACAGAATGCGTCGTGTTCATCGGGAGGCAACGGAACGCGTGGGAGCCAACCGGCTTGGACGGAACAGGCGATGGAAACGAGGCCTAGCGTACTGCAGAACGAAGGAAACGGCCTTGTGTTCGACCGACCATGTTCGAAACGGGATCCTATTCATCGGGAGGGCTCTAGCGTACCACAAAACGGAGGAAACAGACTTTCATTGGACCTCCTACGGTCGAAACGGGGTCTTGTTGATCGGGAGGGTGTGGCGTACCGCAAAACGGAGGAAACGGACTTGTGTTGGAGCGCTACGGTCGAAACGGGGGTCCTGTTCATTGGGAGGGGTGTGGCGTACCGCAAAATGGGACTCCACGGGATACTGTTCATCTCCACCGTCGACCTCTTCCAGCCTCAACGGGCTACTGTTCATCCACCGTCGACCTCCTCCAGCCTCCACCTGCGGCTGTTCATCCACGAGCTCCTGTTCATCCAGCCTCCACCCGCGCTACTCCATCGGCTACTGTTCAACCACCCCTCTCCACGGGCTCCTGTTCAACCACCCCTCCACGAGCTAGTGTTCATCCACCCCTGCACCGTCTACTGTTCATCCAGCCCTCCACGGGGCGTCCTATTCATCCAGCCCTCCACGGGGTCCTGTTCATCCAGCCTCAACCGGCTCGATTGATCGGTGTCCTGTTCATCCAAAGGCAACGCCACGGGGTCCTGTTCATCCACCCCCACCGCTCATTGTTCATCCACCCCCCTGCAATGCTCATTGTTCATCCAGAGGCAGCATCGATCGGCTTTAGTTAGTAGCCGTAGCGAAGGAATCGCTCGATCGGGTTCAGTTAACAGCCATCGATCGATCGCTCAGGTTCAGTAACGCGTAGCCTGCAGTGCAATCGCTCAGGTTTAGTTACAGCCCAACGCCTCGCTCGGGCTCAGTTACAGCCCAACGCCTCGCACACACGCGCATACGTGTACGAGAGAAACGCACATCGCTCGGCCCGACCATCCACCGTAACCGGGAACACCCCGATATTTTCCTCGCCCTCGCTTCTACCACTGTTTTTTCCGTCATGGATGGCCCAAAGAATGTCATGCAGCTGTGTCTCCGGCCCGCCCAGGACGAAAAGCCCATTTTCTGTCATGATTTTTTGTCATATAAGTAGGAGCCCACCACATCTATGATGGTACCGGGTTTTGTCACAATTATCGTCATAGAAGTGTCATAAGTATGACAGGAAAAAAAATTCGTTCGGCCCAAAATGTCACGGATGTGTCTTTTTTTGTAGTGATAGTAACGAAAATGTGGGTGAGTCTGCATCCGGACCTGGTATAGCGTAGCTCAACGAGGACCTTGAACGCAGCAAACTAAATGGCATGAGCGGCGGTGGAAGCATAACCGCTCTGAGAGGTACGAGTGTAAAAGCCTGATGAAGAACTGGTTCGCAGAGTAACCACAACATGATACTCGTTCACTGGGAGTCAGCTAGACGCTCCCAGTACACCCGATAAGATGGGTCGTCACCGTGAGGATAAAGTCGATGCCATACATTTCAAAGAAGATGCGGCGAAGTGTATGGCAACAGCTCCAACTGGCTCAGATATGGCACTAGAGCAATCTACACTCGAAACCATTAATCGGTTAGAAATAACAATAAACCAAATGCATGCAATGCTGTAACCAAATGCAAACACTACCAGCACTCAATTAGCAATCTAGCTAACATTCAACTAACGTGTCGAGGGTCTAGCGTGTCCTATAGTCAGTGCAGCTCTGATACCAAGTTTTGTGGCACCCCAGCTCAGAGCAACTGGTTTACCTTGCATTGCCAGCCCAAAGATCAAGTCTTCTGGCAACACACAACATCTTGGTACAGAAAACAACAGCTTTATTGATGCTAGCGGAAACATAGTGTGATATTACATAAAGTAGCAAGGCCAAGTGGCACACAAGGTGCGGCTGGACAATATGTACATCATCTAGTGAACGGAAAAAGCGGTAGGCGTAAGTGAGGCGGTTGGCCTTCGCCTAGTGCCTAGGCAGTGCCTAAGCGCCCTAGGCGCGGCCTAGGCTGTAATATAGTTTTTACTCGTAGTGTATTTGTGATTATTATATGGGTGTTGATATTTGTTTAGGGCATATAAATAAGTTAATTACCGTCTACTACCATTGGAATATAACGCGTTTGACATACTAGTGTAGTATGTGTCATGATTTCTTGCTTGCATAGGAAATTCCTTGCTTGCCCTGCCTAGACCTCCATTTATGCCCTAGGCTAGGCGTTTGGCCATTGCCTAGCGCCTAGGCGTGCCTAAGCGCCTCCTAGGCACTGCCTTTTCCAACAAAGAGTGAACCTAACGGGGCCTCGATCACAACAACTACGCGGCAGCGAAACAACGATGAAGTGGGACTCCATAACACAGTGACGCCGATGTGGACACGATCCAGACACGACAGCACTTCGATCCGGTTAGACTTTCCTGAAAGCTAGCATAACACACCAGGTCAGTACATTGAATGTACTTGCAAGCTCACAACAAGCATAAACATAATGGCAAACAATATCATGACATTTAATCAAGTTGAATGCAGATAAAAACATACTACTCATGCCATGCAACCAAACTTGTGCACCAAGTCCCTCGGACTCTCTTACCAACGGGTTACCTCGTAACCAAACGGTGATCATTCCCAGATCACAAACAAAACCAACACTTTGGTTTCCACAACATCAGTCTCACTGATCACACCATCACATAACCAGTGCCAAACATATAACTTAGTGTGCAAGATTACTTATTAATCTTGATCCATGGTGTGACGTACTCATGAGTTGTGTCCGTAACCGAGGACGCGACTATCGATAGATTAAATACACTCTGTATAGGTAGCACATTGTACCCACACCACGGAACCCATGGCCTCGCACTCCCATTCGGGTGGACCAACGGCATTCTGACTGAACTCCCCCATTGCCATGACACTCTCTCGGCCACTCCGACTAACTTCCCACTGGGCTAAGTCATGGGTGGCCCCGTGCCTACCAAAGGCATCAATGGCCACCGTCGTGGCAAAACTTAAACGGTCCCAAACGGGGACAAGGTACCATAACAACATCAACAACGGGCACACAAGGTTATGTCTGCTTACCGGGCCAGGGTACCGCACGCCCATAACCTTTCCTCATTGGAGGCACCGACCAGAGGCATGACAACGGACCGACTAAAGGCCTTCCCATAAAGGCAAATGTGGTTCCACTAGGAAAAACTCAATTTAGTGGCACCATGACCTGATCAACTTTATATTCAAGTTCATTTAACATCAGGTTTAACTTGAAATAAAAATACTCGAGTCACCATATGCCATGATCATGCAACCATACGACATGCATCACATATCACTTAGAATAAACAGATTAACATCATCAAAATTTCTACTTGCACAAATCATCACTAAACTTTATTGATTCTTTCTCATTGGTTATTAGCACTCATCATTTTTAGTTTTATCATTTACCACATGAAAACAAACATTCACATAAGAAAATAATACCGATGCTAGTCATATCATAGTCATCGCAAAATCACATAGTCAAACTACTCATGTTTGCTCACACTAGTCTAGGTACTCACTTCTGTAAACTAAACATTTTACCCATGACAAAATAACTAACACAAGCATTATTCATTTAAAAATTATATGCAAGAAATAACTAATTTACAAGTTGGAAAATGATGAATATTGCAATGACACCATGAAAATGTTGGTGTGGCTTGCCTTAGTTCAGAGGAGCTTCACACTCCTCCTGGGTCTCTTCAAGACAAGCTTCTCCTTCTGAAAACAATTAAAATCACAAAAAGAAAATATCAAGAACACTTTTGAAACTTACCAAAAAATCTAGATAGCAGAGAAAATTCTTATTTCTGGTGTGCTGCTAGATCTTTTCCATAAGAACACAATGCAAAAAGAATCAACTCATTTGGACTTATGGTTAAAAAGTTACAGCAGGTCAAAGTTTCTGGTCAAAAGTTGAATTAATTTGAATAAAAAAGAAAACCAGGGGGTGACGTTGATGGCATATTCCAGGAATATGCCACCACTCATACCGCT
>NC_041381.1:178828387-178909821 GCF_002162155.2 Triticum dicoccoides
GAGAGAGAGAGGTGAGCGGCGCTTCTCCGGCGCGTTCTCTGGCGAGGAGTGCCCGGTGGCCGGAACCAGAGGGATAGGAAGAGAGAGATGGTCGAGACGCACCTGCCCGTACCCGTGGTTTGGCCAGACGTGGCCGGAACTAGCCTCTCCAGCAGCTGCAAATGCGGGGTTTGGCGGAGTTGGAGACGACGGCGACGTGGGGCTGCACCAGGGGCTCCAACATGGTCGGACGGCACCAGTGCACCACCAGCAAGTCGCCTGAGGAGTGGGTGGAGCTTGATACGCACCTGAGTGGGGAGGAGGAGTTACGGGGTATCGCCGGCGAGCTCGGGTCGGGACGGCAACCAGAGGTCTGCCCGGCCAGGTTGCAGCTTAGCTACGTGCTCGTGGAGGTTGGGTGAGTGTGCAGTGATGCTCGAGAAGGCTAGGGGGTTGTATTTACAGGCGAGCGAGGAGGTGGGTCGGGCTCCGCTGAAGAGCTTCTGGACACGGTGCCCGGCGATGAACGGCATCAGCGAGAGGGGGAGAAGGCGATGCATCTCACGCGGCCACTATGGGAGGGCGGAGATGAGCACAGGAGTGCGGGTAGCAACGAGCACAGTGGCACGACGCACTGTATGCTTGGCCGCATCGTGCCCATGCCCGCTGTGGCGAGTGCGTCGGCTAGCGGCAGAGGCAGGTTAATGGCGTAGGGACGGAAATTGTGGCGCAGTTTGGCTAGTTGTGATGGTCGGGGAAGCTAGCACGAGCTCAACAGAGGCTCGGGCACGACACAGAGCGCGTCGTCGGCATGCCAGCATGCATGGACGAATGCGGTCACACGTGAACTATGACATCAGACCGCGCTAAGCATAAACTTCATGTCTGGCGTGTAGTCCTTGGTGGTTTGAGTGGTTCCAACGCTTTGAGTTGAACCCAGGAGCTTTGTGTTCGTGGTTTACTTCATGGTAAGTTTCTAGACAGTGACTTGTGAGGTTAACTGCGAGTGATCCAGTAAGACTTTAGGGCTAAGCTTTGGGGTTTTGCAATCTCCTAGGAAGGTAATGAAGCTCAAGAAAAATCAGCCTCATTGGATCAAGAAAAAATATACTTGATGCGTAAAGTGCCTATTCTGTCTTGAACAGAAATGATTTTCTGTAGCAAAAATATTCCAAAAAGTTATGTAATATTTTCGCTCCAGGAGACGCTCTAGGGTTCAAAGAATATTTGGGAATTTTCTCGGGATTTTTGGAGCAATAAAAATGAGGGTTGCTTTGGAGCACAAGTTTCTGAACTGGGTTTCAGAGAAGAAAATGAATATTTTCCTTTTATGAAAAATATTCCTTGGGCCATTTTTGGGATTTTTCAAAGAAAGAAGGATGAGTTAGAGGTGTATGAGTCACTTGGGTGAAAATCAAGGACATGCCCAAGTGTATAAGTCCATTTGAATTGATTCAAAACCTCCAAATTCAAAGCAGAAGCAAATGAAGTTTGGAAAAGGTGAGATGGCAAAAACCACGCTGTCACAGGAACTTCCCTCCCGAAGGGGGAAATCATCGTCATCATCATCACCAACAACTCTCCCATCTTGGGGAGGGCAATCTCCATCAACATCTTCAACAACACCATCTCCTCTCAAACCCTAGTTCATCTCTTGTGTTCAATCTTTGTACCGGAACTATTGATTGGTACTTGTGGGTGACTAGTAGTGTTGATTACATCTTGTAGTTGATTACTATATGGTTTATTTGGTTGGAGATTATATGTTCAAATCCATTATGCTATTTAATATCCCTCTGATCTTGAGCATGATTACCATTTGTGAGTAGTTACTTTTGTTCTTGAGGTCACGGGAGAAATCTTGTTGCAAGTAATCACTACAAAAGACACATCTGTGACATTTTGGGTCGAACGAATTTTTTCCTGTCATGCTTATGACACTTCTATGACAATAATTGTGACAAAACACGGTATCATCATAGATGTGGTGGGCTCCTGCTTCTATGACAAAAAATCATGACATAAAATGGGATTTTCTTCATGAGCGGGCCGAAGACCCACCTGCATGACATTCTTTGGGCCGTCCATGACGGAAAAAATCATGGTGGAAGCAAGGGCGAGGAAAATTTCAGGGAGTTCCCGGTTACGATGGGTGGTCGGGGTCGAGCGATGCACGGAGGTTTGCACGTTTCTCTCGTACACGTATGTGCGTGTGTGCTAGGCATTGCGCTCTAACTGAACCCGAGCGAGGCGTTGGGCTCTAACTGAACCCGAGTGATTTCACTAGCTATGTTACTGAACCCCGATCGATCCCTTGTTGTTAACTGAACCCGAGTGATTCCTTTGCTACTGCTGCTAACTGAAGCCGATCGAAGCTGCCTCTTGATGAACAGTTCCCGGTGGGGGTTGGATGATGAAAGTGCAACTATCCCTGGGTGGTTTTGGTAATGATTAACAACATATAGCTCATTGAACTAATGCTATTTCAAGATGAATATTTCAGGAATTTCAATGATTGGCATGGCATGGATTAGGATTGTGGAACCCTCAAAATGCTAAGGACAAAGGATTGGCTCAAGCTCTAAAGCTCAAGACTCTACATTTTACTTTTAGTGATCCAAGATCACATTGAGTCCATAGGAAAGCCAATACTATTAAAAGGGGATGAGGTGTTGCTTAATGGCTTGCTTGCTCAAAATGCTTAGTGATATGCTCCAAAAACCCTCAACCACTTTCTCATATCCACATATGTCCCAAACCAAAAGTCAAACACGGCCCCACCAATTTGATCTATCCGGCGCCACCGAGTTCATTTGACATAGCCACTGCTAGAAAACCTAATCACTTTGGTCTCACCAATAGGGATCTCGGTCTCAGCGAGATGGGATTGCAAACTCTCTATTTCCCTTTGTAACGTTTTGGTCTAACTGAGATAAGAGATCGGTCCCACTGAGTTCACAATGCAAACTCCCTGTTTCCCTTTCGTAACGTTTTGGTTCCACCGAGATGAGTGAATCGGTCCCACCGAGTTTGCCTGACGAACTCTCTGGTTAGCTTATTACCAAAGTCGGTCCCACTGAGTTTGTGTAATCGGTCTCACGGAGATTACGTTATGCCCTAACCCTAATGAAATTGGTCCCACCGAGTTGACATGTCAGTCCCACCGAAATGCCTAATGGTCACATTATGAACTAAATCGGTCTGCCGAGTTATATGATTCGGTCCCACCGAGTTTGGTAAATTGTGTGTAACGGTTAGATTTTGTGTGGAGGCTATATATACCCATCCACCCTCTCCTCATTCATCAGGAAAGCCATCAGAACATGCCTAAACTTCCAGCATTCATTTTCTGAGAGAGAACCACCTACTCATGTTTTGAGGCAAAGATATTCGAATCCAACCATATGAATCTTGATCTCTAGCCTTCCCCAAGTTGCTTTCCACTCAAATCATCTTTCCACCAAATCCAATCCTATGAGAGAGAGTTGAGTGTTGGGGAGACTATCATTTGAAGCACAAGAGCAAGGAGTTCATCAACAACACACCATCTATTACCTTGTGGAGAGTGGTGTCTCCTAGATTGGTTAGGTGTCACTTGGGAGCCCCCGTCAAGATTGTGGAGTTGAACCAAGGAGTTTGTATGGGCAAGGAGATCGCCTACTTCGTGAAGATCTACCCTAGTGAGGCAAGTCCTTCATGGGCGATGGCCATGGTGGGATAGACAAGGTTGCTTCTTCATGGACCCTTCGTGGGTGGAGCCCTCCGTGGACTCGCGCAGTCGTTACCCTTCGAGGGTTGAAGTCTCCATCAACATGGATGTACGATAGCACCACCTATCAGAACCACGCCGAAAATCTCCGTGTTAACATTGTGTTTGCTCCCTCCAAACTCCTCCCCTTTACCTTCGTATGCAATGATTTACATTCCACTGCTATACTCTTAGAATTGCATGTGTAGGTTGATTGCTTGACTTGTGCTAAGTTGTTAAATTCTACCATGAACTAAAATTGGGAAAATGATAGATTTTTATTTGGTCAAGTAGTCTAATCACCCCCCTCTAGACATACTTTCGATCCTACAAATGAACAGGATCCCGTGGTAGTAGAGGTCGTTGTCACTGGATGAACAGGACCCCGATCAAGGAGGTGGGGGTGGATGAACAGTAGCCGATGGAGGGACCCCATACATGGAGGGCTGGTTGAACAGGACCTGTGGAGGGCTGGTTGAATAGTAGCTGGTGGAGGCTGGATGAATAGGACCCCGTGGAGGGCTGGATGAACAGTAGTCGGTGGAGGCTGGATGAATAGGACCCCGTGGATGAACAGTAGCTGGTGGAGGCTGGAGGAAGTCGACGATGGATGAACAGTATCTTGTGGAGTCCCGTTTTGCGGTACGCCACACCCCTCCCGATGAACAGGACCCCGTTTCGACCGTAGGAGGTCGAAGAGAAGTCTGTTTCCTCCTTTTTGCGGTATGCTACACCCCTCCCGATCAACAGGACCCCGTTTCGACCATACGAGCTTGAACAGAAGTCTGTTTCCACCGTTTTGCGGTACGCTAGAGCCTTCCCGATGAATAGGACCCCGTTTCGACCGTACGCGGTCGAACAGAAGGCCCGTTTCCTCCATGCTACGGTACGCCAGGCCTCGTTTCGGCTGTTCCGTCCAAGACGGTTGGCCCCCGATGAACACGACGCGTTCCAACCCAGTGGCTTCGCTCCCGATGAACATGACGCATTCTAACCCAGTCACTTGGCTCTTGATAAAGACGAAATTGTTTCCTCCATTCTGACCCAGCCGATTAGCTGTCGATAAACAAGACGATGTCGCTGCCATCTGTTGCCTCTCCATGTACATGAGCCCTGGTCGTACGTATGCACGAGTACGTGTTCGAGACCCCGCCCGTATGTACGTACGTAGCCGTATTTAACTTCTTGCAGCGTGGTTGTACGTATGTGTACATGATATATATAGATGGGACTGTGTGACATGCTACATCCGCGCCTCTACTACGACACTTGCATCTTCTTACTCGGACACGGTTCATCGCTGCAGAGAGACCGATCGACCCGTATGTACATACATGATCGCCACCAGACAGACAACCCAACATACGGTTCGACCCGGTGGGTCCCAGCTGTCAAGGAGGATAAGGAGGCACTTCCTTTCATGCAAAGATATAGCTGGTGCATCCCAGTTGTTAGGGAGGATAAGGAGGCACTTCCTTCCATGCGAAGATATAGCTGGTGGGTCCCAACTGTCAGGGGGGAATCATTTTTTTTGCTCGTAATACGGATGTACTCCTTGCGTACGAAGATGTAGCTGGTCAGTCCCAGCTATCAGGGGGGAAACGTTTTTTTAGGCCCTTCCGGTAGGTCCCGATGTCAGGTGGAGGAATCATTATTTTGCGTGTAATAAGGAGGCACTTCCTTGCTGTGGCCGTGGACCCAACTGTCAGTCTCTCCATGTACAGTCCTCTTTCGATGGAAGGCGTTCCTTGACCATGTTGACCACGCCGCGCTGAGAGCACCAAGGCGGTGGACGACGGCGAGGCCTAAGATGGGAACGATCTGGAGTCATGGAACAAGGGGCATTAGAGTCCCTGGAGGAGGGGGTACGAGGGACTAGTTCGGCTGCCGGGTGAGGCTGGCTTTGTGAGAGAATAACAGAAGGTGTGGGTGAGTATAGGTATGACCTAGCCACCGTTGGGAGTAGAGTGGGGCGGCGAGGCTTGCGCAGCAGCACACCGGCCACGGGAGGCAGATGCATGTGCTCCAGCCGGCGATGGTTTTGGCGGCTGGAGCAAGAGCAACTAGATCAGAGATTGAAGAAGCACGATCGCCGTTGGATGTCAATCCAACGACTACAAATGTCAGAATAATTTGTTGACTCTTTTTTTGGACCATTAAATTGTTTTGTTCACTAAATGGACAACACCTTGCGCAGGCTTCATCTAATGGGCCAACAAAGTCCGCTTCGAAAGCTGTGGCAGAATGCAGCCCATTTATTTAGGTTTTACAGCCCATTTCATTTTGTTTGCCAATACATCTATTTCCTGGGCTTTGACTCAAAAAATAATCTATTTACTAAGCTGGATAAAAATAATAATAATAATAATAATAATAATAATAGCCAATTTACTATGTATGACAATTGTTTCTCAAAATATACTATTTATGATAATTTACAACGCATTTGATTATTTATTCAAATACACCTATTTACTGACCTGGGCAAAAATAATATTGCGTACATGGAGCGCATTTATCATTTATGATAATTTACAAGCCATTTGATTTTAGTAGAAATGGACCCATTTTCTGGGATGGGTGAAAAAACAATGATGGTCCGGACTGAGCATTTCATATAAAAATAATATTGAGATACGGATATTAGTAAAAAATTAAGTTGGGCTAGGTAATCTTATTATATAAAAAATGAACTATGTTGTGCATTTTGTTAAAAGAAAGATAGGCTAGGATGCGCTTATTTTAGGATATTGTGTACAACTGTCGGCCCAGTTGCATTGCTAATGTTCAAACAAAAGACATGTGTAGTACAGTACAACTTTACATGGCTACTCATCCCACATTCAACAATGCCAGAAAGGCTCAAACAAGGCTTCTGTACAACTTTTTGAAGTCACTGAGCTCAATTAATAACTTAAGAAAAAAAGTTATAGTACAGTGGAACCTAATTAAAAGTTGTCAGAGCAAAGAAATAATTCAACTGGTCCCACTTGTGTGTGTGTGAGAGAGAGAGAGAGAACCATCGGTCGATGCTCGTAAATACATCTTTCAGCCATATGCATTGCTCATGCTCAGTAAAAACTTATATAGTTGACACAATCATATAGGACATCATAGCACACTGAACTTGCAAACAAAAAATTTATGCAGGGGGCACAATCAGGGTGGAAGCAGTGGATCGCTATGGGTAGGGCTATATTGAAACCAACAAACTCGTACATAATAGTTCATCGTCTTTATCAATGACAGGGAAATATCTTGAATGTTATGCAAAGAAAACAAACAGACAACACAATAAGTTCTGCTAGCACATTAAGTTGACGTGCAACCCTTTCTAAAAAAGTTCAGGTACAAAAATAGAACAGGTCACAATCAAATGTACTAGCATATTAGTGCTTCACATCGATAGCTCGGATTTAACTAGTATCTGACAAGATTCAGTTGTTACCTCAAATTAGAGCACATCCATGCAGCCAGCCCTACCTCTTCTCCCAAAGAAGCAGTGGCCTCCACCGCGAGATGGAGTAGGCCCTATGCCATCCATCGTTCCGGGCAACACGGGGAAAGTCTGACGTTGACTCCTATAATGGACGTCATCGACGGACCCTGGCACCAGCGGCGGTGGCAGGACTTCGATTGATGGATTGACCACTTCTTCGACATGCATGAACACTCGATACAGGTACATCCCTAATGTGGTCCACGGCGGCCTTGGTGGCAAAAAATAGTACAACCCCAGTTCCTGCACCGGTATCTCAATACCAATCACCTTCGGTATGGTGGACGGCTTCTTCATCCATGCCATAACCGCCAGAGCCTAGCTGTCTGGAGGAACAAACATACTTACGAGCTTACCTCCAAGGTCGTTGATAAGCTCATTCATGGACTCGTTGTTCCAAGCACGTCGAGGCATGTCATGGAAGGTAAGCTTTGTTAAAAACTCAAGATCAGAGGGCACCGAGCCCCATCCAGGGTGCCACCGTTAAAAGCTCACCAGCGCACCATCGCAGAACAAACGCCGAGAAGATTCAAACACACGACTGCAGTCGAAAGTTGTCCGGAACCAGACGAAGAAATCATCCGGTGGAGGATAGACTTCGACGAGCAAGTCACTTATTTGGATGTTGTGCACAATGCCAAGAGCTTTAACAAGGTCGTCCCGCGAGACGGGAGGCCGGTCGTCCTTGATGGTTACCATCAGCACTTTGCCGGCAAACTGGTCGTCAAGCACTGCCATGCCACTGTTGAGTGATATGTCTCCAACGTATCTATAATTTTTTATTGTTCCATGTGATGGGGAACGTAGTAATTTCAAACAAATTCCTACGTACATGCAAGATCATGGTGATGCATAGCAACGAGAGGGGAGAGTGTTGACCACGTACCCTCGTAGACCGAAAGCGGAAGCGCTAGCACAACGCGGTTGATGTAGTCCTACGTCTTCACGATCCGACCGATCCAAGTACCGAATGTACGGCACCTCCGAGTTCAGCACACGTTCAACTCGATGGTGTCCCGCAAACTCCAAGTCAGCAGAGCTTCACGGGAGAGTTCCGTCAGCACGACAGCGTGATGACGGTGATGATGTTGCTACCGATGCAGGGCTTCTCCTAAGCACTGCTATGATATGACCGAGGTGGAATATGGTGGAGGGGGGCACCGCACACGTCTGGGAGAGATCAACAGATGAACTTGTGTATCATGGGGTGCCCCTATCCTCAGTATATAAAGGAGGAGAGGAGGGGAGGGGCCGGCCCTCTCTATGGCGCGCCCTGGGGAGTCCTACTCCCACCGGGAGTAGGGTTACCCCCCCCCCTTCCATGTAGTAGGAGTAGGAGTCAAGGAAAGGGAAAAGAGAAGAGAAGGAAAGAGGGGGCGCAGCCCCTCCCCCTAGTCCAATGCATACTAGACCTTGGGGGCGCGCGGCCTGCCTCTCTCTCTTTCCCTTAAAGCCCAATAAGGCCCATATACTCCCCGGGCGAATTCCCGTAACTCTCCGGTACTCCGATAAATACCCGAATCACTTGGAACCTTTCCGATGTCCGAATATAGTCGTCCAATATATCGATCTTTACGTCTCGACCATTTTGAGACTCCTCGTCATGTCCCCGATCTCATCCGGGACTCTGAACTATCTTTGGTACATCAAAACACATAACTCATAATATAAATCGTCACCGAACGTTAAGCGTGCGGACCCTACGGGTTCGAGAACTATGTAGACATGACCGAGACACGTCTCCGGTCAATAACCAATAGCGGAACCTGGATGCTCATATTGGCTCCTATATATTCTACGAAGATCTTTATCGGTCAAACCACATAACAACATACTTTGTTCCCTTTGTCATCGGTATGTTACTTGCCCGAGATTCGATCGTCGGTATCTCAATACCTCGATCAATCTAGTTACCAGCAAGTCTCTTTACTCGTTACGTAGTGCATCATCCCGCAACTAACTCATTAGCTACATTGCTTGCAAGGCTTATAGTGATGTGCATTATCAAGAGGGCCCAGAGATACCTCTCCAACAATCGGAGTGACAAATCCTAATCTTGAAATACGTCTACTCAACAAGTACCTTCGGAGACACCTGTAGAGTACCTTTATAATCACCCAGTTATGTTGTGACGTTTGGTAGCACACAAAGTGTTCCTTCGGTAAGCGGGAGTTACATAATCTCATAGTCAAAGGAACATGTATATGTCATGAAGAAAGCAATAGGAACATACTAAATGATCAAGTGCTAAGCTAACGAAATGGGTCAAGTCAATCACATCATTCTTCTAATGATGTGATCCTATTAATCAAATGATAACTCATATCTATGGTTAGGAAACTCAACCATCTTTGATCAATGAGCTAGTCAAGTAGAGGCATACTAGTAACACTATGTTTGTCTATGTATTCACACATGTATCATGTTTCCAGTTAATACAATTCTAGCATGAATAATAAACATTTATCATGATATGAGGAAATAAAAAATAACTTTATTATTGCCTCTAGGGCATATTTCCTTCAGTCTCCCACTTGCATTGGAGTCAATAATCTAGATTACACAGTAATGATTCTAACACCCATGGAGCCTTGGTGCTGATCATGTTTTGCTCGTGGAAGAGGCTTAGTCAACGGGTCTGCAACATTCAGATCCGTATGTATCTTGCAAATCTCTATGTCTCCCACCTGGACTTGGTCCCGGATGGAATTGAAGCGTCTCTTGATGTGCTTGGTTCTCTTGTGAAACCTGGATTCCTTTGCCAAGGCAATTGCACCAGTATTGTTACAAAAGATTTTCATTGGACCCGATGCACTAGGTATGACACCTAGATCGGATATGAACTCCTTCATCCAGACTCCTTCATTTGCTGCTTCTGAAGCAGCTATGTACTCCGCTTCACACGTAGATCCCACCATGACGCTTTGTTTAGAACTGCACCAACTGACAGCTCCACCGTTCAATATAAACACGTATCCGGTTTGCGATGTAGAATCATGTTAATCAGTGTCAAAGCTTGCATCGACGTAACCATTTATGACTAGCTCTTTGTCACCTCCATAAACAAGAAACATATCCTTAGTCCTTTTCAGGTACTTCTGGATGTTCTTGACCGCTGCCCAGTGATCCAATCCTGGATTACTTTGGTACCTCCCTGCTAAACTAATAGCAAAGCACACATCACGTCTGGTACACAGCATTGCATACATGATAGAGCCTATGGCTGAAGCATAGGGAACATCTTTCATTTTCTCTCTATCTTCTATAGTGGTCGGGCATTAAGTCTGACTCAACTTCACACCTTGTATTACAGGCAAGAACCCTTTCTTTGCTTGATCCATTTTGAAATTTTTCAAAACTTTATCAAGGTATGTATTTTGTGAAATTCCAATTAAGCGTCTTGATCTATCTCTATAGATCTTGATACCCAATATATAAGCAGCTTCACCGAGGTCTTTCATTGAAAAACTTTTATTCAAGTATCCTTTTATGCTATCCAGAAATTCTATATCATTTCCAATCAATAATATGGCGTCCACATATAATATTAGAAATGCTACAGAGCTCCCACTCACTTTCTTGTAAATACAGGCTTCTCCAAAAGTCTGTATAAAACCATATGCTTTGATTACACTATCAAAGCGTTTATTCCAACTCCGAGAGGCTTGCACCAGTCCATAAATGGATCGCTGGAGCTTGCACACTTTGTTAGCACCTTTTGGATCGACAAAACCTTCTGGTTGCATCATATACAACTCTTCTTCCAGAAATCCATTCAAGAATGCAGTTTTGACATCCATTTGCCAAATTTCATAATCATAAAATGCGACAATTGCTAACATGATTCGGACAGACTTAAGCATCGCTACAGGTGAGAAAGTCTCATCATAGTCAACCCCTTGAACTTGTCAAAAACCTTTCACAACAAGTCGAGCTTTGTAACAGTAACATTACCATCAGTGTCAGTCTTCTTCTTGAAGATCCATTTATTCTCGATGGCTTGCCGGTCATCGGGCAAGTCAACCAAAATCCACACTTTGTTCTTATACATGGATCCCATCTAAACTTTCATGGCCTCAAGCCATTTTGCAGAATCTGGGCTCATCATCGCTTCCTCATAGTTCGTAGGTTCGCCATGGTCAAGTAACATGACCTCTAGAATAGGATTATCGTACCACTGCGGTGTGGATCGTACTCAGGTTGACCTACGAGGTTCGGTAGTACCTTGATCTAAAGTTTCATGATCAATATCATTAGCTTCCTCACTAATTGGTGTAGGCGTCACAGGAACCGGTTTCTGTGATGAACTACTTTCCAATAAGGGAGTAGGTACGGTTACCTCATCAAGTTCTACTTTCCTCCCACTAACTTCTTTTGAGAGAAACTCCTTCTCTAGAAAGGACCCATTTTTAGCAACGAATGTCTTGCCTTCGGATCTGTGATAGAAGGTGTACCCAACAGTTTCCTTTGGGTATCCTATGAAGACAGATTTCTCCGATTTGGGTTCGAGCTTATCAGGTTGAAGCTTTTTCAGATAAGCATCGCAGCCCCAAACTTTAAGAAACGACAACTTTGGTTTCTTGCCAAACCATAGTTCATAAGGCGTTGTCTCAATGGATTTTGATGGTGCCCTATTTAATGTGAATGCAGCCATCTCTAAAGTATAACCCCAAAACGATAGTGGTAAATCAGTAAGAGACATCATAGATCGCACCATATCTAGTAAAGTACGATTACGACGTTCGGACACACCATTACGTTGTGGTGTTCCGGGTGGCGTGAGTTCCGAAACTATTCTGCATTGTTTCAAATGTAGACCAAACTCGTAACTCAAATATTCCCCTCCATGATCAGATCGTAGAAACTTTATTTTCTTGTTACGATGATTTTCCACTTCACTCTGAAATTCTTTGAACTTTTCAAATGTTTCAGACTTATGTTTCATTAAGTAGATATACCCATATCTGCTCAAATCATCTGTGAAGGTGAGAAAATAACGATACCTGCCGCGAGCCTCAATATTCATCAGACCACATACATCAGTATGTATGATTTCCACAAATCTGTTGCTCGCTCCATAGTTCCGAAGAATGGTGTTTTAGTCATCTTGACCATGAGGCATGGTTCGCAAGTACCAAGTGATTCCAGAAGTCCATCAGTATGGAGTTTCTTCATGCGCTTTACACCAATATGACCCAAACGGCAGTGCCACAAATAAGTTGCACTATCATTATCAACTCTGCATCTTTTGGCTTCAACATTATGAATATGTGTATCACTACTATCGAGATTCATTAAAAATAGACCACTCTTCAAGGGTGCATGACCATAAAAGATATTTCTCATATAAATAGAACAACCATTATTCTCAGATTTAAATGAATAACTGTCTTGCATCAAACAAGATCCAGATATAATGTTCATGCTTAACGCTAGCACAAAATAACAATTATTCAGGTCTAAAACTAATCCTGAAGGTAGATCTAGAGGTAGCATGCCGACGGCGATCACATCGACTTTGGAACCATTTCCCACGTGCATCGTCACCTCGTCCTTAGCCAGTCTTCGCTTAATCTGTAGTCCCTGTTTTGAGTTGCAAATATTAGGAACAGAACCAATATCAAATACCCAAGTGCTACTCCGAGCTCTGGTAAGGTACACATCAATAACACGTATATCACATATACCTTTGTTCACCTTGCCATCCTTCTTATCCGCCAAATACTTGGGGCAGTTCCGCTTCCAGTGACCAGTCTGCTTGCAGTAGAAGCACTCAGTCTCAGGCTTAGGTCCAGACTTGGGTTTCTTCTCTTGAGCAGCAACTTGTTTGCCATTCTTTATGAAGTTCCCCTTCTTCTTCCCTTTACCCTTTTTCTTGAAATTGGTGGTCTTGTTGACCATCAACACTTGATGCTCCTTCTTGATTTCTACCTCCGCAGCCTTTAGCATTGCGAAGAGCTCGAGAATTGTCTTGTTCATCCCTTTCATATTATAGTTCATCGCGAAGCTCTTGTAGCTTGGTGGCAGTGATTGAAGAATTCTGTCAATGACACTATCATCCGGAAGATTAACTCCCAGTTGAATCAAGTGATTGTTATACCCAGACATTTTGAGTATATGTTCACTGATAGAACTATTCTCCTCCATCTTGCAGCTATAGAACTTTTTGGAGACTTCATATCTCTCAATCCAGGCATTTGTTTGAAATATTAACTTCAACTCCTGGAACATATCATATGCTCCATGACGTTCAAAATGTCGTTGAAGTCTCGGTTCTAAGACGTAAAGCATGGCACACTGAACTATCAAGTAGTCATCGGCTTTGCTCTGCCAGACGTTCTTAATATCGTCAGTTGCATCTGCAGCAGGCCTGGCACCTAGCGGTGCTTCCAAGATGTAATTCTTCTGTGCAGCAATGAGGATAATCCTCAAGTTACGGACCCAATCTGTGTAATTGCTACCATCATCTTTCAACTTTGCTTTCTCAAGGAACGCATTAAAATTCAATGGAACAACAGCACTGGCCATCTATCTACAACAACATAGACAAGCAATATACTATCATGTACTAAGTTCATGATAAATTCAAGTTCAATTAATCATATTACTTAAGAACTCCCACTTAGATAGACATCTCTCTAATCATCTAAGCGATCACGTGATCCAAATCAACTAAACCATAACCGATCATCACGTGAAATGGAGTAGTTTTCAATGGTGAACATCACTATGTTGATCATATCTACTATATGATTCACGCTCGACCTTTCGGTCTCAGTGTTCCGAGGCCATATCTGCATATGCTAGGCTCGTCAAGTTTAACCCGAGTATTCTGCGTGTGCAAAACAGGCTTGCATCCGTTGTAGATGGACGTAGAGCTTATCACACCCGATCATCACGTGGTGTCTCGGCACGACGAACTTTGGCAATAGTGCATACTCAAGGAGAACACTTTTATCTTGAAATTTAGTGAGAGATCATCTTATAATGCTACCGTCAATCAAAGCAAAATAAGATGCATAAAGGATAAACATCACATGCAATCAATATAACTAATATGATATGGCCATCATCATCTTGTGCTTGTGATCTCCATCTCCAAAGCACCGTCATGATCACCATCGTCACCGGCGTGACACCTTGATCTCCATCGTAGCATCATTGTCGTCTCGCCAACTATTGCTTCTACAACTATCACTACCACTTAGTTATAAAGTAAAGCAATTATAGGGCGATTGCATTGCATACAATAAAGACACAACCATATGGCTCCTGCCAGTTGCTGATAACTCTGTTACAAAACATGATCATCTCATACAATAAAATTTAGCATCATGTCTTGACCATATCACATCACAACATGCCCTGCAAAAACAAGTTAGACGTCCTCTACTTTGTTGTTGCAAGTTTTACGTGGCTGCTACGGGCTAAGCAAGAACCGTTCTTACCTACGCATCAAAACCACAATGATAGCTCATCAAGTTAGTGTTGTTTTAACCTTCTCAAGGACCGGGCGTAGCCACACTCGGTTCAACTAAAGTTGGAGAAACTGACACCCGCCAGGAACCTATGTGCAAAGCACGTCGGTAGAACCAGTCTCTATCGGTGTACTAGAGTAGGGGTACCCTAGTACCCCGAACTTGTGCACGGGCAGTTGCAGCGCCCCGCGGCAAGGGCTTGCCGGGTGACCGCCAGGGTCCTCCGTGGTCCCTTTGAAGCCATTCAAGAACAAAGTATTCACGCCAAGAAGACAAGGCCCCGGCAAGAGGAGCTTGCCGGGAAGGCCAACCGAGGCATCTCAAGGAACTTGCCGCGACGCACCACGCGTCCAGGCAAGGCCCGGTGAGCGACAAGCTTCCGGGCGCGACAAGACAATGACCGCGGCAAGCGGCCACTCTGTGCCCAGGCTCCAGCGCATCCACCAACGTGTCGACCTGGGGGCCTTTCCAGGCACGCGTGGTGGGAGGCTGTGCAGCCAACGGTGCGCGGTGGCATGCGATGCTGACAAGATCGCCATCGTGGCAAGCGGTGACGCCCTGACGGTCCTTTTTTGCACTGTTTGGGCGACATAGACGGGCATTTAATGCCCTTGTCCCCTGCCGTCAGGGTTAGGTAGGATACACTGTACAGGTAGTTGTACCAACCACCTCTCTTTTTACGTTTTTACCCTTGTTTACGTTGCCACCTGTCGGTGACCCCTTGAGCATATAAAAGGAGGCCCATGCGCAACGTAGAAAAGGTTCGGCTCGGTTCGGAGGCCAGAAATACACTCACGCTCGGTCTCGTTAGCAGCTCGTGTGTACTATAGCACTCAGCGCTCTCGAGCAAGAACACAATACAATCAGACAAGCAACAGTAGGAGTATTATCTCTCCGGAGAGCTCCGAAGCTGGGTAAACTGCTCGTGTGCTTCGCCTCGATCTGCTCTTCGTGCGACCTCCGCCCCCCGCAAAACCGAAAGGGGCTCGGTCCGCCGGTCCCATAGGTGTTCGTGGATCAGTTTCCCTGACATCTTTGGCGCGCCAGGTAGGGGGGCGTCGAGATTGTGTGAACCTGATCCGGCGTTCAGACGAGCTAGATTTTCATCTTCGTCATCGACATGCCACCGAAGAACAAGGCTTCGGAGGCAGCTGTTCCGTCCGCGTCGATCCCACCGCCACCGGAGCAAGCGGGTGGTGGGGTAGACGCCGGTGGAAGAACGGACGTGGACGAGGGAGCTCACAACGCTGCCAGGTCCAAGGGCAAGGCGGCGCAGACCTCGACGTCCGTGCATGTTCCGCGCCCATCTCAGGAGGCGCAGGACCGACAGCGTCATGGTATTCACAGTACCATACGTTTGTTGGACCAAGATCAAGCTGGTGGATCCCGGGGCGCTCAAGACCAGCATGCACGTCAACGTGCCGGCACGAGCGAGACACGGTCGCCTGGACGGGATACTGCTCCTTCTAACATAGTTAGAAGTCCGAGCGTATCCCGCTCCTCGCGCCGTCCGCCACTGCCGCCCACCACTCCAGCAGAAGCTTTGGCGCGAGCTCAACTGCTCCTGGATTACCCTCCGGCGTCAGACAAGATCGACGAATGGAGGGCCACCATTCAGAGTCTCATCGGCTACGCCAAGGGCGACACTCCGCGGCAGCCGAATACATCACTGACGCGGCAGGACTGCCAGGCACGAGCCGGTGGCGATGAAACTGGTGGGGGTGCAACCACCATGCACCCTCCACCCCGAAGGCCAAAATCGCCGACTCGCCGGATCCACCTTGACAGCGACTCCACCGCATCGTCGGATCCACGAGCTCGTCGCGATCAGCACCAAGTTCTTCACGATCGACAGCAAGAAGACGCTCGAACTCGCATCGAGCGACGAAGAGAAGCGCGGCATCAATCTGACCAGCGCGCTGGGCCCTCTATCGACATGCATGCGCCAGGGGAACCAGGCGACTTGCCGTACATGGTAGGTTGCCCTGCGTTCACTCGTGAGCTGCGGCAAGTCCAGTGGCCCAGCAAGAAGAGTTTCAAGCCAGACGTACCGAAGAAGTACGACGGCAAGACGCATCCGTCGGAGTTCCTCAGCATCTACACTATTGCGGTGCAGGCTGCCGGGGGACGAGACGACAAGATCCTTGCCAACTACTTCCCGCTGGTGCTCAAGCCCAACGTCAGATCCTGGCTCATGCACTTGCCGGACAACTCCATATCCTCTTGGGCT
Organism: Triticum dicoccoides; assembly: GCF_002162155.2. Taxonomy (NCBI): domain Eukaryota; kingdom Viridiplantae; phylum Streptophyta; class Magnoliopsida; order Poales; family Poaceae; genus Triticum; species Triticum dicoccoides. Next base: position 178,845,322 of record NC_041381.1, read on the forward strand.
GATCTATGCCATCAGTTTGTCGGTGCCTTTATAGGCGGCCACAAACCCCATGGCCAAGAAAGCGACCTTCATCTGTTCGCCCAGAAGGAAGGAGAGCCCTTGCGCAAGTACATTCAGAGATTCAGCAGCGTACAGCACAACATCCCAGATGTCCACCCTGCCGCGGTAATCAATGCGTTCCATCAGAACATGCGGAACCGCAGGATGCGGGAGGAGATGGCGATGTGCAAGATCAGAGACGTCAGTGAGCTATATGCCCTGGCCGACAAGTGTGCATGTGCTGAGGAAGGGAGGAAACTCCCCAGAGAGAATATAGGAGCAGGAGGATCTGACAGTGAGGATGCTGCCCCGGCAAAGAAAAGACGGCGGCGGAACAACAGGAAGAAGAAAGGCAAAGAGGTGCTAGTCGTCGAGCAGTCCGGCAACGGAGGTGGCGCCAAGAAAGCCGGAGCTGGTAGCTCCGGCAAGGAGGTTGCCGTGGGCACCAACCACCACGCTGTGGCGGTCGCCGACAAGCAGGACGGCACCAACAAGCAATACTGCAAGATCCACCGCACCAAGGGCCATGATCTCCAGAGCTGCAAGAAAGTTGAGCAGCTTGTCGAGCAGCAAAAGGCTGAATACGAGCGGCGCGACAAGGAGAAAGCCCAGGAAGGTGCTGGAGGATCCGGCAAGAAACGTCCCGGCCGAGGAGGACGCCGCGGCAAGGCCAAGCAGCGGCAAGGAGATAGACCTCCCCGCGGCCGCGACAAGGATGAAGATGACGACAACGACGAAGACATGGATGATGACGAGACCGATGAGCAGGAGTTCTAGAAAGCCACAGAGGTCATGTGCATTGACGGCAGTGCTTCTCTGCATACTTCACACCGCCAGCTAAAACAATGGGTGCGGGAAGTCAATGTGGCGGAACCACCCGTCGAGTCACGCAGGCCTCTGAAATGGTCCAGCACGCCTATCATCTTTGATATTGAGGACCACCCTGATCGCATAACTGCGGTCAGGTGCTTGCCGATGTTGGTTTCACCAACTATCCGCAACCTCAAGGTCACTAAGATGCTAGTTGACGGCGGGGCCGGCTTAAACCTGATCTCCTCTGCGGTACTCCAGAAACTCCAAATCCCTGACAGCGAGCTCGAAGAGACCGGCACATTCCAAGGAATCAATCCGGGAAGGAGCAAGCCGAAGGGAAAGATCACGTTGCCAGTAACATTTGGCAGCGAGTTGAACTTCAGGACTGAGAGGGTCACTTTTGACGTTGCTGACTTTCCATTGCCTTACAATGGGATACTCGGCCGTCCAGCACTCGCCAAATTCATGGCAGCCTCTCACTATGCATACAACATGCTGAAGATGCCAGGCCCGATAAGTGTCATCTCTGTCCCTGGCGACAAGAAGGATGCTCTTATCTGCGCCAACAAGATCTACCGGGAAGCAGCAGCCGCAACAGATCGCAAATCACTTGCCGCTGAAGCTCCCGGGGGGAAGAAAAAGGCCAAGTCCGGCAAGAGTTCTGATGCCCACTCCGGCAAGCGCACCTCTTCGGAGTGCTGCGCTACCATCAAGGACGCACCGTCGAGCTCCACCGGCAAGTGTAAGAAGGCAATGGCAGCCCCACCTGAGACCAAGAAGGTGTCCGCCAAGGAGGACGGCACTGGTGGTACTTTCACCATCAGTGCCACTCTCGACCCTAAATAGGAAAGCGCGCTCATTGCTTTCCTGCGGGCGAACGTCGACGTGTTTGCGTGGCAACCGTCTAACATCCCCGGTGTTCCCAGGAAAGTAATTGAGCACCACCTGGCCGTCTGTCCTCATGCGCGGCCCGTCAAGCAGAAAGTCAGGAAGCAGGCAGTGGAGCGCCAAGAATTCATTGCGGAAGAAATCAGGAAATTGGAAGCAGCAGGCCTTGTCAGAGGAGTGCTCCATCCTACGTGGTTGGCCAATCCTGTAGTCGTGCGCAAGGCTAACGGGAAATGGAGGCTTTGTATCGACTTTACAGATGTCAATAAAGCTTGTCCCAAAGACCCATTTCCCTTGCCGCGCATCGACCAGATTGTTGACTCCACGGCCGGATGTGACTTGCTTTCATTTCTTGATGCTTACTCAGGATACCATCAGATCTTCATGGCAGAAGAGGATGAGGAGAAGACCGCATTGATCACCCCGTGTGGCACGTACTATTTCGTACGGATGCCTTTCGGTTTAAAGAATGCTGGTTCAACATTTGCAAGGATAGTCCACCACGCTTTTGAGCCGCAAATGCACAGAAATGTGGAAGCCTACATGGATGACATAGTGGTCAAGAGCAAGGACAGGGCGACCCTGATTCAAGATTTAGACGAAACGTTTGCAAATCTGCGCAAGATCAACCTCAAGCTGAACCCCGAGAAGTGTGTGTTTGGAGTCCCCTCCGGCAAGCTTCTCGGGTTCTTCGTGTCTCAGCGGGGAATTGAAGCCAATCCCGACAAGATCAAGGCCATCGAGCAGATTGAAGCACCAAAACGCGTCAAGGATGTACGAAGACTTGCCGGTTGCGTGGCTGCTCTCAGCAGGTTTATCTCAAGATCTACTAAGCGCGCCCTGCCATTTTTCAAAATATTGAAAAAGGCAGGTCCAATGAAATGGACTCCGGAAGCGGAGGCTGCGCTGCGGGACTTAAAGAGATACCTGTCCTCCACTCCAACACTTGTCGCACCTAAGCCACAAGAGAAGTTGCTGTTATATATAGCGGCAACTAATCAAGTGGTTAGTGCTGCATTAGTAGCAGAGAGGGAGGCGGATGATGAGCCAGCAACCACGGCAGATGCATCCAGCGACAAGCAGGGGGCTTCGCCGACAAGCTCTGGTCCCGACAAAGATGGATCTACGCAGACGCATAAGGAGGTGCACAAAAGGATGGTGCAGCGCCCAGTTTACTTTGTCAGTTCCCTTTTGCAGGGGGCTAGGTCAAGATACTCTGGTGTGCAGAAATTGCTTTTCGGCCTTCTCATGGCCTCGAGAAAGCTGCGCCATTACTTCCAAGCACATGAGATCACAGTCGTCACTCGTTTTCCGCTCAAGAGGATACTGCAAAATCCAGAAGCAACAGGCAGAATTGTCGAGTGGGCACTGGAACTGTCAAGCTTTGGCCTCAAGTTTGAGAGTACTTCAACTATCCAAAGCAGAGCATTGGCGGAGTTCATAGCAGAGTGGACGCCAACGCAAGATGAAGAAATTCCAGAAACAAGCATCCCCGTCAAGGAAGCAAGCAAAGAGTGGCTAATGTACTTTGATGGTGCATTCTCGCTGCAAGGCACCGGTGCGGGCGTGCTACTTGTTGCACCCACCGGAGAGCACCTCAAGTACGTAGTCCAGATGCACTTTCCCAAGGAACAAGCAACAAACAATACCGCAGAGTATGAAGGTTTGCTTGCCGGTCTCAGGATCGCGGCAGACCTTGGGATCAAGAAGCTCATTGTCAGGGGTGACTCACAGCTTGTCGTCCGCCAAGTTAACAAGAATTATAAGAGTCCGTTGATGGAAGCTTACGTTGATGAAGTGAGAAAGCTAGAAGAACACTTTGACGGCCTACACATGGAACATGTTCCAAGAGCTCAGAATGGCATTGCTGATAGCCTGTCAAAGTGCGCCGCACTTAAGTTACCTGTGGAACCAGGGATCTTTGTGCTCAAGCTGACTCAACCGTCTGTAACACCATCAACTGGACAGAAAAAGAAGAGGAAGTTGATTTCTGGTGACTATTTTCCGGCAGAGCTCCCTGAAGCCGCCACCAAGAAAGTCCCCAAGATCAACACCAAGAGTGCTGAGGAGCAGTCTGCTCCGGCAAACCTTAGAGTTTGTTCCGTTGAAGCAGACGCTCCCGACAAGTTTTGCCCCGGCAAGCTTGCCGGGGAACATCAAGCTCCGGCTGAGCCACAGGTTCTTGCCGTAGAAGCTGATGTTCCCGCAGCAGCAGAAGTGCCTTTAGTCCTTGTTGTCGAGCCACAAGCTCCAGCATGGGCGCAGCAGATTGTCCATTTCCTTCAGACAGGAGAACTTCTCGAAGAGCAAGAAGAAGCGGAAAGAGTAGCCCGGCAGTCAAGTATGTACCAGTTTGTCGACGACACACTATACAGAAGAAGGCTCAACGGTGTGAAATTAAAGTGTATTCGCCGGGAAGACGGACAACAGCTGTTGGCAGAGATAAACGGAGGCATATGTGGTCACCACATTGGCGCAAGAGCACTTGCCGGCAAAGCTTTCTGGCAAGGTTTCTTTTGGCCGACAGCCCTCCAGGATGCAACTGCACAAGTAACCAAGTGTGAAGCGTGCCAGTTCTATTCTAAGCAGATACACCAGCCAGCTCAAGCTCTCCAGACGATCCCTTTATCCTGGCCATTTTCGGTCTGGGGGCTCGACATCCTCGGCCCCTTTCCCCGAGCTGTCGGGGGCTTTGAGTACTTGTACGTTGCAATCGACAAGTTCACAAAGTGGCCGGAGGTGGAACTAGTGAGGAAGGTGACAGCACAGTCAGCAGTCAAGTTCTTCAGGTCAATTGTTTGCCGTTTTGGGATCCCTAACAGGATCATTACCGACAACGGCACGCAATTCACGAGCCGCACCTTCATGCAGTACGTCCAAGATCTTGGCGCCAAGGTCTGCTTCGCTTCTATTGCTCATCCGAGAAGCAACGGTCAAGCGGAGAGGGCAAATGCTGAAGTGCTGCGCGGGCTCAAGACCAGGACTTTCGACAGGCTGCACAAGTGCGGAAGAAACTGGATTGAGGAGCTGCCAGTGGTTCTTTGGTCGATCAGGACGACGCCAAATCGAGCCACTGGCCAGACACCTTTCGCTCTAGTCTATGGAGCAGAGGCAGTTCTCCCCACGGAACTCGTATACGGGTCACCTCGAGTGCTCGCTTATGATGAGCTTGAGCAAGAGCAGCTGCGACAAGATGACGCGCTGCTCCTTGAGGAGGACCGTCTTCAGGCTGCTGTACGAGCTGCTCGATACCAGCAAGCTTTGCGCCGCTACCATAGCCGCAAAGTTAAAGCCAGAAGTTTTGAGGAAGGCGACCTTGTTCTTCGGCGCGTTCAGTCCGCCAAGAATTCCAACAAGTTGACGCCGAAGTGGGAAGGCCCTTACCGGGTGAAACGAGTCACTAGGCCTGGCGCTGTCCGCCTTGAGATCGAAGATGGCATTCCGGTGAGCAACTCCTGGAACATTGAGCATCTTCGTAAGTTTTACCCGTAGGGCGCAGTTGCCGGAACCTGTTCCGGCAACCACCTTTTGTACAAGTCTTGCCGATGTTGCATGTAATCCTTTGTACAAAGCCGGGCGCAGATCCCGTGCATAAGTAAAGCTCATGTGCTCCGCACATCTTGTCAATTTCATGCATTATATTCTTTCTTGCATGCGTTATCTGACACTTTGTGCAGCACCTACCCCCGGTAAGCAATAATGAGCCGAAAGGCTCCATATCTTTATTTTCTCTTCTTTCTTTTTCTCAACAAAGGAAAGGAAGGTTCCCTCGCACACAAGTTTGCCGGGGGGAAAGGAGAAGATAATGGTGTGGACCAGGCGTCGTTTAAGGAAGTTTCGCCTTGTTGGGAAGCAAACGACGGAAAAGCTAAGTTGCCAAAGTTTGAGCAATTAGTTTTAATTTTTAAGTTATCTTCCTCGAACGACCGTGCTTTGTATGGAAAACCTGTGCACGGAGGAACCAACTCGTAGCTAGTTGCGCCCTTACTTTGTTTCGAGTCCGCTCAACAACTTAAGTGTGCTGCAACTAGTCGCGACAAGGTTTCTTGTCGGAAGCGGCACCGCCAGCAGGCTGCTGACGTCCCGCACTCAGCGCTCGCGGCTCGGGTGCCTGCGCCGACAAGTTCCCTAAAAGCGTAGGGTAAAAACATACAAAGGAAGGAATCTAGTAAAGGAAATAACGTAGCAATCGATACCAGAAATAGAGTTATATTACAAGATAACTTGTCACAGCTCTAACAGATTGATCTCATAATATGGCCAGCAGCGACAAGGAGAAAGAGAAAACGGGCGGCCTAGTCTACGCGATCGCCCTCAACCCTCTTGATCTCGCTCACCTTGTCCACAATGGGTGCGACAAGGGCCTTGAGCGCTTCCAGATCAGCATCAGGTGGCAAGGACCTGAGGACGTTGGTGAGGTTGAGGCCTGGGTTGCGGAAGGCCACCTTCACCAGCACCTTCTGAAGAACTCCCGTGCAAATCTTGCGCGACTCGTCGGCCAGCTGCTTTGGGATCTTCTCCCGGAGCCGCTGGAGGGCCGTCGCCACGCCTTTGAAGAACAAGCTGAGCTTGGCGCTGGGTTGGAGATGCTCGTTGGAAGAATACCCGAAGTCCTCCATCCCTAGCTGCGCCAGCTCCCCGTCGATGACTGCGGCAATATTCACCAGACCCTCGGTCCAGTCCTCCACAGTCTCCCTAAATGAGTTCTGGGTAACGGCAATACTCGCCAGCAGCGCCTCGTCGGCCTTGATCTTCTTCGACAAGGTCACCTCTCGCTCCCTGGCGCCGTCCAGCGTATGAGTCAACGTAGCAAGCTTCAACTCGAGATCTGCGTTGGAGTCCTTGGCGGCGCTGAGCTCCTTGCTCCTCTCGGCGAGAAGACCCTGCAGCTCACCATGGGCGGCAGCATCCTTCTCGCGCTCACGCTTGAGCGCGGCAAGCTCCTCGCCGCTCGTCTTGAGATTGGCCTCCAGCTGCGCCACCTTCGCCTCCAGCTCTTTCTTGGCGGCCTCAGCAGCTGCGGCAGCATCCCTTGCTTCCTTGAGAGCACCGCCAATTGCTTGCTCGCGCGCGGCAAGCTCTTCCTCGTGGTTGTCAAGGTTGACCTTGCGCTGCGCCAAGTCACCCTCCTGCGCAGATAGCCTCTCGGCAGCAAGCCGCTGCTGCTCTTCAACCTCAGCCTTCGCGAGGAGGAAGGCTTTCCTCTCCTCGGCGACTTGCTCCCGCTCTTCTGCCAGGCTCCGGAGAGCTTCCTGCCTGAGACCCCGGAGCTCCTCCGCACGCTTCTCAATGTCAACTCCCGCCCTCGCGACAAGCGCTTCTCGGGAAGCCAGCTTGGCTTGTCGGGCGCGGTAGAGCGACATCAGCTTCCGCAGCAGCCGCTCCTCCTCAGGCTCGTCGATGCTGCTGCTTGGCGTGTCGACCAGCGTCAGCCCAGCGGAGGTGAGCACTTCTCCATCCAGGATTTCTCCTTCGACCGGCGCCCTGGAGCTTGACGCCCAGGGAAGCTTGATGAAGATGCCGTCGCCGACCTTCAAGTAGGCGCCGGGCTGAGGCTCTTCGGAGCCTGGCGCCGCAGCAGCAGCGGAGGGGGCAGCGGTTGGTGCAGCGCCTGGCGCTCCTGTGGCCTCGGGGCCGTCAGTGCGATCGTCGGATCCCTCGTTGGCTTCTGCGGCAACAGCCTTGGCGGCCTCTTCACCGGCGGGTTCATCAGCGCCGGCCTCTCCTTCGGCGGCCTCGGTTTCCATCGGCTCTGTGGCAGATGGATCTGACGATTGGAAGAAGGGGAGGAGTCAAGCAAATACTCAAAGAGAAAATCAGAAGAATAAGAACCCAAGGGAAGATTTCAGGCAAGAAGATTACCTGTGCTAGGATCTGCGGTCGCGGTCTCAACCGCCGGAGGATCACTGGTGTCGTCCCTTGCCGGAGAACTGTCCCTTGCCGGCGAACGCTCCCTTGCCGGGGAATCCTCCCTTGGTGGTGTAGTCGAAGCAGATGGCACTTCGGGAGCGGCTTCCGGGCCCTCCTGGTGAGGCTGCTCTGCTCCTACACAAATCCAACAGTCAAGATATCAGCAAAGAAAGAGCAACCATGAGCGCCTGTCAGCAAGAAGTAAACCATGTACTTACGCTGGGGGCTGCGCTGGGGGCTGCTTTGGGGAGTAGTTGCCGGGTCCGTCAAGGTGGTCTCGGACACACCCCCTGCTGACATGGTGGGATCATCCTCGATGACAATCACCGGGGCCTTGGCTCTCTTCGCCGCTCTCTGGGCCAGCGTCCTGAAAAGGAATGGGTTCAGAGTGAAGCAAGTCAGATGCAAGACAAAACAACAAGATTGAAGAACTACAAGAATAGCGAAGAATCTTACTCTTCTTCTTCCTCGTCGGAGCTGAGCGCGGAGAGATCGAAGTCCAGCTCCCCTCCGGTGCGGCGAGGTGGAGGAGTAGGTTCCCTTGCCCGCTTGGCAGGGGCGGTAGCGGTGGACCGGGAAGATCCCGCTCCAGTTGCCGCACCAGCGTGAGGCGCTCCCACGGCAACAGTGCTTGCCACGGTAGAGCGTGTCGCATGGCTCGGCGGCTGTTGGCTCGTTTGCCGCCCCGCTATGTCCCCGGCCTTGCGGAGACGCCTTCTTGGTGCAGCTGGGGGCTCCACTTGCGGCAAGCTATCTGAAGGTTCGGGCCCGAAAAGATCTTCCTCGTCGGGCTCGCTCGGTTCGTCTTCAGGCCCGGCAAGCTCTTCCTCGCCGGCAAACTCCTCGCGCTCGGCAAGGCTTGTCGCCTCTGCTGCCTCTGCCTCCTCCACGGTGAACCCAAACTCGCCCGCGGCAGCTACTGCCGCAGCCTCTTCCGTCCTAGTGGCGATGCTCTGCAGCTCCGCGTTGGTGGTGTCGCGGGTGAGGCTCTTCTGTTCATCAGCACGGACCGGCACTTCTACCAAGTCGTCGAAGAACGCCCGCACGATGTCATCCGCAGGTTCTTGCCAAGTTGGGGCGATTCCGTGCGAATTGCACAACGGCATCATCGCGCGGATCCGATCGAACGAAGAATTGTTGCACAACGGAACAACGCTCCTCGTCAACGTGAATGGATGCTGAGGATCGCGTTTGAACAGCTCCAGGAGCATCGTATCCAGCTCCAGGACGGTGAAGTTGAAATTGAGGCCCGGGCGCAACCTCATGATATCCGCCGAGTTCTTAAACTCCCAGGCGGGTCTCCCCCTCTCATGCCGGGGGGCGATGCGGCGACGAAGGAAATCTGCGCCAACGGCGCCTACAGTGAGCCCGGCAAGCCTGAGGCGAAGGATTCGGGTAACGGTGATCTTCAGCCTGTCGTCTTCCCGGGCCACGTTGCTCCAATCGTTTCCATGCACTATTGGGGCTTGGCACACGACAGTAAATGGCTGCGGGTTCTCCTCGACGATCCAGCACCACTCTGCTCTCCACTCCTCCCATTTGCTGCGGAGCTCGCCCTCCAGATGCGCTTCCTTCTTGCCGACTCTCGAGATCTAAGCGGTCCCGCCGGCAAGAGGCTCTCCTCTCTCAACCCGAGGCATGAAGAAGTGGCGAAAAAGGGCTACGTTGGGATGGATTCCGACAAAGTTTTCGCAGAGATGTGCGAAAACTACCATGGTCAGAATGGCGTTGGGGGTGAAGTCAAGGAGGCAGAACCCGTAGGTGTTCATAATGTCGCAGAAGAAATCAGAAAAAGGCGGGCAGAGCCCGCAGTAGAAGAACAGCGCGAAGAAGGGGTACCTGCTTGGAGCCAGTTCCGAAGCTGCAGCCGGGAGTACCCTCATGCGCGGATGCGCTCGCGTCTCCGTCGACCAGAAGAGGTAGTAGTATTCCCTCAGCTCCTGCGCACCGAGCTGAGGGGGGAAGAGGGCCCACTCCTTCCGCAGCGCCGCGAGCCGCTGCGCCTCGGCCGACTTCACGCCCTTCCCCTTGTCGGCTTTTGGAGCCATGGCGGAAGTGGTGGGGGAGGTCGACGGCGTTGGTGATGCTGGTGGCAAAGGGGGACGGAGCGCTGCTCTCTCTCAGCTTCGAGAAGAAGGGGGGAGCAACGGAGAATTGTGAAAATGGAGAAGCAACCGGCGAATGGGCGAACTGCCCCTATTTCCCCTGCTTATAAAGAGGGAGGGGCGGACGTTTCGCCCTTCCGAATAAAGAATCCACCCACGATCTCTCCCACGACGCCGCATTCGACGCGTGCCATTGGGGAGGGCGCGGTGGATACGGAGTAAGATACTGCGTAGCCCAGGCCGCGTGTGCCCGTGCCCTGTTTTGGGCCTGGCCCAACAGCGCTCGGCACCGTGTGTGGCCCAGGCCCGGGGGCTCCCGTCCGTGTACTAGAGTAGGGGTACCCTAGTACCCCGAACTTGTGCACGGGCAGTTGTAGCGCCCCGCGGCAAGGGCTTGCCGGGTGACCGTCAGGGTCCTCCGTGGTCCCTTTGAAGCCATTCAAGAACAAAGTATTCAAGCCAAGAAGACAAGGCCCCGGCAAGAGGAGCTTGCCGGGAAGGCCAACCGAGGCATCTCAAGGAACTTGCCGCGACGCACCACGCGTCCCGGCAAGGCCCGGTGAGCGACAAGCTTCCCGGCACGACAAGACAACAACCGCGGCAAGGCACTTGCCGCGGCAAGCGGCCACTCTGTGCCCACGCTCCAGCGCATCCACCAACGTGTCGACCTGGGGGCCTTTCCAGGCACGCGTGGCGGGAGGCTGTGCAGCCAGCGGTGCGCGGTGGCATGCGATGCTGACAAGATCGCCATCGTGGCAAGCGGTGGTGCCCCTGACGGTCCTTTTTTGCACTGTTTGGGCGACACAGACGGGCATTTAATGCCCTTGTCCCCTGCCGTCAGGGTTAGGTAGGATACACTGTACAGGTAGCTGTACCAACCACCTCTCTTTTTACGTTTTTACCCTTGTTTACGTTGCCACCTGTCGGTGACCCCTTGAGCATATAAAAGGAGGCCCATGCGCAACGTAGAAAAGGTTCGGCTCGGTTCGGAGGCCAGAAACACACTCATGCTCGGTCTCGTTAGTAGCTCGTGTGTATTGTAGCACTCAGCGCTCTCGAGCAAGAACACAATACAATCAGACAAGCAGTAGTAGGAGTATTCTCTCTCCGGAGAGCTCCGAAGCTGGGTAAACTGCTCATGTGCTTCGCCTCGATCTGCTCTTCGTGCGACCTCCGCCCCCCGCCAAACCGAAAGGGGCTCGGTCCGCCGGTCCCATAGGTGTTCGTGGATCAGTTTCCCTAACAGTCTCGTGTAAGCGTACGCGTAATGTCGGTCCGGGCCGCTTCATCCAACAATACCGCCGAACCAAAGTATGACATGCTAGTAAGCGGTATGACTTGTATCGCTCACAACTCACTTGTGTTCTACTCGTGCATATAACATCTACGCATAAAACCTGGCTCTGATACAACTGATGGGGAACGTAGTAATTTCAAAAAAAATCCTACGCACATGCAAGATCATGGTGATGCATAGCAACGAGAGGGGGGAGTGTTGTCCACGTACCATCGTAGACCGAAAGTGGAAGCGTTAGCACAATGCGGTTGATGTAGTCGTACGTCTTCACAATCTGACCGATCCAAGTACCGAACGTACGGCACCTCCGAGTTCAGCACACGTTCAGCTCGATGACGTCCCACGAACTCCGATCCAGCAGAGCTTCATGGGAGGATTCCGTCAGCACGACGGCGTGATGACGGTGATGATGTTGCTACCGATGCAGGGCTTCTCCTAAGCACCGCTACGATATGACCAAGGTGGAATATGGTGGAGGAGGGCACCGCACACGGCTGGGAGAGATCAACAGATCAACTTGTGTGTCATGGGGTACCCCTAGCCTCAATATAAAGGAGGAGAGGAGGGGAGGGGCCGACCCTCTCTATGGCGTGCTCTGGGGAGTCCTACTCCCATCGGGAGTAGGATTCCCCCCCCCCCCTTCCATGTAGTAGGAGTAGGAGTCAAGGAAAGGGAAAGGAGAAGAGAAGGAAGGAGGGGGTGCAGCCCCTCCCCCTAGTCCAATTCGGACTAGGCCTTGAGGGGGCGTGCGGCATGCCTCTCTCTCTTTCCCTTAAAGCCAAATAAGGCCCATATACTCCCCGGCGAATTCCCGTAACTCTCCGGTACTCCGATAAATACCCGAATTACTTGGAACCTTTCTGAAGTCCGAATATAGTCGTCCAATATATCAATCTTTACGTCTCGACCATTTCGAGACTCGTCATCATATCCCCGATCTCATCCGGGACTCCGAACTACCTTCGGTACATCAAAACACATAACTCATAATATAAATCGTCACCGAACGTTAAGTGTGCGGACCCTACGGGTTCGAGAACTATGTACACATGACCGAGACACGTCTCCGGTCAATAGCCAATAGCGGAACCTGGATGCTCATATTGGCTCCTACATATTCTATGAAGATCTTTATCGGTCAAACCACATAACAACATACTTTGTTCCCTTTGTCATCGGTATGTTAGTTACCCGACATTCGATCGTCGGTATCTCAATACCTAGTTCAATCTCGTTACCGGCAAGTCTCTTTACTCGTTACATAATGCATCATCCCACAACTAACTCATTAGCTACATTGCTTGCAAGGCTTATAGTGATGTGCATTACCGAGAGGGCCCAGAGATACCTCTCCGACAATCAGAGTGACAAATCCTAATCTCGAAATACGTCAAGTCAACAAGTACCTTCAGAGACACCTATAGAGCATCTTTATAATCACCCAGTTACGTTGTGACGTTTGGTAGCACACAAATTGTTCCTCTGGTAAACGGGAGTTACATAATCTCATAGTCATAGGAACATGCATATGTCATGAAGAAAGCAATAGCAACATAATAAACGATCAAGTGCTAAGCTAACGAAATGGGTAAGTGAATCACATCATTCTTCTAATGATGTGATCCTATTGATCAAATGATAAATCATATCTATGGTTAGGAAACTCAACCATCTTTCATCAATGAGCTAGTCAAGTAGAGGCATACTAGGGACACTATGTTTGTCTATGTATTCACACATGTATTATGTTTCCAGTTAATACAATTCTAGCATGAATAATAAACATTTATCATGATATGAGGAAATAAATAATAACTTTATTATTGCCTCTAGGGCATATTCCTTTCACCATGCTGTTATATTATCATTCTTGGATGTTTTACAATCATTTTGTAGTCATTTTATATCATTTTTTGGTACTAACCTATTGACATAGTGCCTAGTGCCAGTAGCTATTTTCTGCATGTTTTTTACATCACAGGAAATCAATATCAAACGGAGTCTAAATGCAGCGAAACTTTTTGAGGATTTTTCTGGGCCAGAAGACATCCAGTGGGCCAAGGCTGCACCTGGGGGTGCCTTGAGGAGGGCAACACCCACCAGGGCACACCAGGAGGCCCAGGCGCGCCCTGTGTTGGAAATATGCCCCAGAGGCAATAATAAAATAGTTATTATTATATCTCTTTGTGCATGATAATTTTCTATTATTCATGCTATAATTGTATTATCCGGAAATCATAATACACATGTGAATACATAGACCACAACATGTCCCTAGTGAGCCTCTAGTTGACTAGCTCGTTGATCAACAGATAGTCATGGTTTCCTGACTATGGACATTGGATGTCATTGATAACGGGATCACATCATTAGGAGAATGATGTGATGGACAAGACCCAAACCTAAGCCTAGCTCAAAGATCGTGTCGTTCATTTAGCTAGAGTTTTTCCAAATGTCAAGTATCATTTCCTTAGACCATGAGATTGTGCAACTCCCGGATACCGTATGAGTTTTTTGGGTGTACCAAACATCACAATGTAACTGGGTGACTATAAAGGTGCACTATGGGTATCTCCGAAAGTGTCTGTTGGGTTGGCACGAATCGAGACTGGGATTTGTCACTCGGTATGACGGAGAGGTATCTCTAGGCCCACTCGGTAATGCATCATCATAATGAGCTCAATGTGACCAAGTGTTTGGTCACGGGATCATGCATTATGGTACGAGTAAAGTGACTTGCCGGTAACGAGATTAAATGAGGTATTGGGATACCGCCAATCGAGTCTCGGGCATGTAACGTACCGATTAACAAAGGGAAATTGTATATGGGGTTGTTTGAATCCTCTTGTGGTTCATCCGATGAGATCATCGAGGAGCAGTGGGAGCCAACATGGGTATCCAGATCCCGCTGTTGGTTATTGACCAGAGAGGCGTCTCGGTCATGTCTGCATGTCTCCCGAACCCGTAGGGTCTACACACTTAAGGTTCGGTGACGCTAGGGTTGTAGAGATATGAGTATGCAGTAAACTGAAAGTTGTTTAGAGTACCGGATGAGATCCCGGACGTCACGAGGAGTTCCGGAATGGTCCGGAGGTAAAGAATTATATATAGGAAGTCGAGTTTCGGCCATCGGGAAAGTTTCGGGGGTCACCGGTATTGTACCGGGACCACCGGAAGGGTCCCGGGGGTCCACCGGGTGGGGCCACCTATCCCGGAGGGCCCCATGGGCTGAAGTGGAAGGGGAACCAGCAGTGGGCTGGTGTGCCCCCCCCCCTGGGCCCTCCTGCGCCTAGGGTTAGAAACCCTAGGGTGGGGGGCGCCTCCACTTGCCTTGGGGGGCAAGGCACCCCCTTGGCCGCCGCCCCCTAGGAGATCCCCTCTCCTAGGGCCGGCGCCCCCCCTAGGGGCCCTATATAAAGAGGAGGGAGGGAGGGCAGCCGCACCCTTGCACTTGGCGCCTCCCTTCCCCCTTGCTACACCTCTCCCTCTCGCAGACGCTTGGCGAAGCCCTGCCGGGGTCCCTGCTTCATCCACCACCACGTCGTCGTGCTGCTGGATCTTCATCAACCTCTCCTTCCCCCTTGCTGGATCAAGAAGGAGGAGACGTCTTCCCAACCGTACATGTGTTGAACACGGAGGTGCCGTCCGTTCGGCGCTAGGATCTCCGGTGATTTGGATCACGACGAGTACGACTCCCTCAACCCCGTTCTCTTGAACGCTTCCGCTCGATCTACAAGGGTATGTAGATGCACTCCTCTCTCTCGTTGCTAGATGAACTCATAGATTGATCTTGGTGAAACCATAGGAAAAATTTTATTTTCTGCAACGTTCCCCAACAGTGGTATCAGAGCTAGGTCTATACGTAGTTCTCTTTGCACGAGTAGAACACAATTTTGTTGTGGGCGTAAATGTTGTCAACTTTCTTGCCACTACTAGTCTTATTTTGCTTCAGCGGTATTGTGGGATGAAGCGGCCCAGACCGACCTTACACGTACGCTTACGTGAGACACGTTCCACCGACTGACATGCACTAGTTGCATAAGGTGGCTAGCGCGTGTCTGTCTCTCCCACTTTAGTTGGAGCGGATTTTACGAAAAGGGTCCTTATGAAGGGTAAATAGAAGTTGACAAATCACGTTGTGGCTTTTACGTAGGTAAGAAAACGTTCTTGCTAGAACCCTATTGCAGCCACGTAAAACATGCAACAACAATTAGAGGACGTCTAACTTGTTTTTGCAGCATATGATTTGTGATGTGATATGGCCAAAAGTTGTGATGAATGATGAATGATATATTGTGATGTATGAGATCATGTTCTTGTAATAGGAATCACGACTTGCATGTCGATGAGTATGACAACCGGCAGGAGCCATAGGAGTTGTCTTAATTATTGTATGACCTACGTGTCAATAATTTAACGCCATGTAATTACTTTACTTTTTTGCTAAACCGTTAGCCATAGTAGTAGAAGTAATAGTTGGTGAGCAACTTCATGGAGACACGATGATGGAGATCATGGTGTCATACCGGTGACGAAGATGATCATGGAGCCCCGAAGATGGAGATCAAAGGAGCTATATGATATTGGCCATATCATGTCACTGTTTAATTGCATGTGATGTTTATTATGTTTATGCATCTTATTTACTTAGAACGACGGTAGTAAATAAGATGATCCCTCATAATAATTTCAAGAAAGTGTTCCCCCTAACTGTGCACCGTTGCGAAAGTTTGTCATTTCGAAGCACCACGTGATGATCGGGTGTGATAGATTCTAACGTTCACATACAACGGGTGTAAGACAGATTTACACATGCAAAACACTTAGGTTAACTTGACGAGCCTAGCATGTACATACATGGCCTCGGAACACAAGAGACCGAAAGGTCGAACATGAGTCATATGGAAGATACGATCAACATGGAGATGTTCACCGATGATGACTAGTCTGTCTCACGTGATGATCGGACACGGCCTAGTCGACTCGGATCATGTATCACTTAGATGACTAGAGGGATGTCTAATCTTAGTGGGAGTTCATTAAATAATTTGATTAGATGAACTTAATTATCATGAACTTAGTCTAAAAACCATTGCAAATATGTCTTGTAGATCAAATGGCCAACGCTCATGTCCACCTCAACTTCAACGCGTTCCTAGAGAAAAGCAAGCTGAAAGATGATGGCAGCAACTATACGGACTGGGTCCGGAACCTGAGGATCATCATCATAGCTGCAAAGAAAGATTATGTCTTAGAAGCACCGCTAGGTGAAGCTCCCATCCCAGAGAACCAAGACGTCATGAACGCTTGGCAGTCTCGTGCTGATGATTACTCCCTCGTTCAGTGCGGCATGCTTTACAACTTAGAATCGGGGCTCCAAAAGAATTTTGAGCAACACGGAGCATATGAGATGTTCGAAGAGCTGAAAATGGTTTTCCAAGTTCATGCCCGGGTCGAGAGATATGAAGTCTCCGACAAGTTCTTTAGCTGTAAGATGGAGGAAAATAGTTCTATCAGTGAGCACATACTCAAAATGTCTGGGTTGCACAACCACTTGACTCAGCTGGGAGTTAATCTCTCGGATGATGCGGTTATTGACAGAATCCTTCAGTCGCTTCCACCAAGCTACAAGAGCTTTGTGATAAACTTCAATATGCAGGGGATGGAAAAGACCATTCTTGAAGTATATTCAATGCTGAAATCAACAGAGGTAGAGATCAAAAAGGAACATCAAGTGTTGATGGTGAATAAAACCACTAAGTTCAAGAAAGGCAAGGGTAAGAAGAACTTCAAGAAGGACGGAAAGGAAGTTGCCGCGCCCGGTAAGCCATCTGCCGGGAAGAAGTCAAAGAATGGACCCAAGCCTGAGACTGAGTGCTTTTATTGCAAGGGGAAGGGTCACTGGAAGCGGAACTGCCCCAAATACTTAGCGGACAAGAAGGCCGGCAATACTAAAGGTATATGTGATATACATGTAATTGATGTGTACCTTACCAGTGCTCGTAGTAGCTCCTGGGTATTTGATACCGGTGTCGTTGCTCATATTTGTAACTCAAAGCAGGAGCTGCGGAATAAGCGGAGACTGGCGAAGGACGAGGTAACGATGCGCGTCAGGAATGGTTCCAGAGTCGATGTGATCACCGTCGGCACGCTACCTCTACATTTACCTACGGGATTAGTTTTAAACCTCAATAATTGTTATTTAGTGCCAGCTTTGAGCATGAACATTGTATCTGGATCTCGTTTAATACGAGATGGCTACTCATTTAAATCCGAGAATAATGGTTGTTCTATTTATATGAGAGATATGTTTTATGGTCATGCCCCGATGGTCAATGGTTTATTCTTAATGAACCTCGAACGTGATGTTACACATATTCATAGTGTGAATACCAAAAGATGTAAAGTTGACAATGATAGTCCCACATACTTGTGGCACTGCCGCCTTGGTCACATTGGTGTCAAGCGCATGAAGAAGATCCATGCTGATGGACTTTTAGAGTCTCTCGATTATGAATCATTTGACACATGCGAACCATGCCTCATGGGCAAAATGACCAAGACTCTGTTCTCTAGAACAATGGAGTGAGCAACCAACTTATTGGAAATCATACATACTGATGTGTGCGATCCAATGAGCGTTGAGGCTCGCGGAGGATATCGTTATGTTCTCACTCTCACTAACGACTTGAGTAGATATGGGTATGTCTACTTAATGAAACACAAGTCTGAGACCTTTGAAAAGTTCAAGGAATTTCAAAATGAGGTAGAGAATCAACGTGACCGAAAAATAAAGTTCTTACGATCAGATCGTGGAGGAGAATATTTAAGTCGCGAATTTGGTATGCACTTAAGGAAATGTGGAATCGTTTCACAACTCATGCCGCCTGGAACACCTCAGCGTAATGGTGTGTCCGAACGCCGTAATCTCACTTTATTGGATATGGTGCGATCTATGATGTCTCTTACCGATTTACCGCTATCTTTTTGGGGATATGCTCTAGAG
This sequence comes from Triticum dicoccoides, assembly GCF_002162155.2. Taxonomy (NCBI): domain Eukaryota; kingdom Viridiplantae; phylum Streptophyta; class Magnoliopsida; order Poales; family Poaceae; genus Triticum; species Triticum dicoccoides. The sequence goes on from NC_041381.1 coordinate 178,863,380, forward strand.
ACAGCTACATTCACTTTAAATAGGGCACCGTCTAAATCTGTTGAGACGACACCGTATGAATTATGGTTTGGGAAGAAACCTAAGCTGTTGTTTCTAAAAGTTTGGGGATGCGATGCTTATGTCAAGAAACTTCAACCTGAAAAGCTCGAACCCAAGTCGGAAAAATGTGTCTTCATAGGATACCCCAAGGAAACCATTGGGTATACCTTCTACCTTAGATCTGAAGGCAAGATCTTTGTTGCCAAGAACGGGTCCTTTCTGGAGAAAGAGTTTCTCTCGAGAGAAGTAAGTGGGAGGAAAGTGGAACTTGATGAAGTACTACCTCTTGAACCGGTAAGTAACACAGCTCAGGAAGATGTTCCTGTGGTGCCTACACCGACTGGAGAGGAAATTAATGATGATGATCAAGGTACTTCAGATCAAGTTCCTACTGAACTTCGTAGGTCCACAAGGACACGTTCCACACCAGAGTGGTATGGCAACCCTGTCCTGGAAATCATGTTGTTAGACAACGGTGAACCTTCGAACTATGAAGAAGCGATGGCGGGCCCAGATTCCAACAAATGGCTTGAAGCCATGCAATCCGAGATAGAATCCATGTATGAAAACAAAGTATGGACTTTGACAGACTTGCCCGATGATCGGCGAGTGATAGAAAACAAATGGATCTTTAAGAAGAAGACGGGCGCGGATGGTAATGTTACCATCTATAAAGCTCGACTTGTCACTAAGGGTTATCGGCAAGTTCAAGGGGTTGACTATGATGAGACTTTCTCTCCCGTAGCGAAGCTGAAGTCTGTCTGAATCATGTTAGCAATTGCCGCATACTATGATTATGAGATATGGCAGATGGATGTCAAAAGGACATTCCTTAACGGTTATCTTAAGGAAGAACTGTATATGATGCAGCCGGAAGGTTTTGTCGATCCTAAGAATGCTAACAAGGTATGCAAGCTCCAGCGATCCATTTATGGGCTGGTGCAAGCATCTCGGAGTTGGAACAATCGCTTTGATGAGATGATCAAAGCGTTTGGGTTTATGCAGACTTATGGAGAAGCTTGTGTTTACAAGAAAGTGAGTGGGATCTCTGTAGCATTTCTCATATTATATGTGAATGACATACTTTTGATGGGAAATGATATAGAACTTTTGGACAGCATTAAGGCCTACTTGAATAAGTGTTTTTCAATGAAGGACCTTGGAGAAGCTGCTTACATACTAGGCATCAAGATCTATAGGGATAGATCGAGACGCCTCATAGGTCTTTCACAAAGCACATACCTTGATAAGATATTGAAGAGGTTCAATATGGATCAGTCCAAGAAAGGGTTCTTGCCTGTATTGCAAGGTGTGAGATTGAGCTCAGCTCAATGCCCGACCATGGAAGAAGATAAAGAAGAGATGAGTATCATCCCCTATGCCTCAGCCATAGGATCTATTATGTATGCCATGCTATGTACCAGACCTGATGTAAACCTTGTCGTAAGTTTAGTAGGAAGGTACCAAAGTAATCCCGGCAAGGAACACTCGACAGCGGTCAAGAATATCCTGAAGTACCTGAAAAGGACAAAGGACATGTTTATCGTCTATGGAGGTGACGAAGAGCTCGTCGTAAAGGGTTACGTCGACGCTAGCTTTGACACAGATCTAGATGACTCGAAGTCACAAACCGGATGCGTGTATATTCTGAATGGTGGGGCAGTATGCAGTTGCAATTGCAAGCAAAGCGTCCTGGTGGGATCTACATGTGAAGCGGAGTACATGGCAGCCTCGGAGGCAGCGCATGAAGCAATCTGGGTGAAGGAGTTCATCACCGACCTAGGAGTCATACCAATGCGTCGGGGCCGATCAAACCCTTCAGTGACAACACTGGAGCTATTGCACTTGCCAAGGAGCCCAGGTTTCACAAGAAGACCAGGCACATCAAGCATCGCTTCAACTCACATCATGAAAATGTTCAAGATGGAGACATAGATATTTGTAAAGTACATACGGACCTGAATGTGGCAGATCCGTTGACTAAACCTCTCCCTAGGGCAAAACATGATCAACACCAGAATTCCATGGGTGTTCGATTCATCACAATGTAACTAGATTATTGAATTCTGGTGCAAGTGGGAGACTGTTGGAAATACGCCCTAGAGGAAATAATAAAATGGTTATTATTATATTTCTTTGTGCATGATAATTGTCTATTATTCATGCTATAATTGTATTATCCGGAAATCGTAATACACGTGTGAATACATAGACCACAATATGTCCCTAGTGAGCCTCTAGTTGACTAGCTCGTTGATCAACAGATAGTCATGGTTTCCTAACTATGGACATTGGATGTCATTGATAACAGGATCACATCATTAGGAGAATGATGTGATGGACAAGACCCAAACCTAAGCCTAGCTCAAAGATCGTGTAGTTCGTTTAGCTAGAGTTTTTCCAAATGTTAAGTATCATTTCCTTAGACCATGAGATTGTGCAACTCCCGGATACCGTAGGAGTGCTTTGGGTGTACCAAACGTCACAACGTAACTGGGTGACTATAAAGGTGCACTACGGGTATCTCCGAAAGTGTCTGTTGGGTTGGCATGAATCGAGACTGGGATTTGTCACTCCGTATGACGGAGAGGTATCTCCGGGCCCACTCGCTAATGCATCATCATAATGAGCTCAATGTGACCAAGTTTCTGGTCACGGGATCATGAATTACGGTACGAGTAAAGTGACTTGCCGGTAACGAGATTAACGAGGTATTGGGATACCGATGATCGAGTCTCGGGCATGTAACGTACCGATTGACAAAGGGAAATTGTATACGGGGTTGTTTGAATCCTTGACATTGTGGTTCATCCGATGAGATCATTGAGGAGCATGTGGGAGCCAACATGGGTATCCAGATCCCGCTGTTGGTTATTGACCGGAGAGGCGTCTCGGTCATGTCTGCATGTCTCCCGAACCCGTAGGGTCTACACACTTAAGGTTCGGTGACGCTAGGGTTGTAGAGATATGAGTATGTAGTAAACCGAAAGTTTTTCAGAGTCCCAGATGAGATCTCGGACGTCACGAGGAGTTCCGGAATGGTTCGAAGGTAAAGAATTATATATATGAAGTCGAGTTTCGGCCATCGGGAAAGTTTCGAGGGTCACCGGTATTGTACCGGGACCACCGGAAGGGTCTCGGGGGTCCACCGGGTGGGGCCACCTATCCCGGAGGGCCCCATGGGCTGAAGTGGGAGGGGAACCAGCCCCTGGTGGACTGGTGCGCCCCCCCCCCCCCACCTGGGCCCCCCTGCACCTAGGGTTGGAAACCCTAGGGTGGGGGGCGCCTCCACTTGCCTTGGGGGGCAAGGCACCCCCTTGGCCGCCGCCCCCCTAGGAGATCCCATCTCCTAGGGCCGGCGCCCCCCCCCTAGGGGCCCTATATAAAGAGGGGGAGGGAGGGCAGCCGCACCCTTGCACTTGGCGCCTCCCTTCCCCCTTGCTACACCTCTCCCTCTCGCAGACGCTTGGCGAAGCCCTACCGGGATCCGTGCTGCTGGATCTTCATCAACCTCTCCTTCCCCCTTGCTGGATCAAGAAGGAGGAGACGTCTTCCCAACCGTACATGTGTTGAACGCGGAGGTGCCGTCCGTTCGGCGCTAGGATCTCCGGTGATTTGGATCACGACGAGTACGACTCCCTCAACCCCGTTCTCTTGAATGCTTCCGCTCGATCTACAAGGGTATGTAGATGCACTCCTCTCTCTCTCATTGCTAGATGAACTCATAGATTGATCTTGGTGAAACCATAGGAAAAAATTTATTTTCTGCAACGTTCCCCAACACCCTGGTGGGTTGTGCCCACCTCAAGTGCCCCCTAAACCGCCTCTTTGCTCTATAAATACCCCAATATTCCAGAAACCCTAGGGAAGTCGACGAAAATCAATTCGAGCCGCCGCAGAGTCCAGAACCACCAGATCCAATCTAGACACCATCACGGAGGGGTTCACCACTTCCATTGGTGCCTCTCCGATGATGCGTGAGTAGTTCTTTGTAGACCTACGCGTCTGTAGTTAGTAGCTAGATGGATTCCTCTCTCTCTCTTGATTACAATGGTCTCTTGGAGATCCATATGATGTAAGTATTTTTGTGGTGTGTTTGTTGGGATCCGATGAACTTTGAGTTTATGATCAGATCTATGTTTTTATCCATGAAAGTCATTTGAGTCTTCTTTGATCTCTTATATGCATGATTGCTTATAGCCTTGTATTTCTTCTCTAATATTTGGGTTTTGTTTGGCCAACTTGGTCTATTTATCTTGCAATGGGAAGAGGTGCTTTGTGATGGGTTCGATCTTATGGTGCTTGATCCCAGTGACAGAAGGGGAACCAACATGTATGTATCGTTGCCATTAAGTATAACAAGATGGGATTTATTATAGGGTCTATTTCTACATAAATAGATCTTGTCTACATCATGTCATCATTCTTATTGCATTACTCCGTTTCTCCATGAACTTAATACACTAGATGCATGCTGGATAGCGGTTGATGTGTGGAGTAATAGTAGTAGGTGCAGGCAAGAGTCGGTCTACTAAGATTGGACGTAATGCCTATATAATGATCATTGCCTGGATATCGTCATGATTATTTGAAGTTCTATCAATTGCCCAACAGTAATTGTTTTCCCACCATTTGCTATTTTTCTCGAGAGAAGCCACTAGTGAATCATATGGTCCATGGGTCTCTTTTCATCATATTTGCCTTTGCGATCTATTTTCCTTTGCATTTATTTTCAGATCTGTTAAACAAAAAATACAAAAATACCTTGCTGCAATTTATTTGTTCCGCGATCTATTTATCCTATCTACCACTTTTACCTCACGTTATTTTCCTATCTTGAGGCACCGTACCCGAAAGGGATTGACAACCCCTTTAACACGTCGAGTTGCGAGTATTTGTTATTTGTGTGCAGGTGTTGTTTACATGGTGTGAGGAGATTCTTCTATTGGTTCGATAACCTTGGTCTCATCACTGAGGGAAATACCTACCGTCGCTATACTGCATCATCCCTTCCTCTTTGGGGAAATACCGACGTAGTTCTAGCAGACATCAAAAGGAATTTCTGGCGCCATTGCCGGGGAGGATAAAGTCAAGATAGTCTTCCGGCCACGTGCCAATTTCAGGCGATGTTGCCGGGGGAGATCTTCAACATCAACCAGGTTCCTAATAACAAATCTCTTCTCCTCGCAATTTACATTATTTGCCATTAGCATCTTGATTTCCTCTCCCCACTTCACAAAAATTTGTCGTTTTATTCGCCCTCTTTTTCATTCGCTGTTTTCTCGTTAGATCTGTTTTTCGAGTGCAATCTTGTTGCGTAGTCACCATGACTCAAAAGAACACCAAGTTGTGTGATTTCTCAAATACCAGCAACAATGATTTTATTATCACTCCGATTGCTCCTCCCGCCACTGGTGCGGAGTCTTGTGATATTAATATTGCCTTGCTGAATCTTGTCATGAAAGATCAATTTGCCGGTACTCGTAATGAGGATGCCGCGTCCCATCTTAACACATTCGTGGAATTATGCGCTATGCAAAAGAAAATAAATGTGGACAATGATGTTGTGAAGTTGAAATTATTTCCGTTTTCTTTGCGAGATCGTGCAAAAAATTGGTTTCTTCTTTGCTCTCAATAGTATCGATTATTTGAACAAGTGCCAGGATACTTTTGTTACTAAGTATTTTCCGCCCGCAAAAATTATTTCCTTTAGAACCCAGATCATAAATATCAAGAACTTGAACATGAGCATGTTGCACAATCTTGGGAAAGGATGAAATTGATGCTAAGGAATTGCCCAACTAATGGGTTAAATCTTTGGATGATCATACAAAATTTTATGCGGGATTGAATTTTGTTTCTTGTAATCTTTTAGATTTCGTTGTGGGGGGTACTTTTATGGAAATTACTTTGGGTGAAGCCACTAAATTGCTAGACAATATTATGGCAAATTACTCACAATGGCATACCGAAAGAGCTCCTACTAGTAAAAAAAGTCAATTCGGTAGAAGAAATAAATTCTTTGAGTGAAAAGGTTGATTCTCTTATGAAGTTGGTTGCTAATAAAAGTGCTCCTATTGATTTTAATGATGTGCCTTTGTCTACTTTGATTGAGCAAAATAGTGATGCCATAGATGTGAATTTTGTTTTGGAAACAATTTCAATAACAATACTTATAGCTGTAATTTTAATCCTAGGCCTTTTCCTAGTAATTCCTCTAATAATTATGGTAATTCCTATGGTAATCCAACCTATAATAATAATAGAAACGCCTCATATCTTGAGAGCAACCTTAAAGAATTTATCAATACGCAAAAAGCTTTCAACACTTCGGTAGAAGAAAAGTTGAATAAAATTGATGATTTGTCTAGAAGTGTTGATAGAATTTCTCATGATGTAGAAACTCTCAAGATGAAAACTTTTGTGTCTAAAGTTGAAGAATCAATCAAAGCTCTTTATGTTTCTATGGATGAAAGTAAGAAAAGAACCGCTATGCTTAGAGCTAAAAGAGAATTTATAGAAAGAGCATTTTCTAGTGATTACTATCATAAAAGTGATGAAGATCTTAAAATGATTGGTGTTTCTTCTATTTATTCTTTGTTTAGTAAAGTTAAGATTGATGAAAAATGGACTGGAGAAGAGTCAATTTTAGTTAGAAGGCGTCCCTATGATTCGAAGGGTGAAAATCTTGTTGAAGTTTTTGATAAAAGTGGGTTTGAAGAGGTCAAGACTTTAACTAGTGATGTGCCCACTATTTTGGATTACAAAGACTTTAATTATGATAGTTGCTCTTTGGTTGATTGTATTTCTTTATTGGAATCCATGATAAATTCACCCCATGCTTATGAACAAAATAAAGCTTCTACTAAACATATTGTTGATGCCATGATGAAAGCTTTTGAAGAAAAGTTGGAATTAGAAGTTTCAATCCCTAGAAAATTGCATGATGAGTGGGAACCTACTATCAACGTCAAGATTAAAAATTATGAGTGTTTTTCTTTGTCTGACTTGGGGGCTAGTGTTTCTACAATTTCGAAATCTTTATGTGATGTGCTTGGTCTTACCAATATTGAAGAATGCTCTTTAAATTTGCACTTAGCGGATTCCACTATAAAAAAGCCTATGGGAATAATTAATGATGTTCTTATTCTTGCAAATAGGAATTATGTGCCCATATATTTTATTGTTCTTGATATTGATTGCAACCCGTCTTGTCGAATTATTCTTGGTAGACCATTTTTGCGTACTATTGGTGTCGTGATTGATATGAAAGAAGGCAATATTAAATTTCAATTTCCACTAAGGAAGGGTATGGAACACTTCCATAGAACAAGAATTAGGCCACCATATTAATCAATCATGATGGCATCTTATGGATCTAGAACCAAAGATGACAAAACTTAGATCCTACGCATTATGCCTAGCTAGGGGCGTAAAACGATAGCACTTGTTGGGAGGCAACCCAATGAATAAAATTTATTTTTGATTTTTTCTTTATGTTCTTGTGTGTTAGCACAATTCTTATACTTTTATGATTGTGTTTTTTGTGTTTTAGTTAGTGTTTGTGCCAAGCAAGGCCTTTGGGTTGATTTGGGTGAAAGTTGATTTAATCTTGCTGAAAAACACAAACTTATGCACTCACAAAAATAGTTTTAATAAATCACATAGACGTGATTTTGATTTGATTCTTTTTGAATAATATTAATATACAAATTACCCATGTTTTCCTAATTTTTCAAGATTTGTGGAGTTACATAAGTATTCAAAATATTCAGATTGCTACAGACTGTTCTGTTTTTGACAGATTCTGTTTTTCTTTGCGGTGTGTGCTTGTTTTGATGATTCTATGGTTTTCTTTGATGAGTTTTTGCCATATAAAAGTTGGAATACAGTAGATATAATGCAAAAACAAAATAAGAATAGGTTTTCTACAGTACTTATAGTAGTGGTTTGCTTTCTTATACTAACGGGTCTCACTAAGGTTTTGTTGGAGTTTTGTGTGATTGAAGTTTTCAAGTTCTGGGTGATCTTACGATGGATGAAGGAATAAGGATTAGCAAAAGGCTAAGCTTGGGGATGCCTGAGGCACCCCAAGATAATATTCAAAAAATTAGCAAGCAACTAAGCTTGGGGATGCCCCCGAGTGGCATCCCCGCTTTCTTCTAACAACCATCGGTATTTTACTTGAAACTATATTTTTATTCGTCACATATTATGAGTTTTGCTTGGAGCGTCTTGTATGATATGACTCTTTTCTTGTTTTTCTTTGTGTTAGAAGTCTTGAATCCTTGCTGAACACACCTTTTTGAGAAAGCCAAAAATTATGCTATGCTTGCTCCTATGCTTCACTTAAATTTTTAGAGCCACGGATTTGCTCTAGTGCTTCACTTATATCTTTTTGAGCACGGTGTGCTTTGTTATTTTTGAAGAAATGCTCTCATGCTTCACTTAGATTTATTTGGGAGTTAGTAAAATTTTAATAAATTCTCTCTTGCTTCACTTAGATTATTTTGAGAGAAAGAAAAATTATGCTCATGATCTTCAATTTTATTTGTTTGAGCTTATCAAAAGCAACATATAAAGATAGTCCCAAAGTGATAGATATCCCAGGAGGATATAATAAAAACTTTCATGAAGATCATTGGAAAATAAACTTGATTCTTAGTAATGGTTTTGAGATATGACGATATGATATGTGAGTCATGTTCATGAGTAATGGTGCTTTAGTAAGAATATTGATGTTAAGGTTTGTGATTCCCTATGCAAGCATGAAAGTCAATAGTTATGCAATGAAATTTATATCCTACTTGTGGTGCATTATTCGGTGTTACTTATGCTTAATGCTTGGGCACGAGATTTTTCGCTTTTTGGTTGCTCGCTTCTCAATCTTTTTGCTAGCCTTCACTTTGCACTAAGTATGATCACTACTTGCGCATCCAAAACCCTTTAAACCAGTTTTGCCATATGAGTCCACTATACCTACCTATATGCAGAATTTTCATGCTGTTCTAAGAAAATTTGCATGTGCCATCTCTAATTTTCAAAATAAATTTCTCTTTTGTGTGCTCTACCACTCGCGAGGCAGTGAAGGGTGACCAATATTTTCCATGCTAGATGTGTTATTCTCACGATGAGTGTTTATTCACTTGTCATTGCACGAGAGTACAGCAAAGGTATTAGGGATGCCCAGTCCCGAAATGAAAAATGAATATACTTTATGTTGTCAAATAATAAATTCCTTGGAAAGTGTTGGTATGAGGGCAACCGTGGATTCGGCTAGCGATGGAAAGTGAAAGTAATGGTGGAAAAAGGAACAAACTTTATTTTCTGTTTGGGAACCACCTATGATGTATCTAGCATGGAAAGTGTTGGTATCTCTAAGTCGTTTTCGTTGGTGGGAAAAGTATGCCTCTCAAAAATAATTTTTATCTCTCAATTTAAGATTTGAGCTCTGGCACCTCTACAAATCCCTACTTCCCTCCGTGAAGGGCCTTTCTTTTACTTATGAAAAAAAATGAATTTGAGTCTCCATCTTCTCTTATAAAGCACCAACTAAGGGGTACTATGATCATATTTGAGCATTGGGTGCAGCTAATATTCGAGTGTGTTTCATGAATGGATCAATGATTGAGCATAATGGGCTAGGGATAACTTGCTTTAGTGTTGATATTTTGAAAGACATGGTTGCTTGTTGGTATGCTTGAGTATTAAAGTCTTCATGTCAAAACTAGACTATTCCTTTGAATCATATAAAAGTCCATATGTCCATGCTATAAAGAAAAGAAATGTGATGAACATGTTAGGCAGCATTCCACATCAAAAATTCTGTTTTTATCATTTACCTACTCGAGGATGAGCAGGAATTAAGCTTGGGGATGCTGATACGTCTCCAACGTATCTATAATTTTTGATTGTTTCATGTTGTTATATTATCATTCTTGGATGCTTTACAATCATTTTATAGTCATTTTATATCATTTTTTGGTACTAACCTATTGACATAGTGCCCAGTGCATGTTGCTGTTTTCTACATGTTTTTTACATCGCAGGAAATCAATATCAAACGGAGTCCAAATGCAGCAAAACTTTTTGAGGATTTTTTTGGGCCAGAAGACATCCAGTGGGCCAAGGCTGCACCTGGGGTGCCTCGAGGAGGGCAGCACTCACCAGGGCGCGCAAGGAGGCCCAGGCGCGCCCTCGTGGGTTGTGCCCACCTTGGGTGCCCCCTGAACCGCCTCTTTGCTCTATAAATACCCCAATATTCTAGAAACCCTAGGGAAGTCGACGAAAATCAATTCCAGCCGCCGCAGAGTCCAGAACCACCAGATCCAATCTAGACACCATCATGGAGGGGTTCACCACTTCCATTGGTGCCTCTCCGATGATGCGTGAGTAGTTCTTTGTAGACCTATGGGTCCGTAGTTAGTAGCTAGATGGCTTCCTCTCTCTCTCTTGATTATCAATACAATGGTCTCTTGGAGATCCATATGATGTAAGTCTTTTTGCGGCGTGTTTGTTGGGATCTGATGAACTTTCAGTTTATGATCAGATCTATGTTTTTATCCATGAAAGTTATTTGAGTCTTCTTTGATCTCTTATATGCATGATTGCTTATAGCCACGTATTTCTTCTCTGATATTTGGGTTTTTTTTGGCCAACTTGATCTATTTATCTTGCAATGAGAAGAGGTGCTTTGTGATGGGTTCGATCTTACGGTGCTTGATCCCAGTGACAGAAGGGGAACCGACACGTATGTATCGTTTCCATTAAGGATAACAAGATGGGATTTATTATGGGGTATATTTCTACATAAATAGATCATGTCTACATCATCTCATCGTTCTTATTGCATTACTCTGTTTCTCCATGAACTTAATACACTAGATGCATGCGGGATAGCGATCGATGTGTGGAGTAATAGTAGTAGATACAGGCAGGAGTCGGTCTACTTATCTTGGACGTGATGCCTATGTAATGATCATTGCCTGGATATCGTCATGATTATTTGAAGTTCCATCAATTGCTCAACAGTAATTGTTTTCCCACCATTTGCTATTTTTCTCGAGAGAAGCCACTAGTGAAACCTATGGCCCCCGGGTCTCTTTTCATCATATTTGCCTGTGCGGTCTATTTTCCTTTGCATTTTTTAGATCTATTAAACCAAAAATATAAAACACCTTGCTGCAATTTATTTGTTCCGCGATCGATTTATCGTATCTACCACTTTTACCTCACGTTATTTTCCTATCTTCAGGCGCCGTACCCGAAAGGGATTGACAACCCCTTTAACACGTATGGGTTGTGAGTATTTGTAATTTGTGTGCAGGTGTTGTTTACGTGGTGTGAGGAGGTTCTCCAACTAGTTCGATAACCTTCGTCTCATCACTGAGGGAAATACCTACCATCTCTATACTGCATCATCCCTTCCTCTTTGGGGTAATACCGACGTAGTTCTAGCAGACATCAAAAGAAATTTCTAGCGCTGTTGCCGGGGAGGATAAAGTCAAGATAGTCTCCCGGCCACCTCACTGGCCCAAACAAGTGTACATCATCGAAAAGACATTGAGCTCAAATTATAACTTGAAAAAAGGAGATATAATCTGAACACTGGAGAATGGTGATGCCCTCATTTAGCCCACCAGCAATTCAAGACAATAAACAGTTCGAAACAACGATATATATATCTCGGCATTCTGGGAACGGGGGTCCCCAGACTTGCCTGCCTGCGGCGTGGCTCAAGTAGTGGCCCAGTGCGGCCCACCTTCATCAGCTCAAGCTCAAGACCCTTGCGAGGGGCCAAGCCTCGCGGGGTGGACGATAGGAAGCTTCCTCAGGAGCAGCCTCGTCAGGCAGGCTCGCGAGGAGGCGGAGAGATCAAGGCAGGGGTACCTCGCGAGGTGCCCATGATGCAAGCCATGACGATCAAGGCCAAGAGGGCGCCAGGCGGGCACCGGCCTGCACAGTGTCCTTGTTTCCTCTTTGGTGCAAAGGGGGAAAGCACATCCCAAGGCATCAGGCAAAGGCTACCATTTCGGTGCAACAAGACCAAGACCAACAGGGCGGCAGGATGGAGGTCACCATGGAGCCCAAGACGGCGTCACCGTCAGAGTCTTTGATAGTCGAAGACCAACTTTAGTCAGGATAAGTGTACTGGATGTTCCCCTTCAAAATGGCCAATTGTTGGCGCCCTTCCCGCTCAATATTTGGGAAGAGGGCCAGGGCCTCTCTCTATATATAGGGCTAGCCACCGTAGTATAGAGGCATCTTGAATCGACCCCTTCAAAGGGACAACACCACCACAAGAACATCCCTCGCGAGGCTGTTCTTCCCTTGTACCGTTCATCATTAGCCCCTGAGGCAATCCACCACACCACACACTGGAGTAGGGTATTACCCCGCAATGGTGGCCTGAATCAGTATAAATCTCGTGTCCCTTGTGTGTTCATCTTGCTAGCCTAGATTCTTTGCGAGGCTTCGAGATGTGAGTTGGTAGAGGAGAGATCTTCGCGCGCACCCCAGAGTTCGAACCTCAAGGGTCTGCCGGAACCCGAAATCCGACATTTGGCGCGCCAGGTAGGGGTGCACCGGAATCTTGTCTTCCGCCGTCTTGCGTTTCATTGTCCGTAGCGCCCATGTCTGACGCTCGTCGAGCTCGTGTCGAGCGTCGGGCTGCTCTCGCAGCCCATGTCGCCTAGACGGCCCCCGTCGGCGGGCCTCCCCATCGTTCCCCGTCGCCTGCCACCCATGCCACCACTGGCTTGGCGGGGAACGAGCAACAGGCGTCGTCGTTGCATCCCTCGGTGCGGCGACAAGGCCGCATCGCCACCCCGTCGCTGACTCCAGCAGGCTCATCGTCGCACGCTCGTCGCGCTCCCGCGGACACGCATGCCGCATTGCTCCTGGCACGTGAGCTCCTGCACTACTGCCCTGTCGACGACCTCTACGACGAGTGGCTCTCTTGCATCACCGAGCTCGTCAGCGCCGTAGGGGGCTCCTCTGCACCGTCCCTCTCGATGCATCGCCCTCCGTCCTGCGTGGGCAACGCACCTCTGGAGGCGCCTCTACCGCCTCCTCTCCAAGAAGGCGCCCTGGCCCCAAGGCGTGCGGCCCCTGGACGAGACCCGCCGTGTCCAGCGCCCGCACGGCAAGAAAAGAGCTGCCAAGAAGTCCCTCGCCCCCAAGAAGGTGATCGTGTGCTCCCTACGCCAGCATGCCATGACCGCGCTCCTGCTCCAGCGCGCTAAGACCCCGTGCTGCTCCTGGCGGCAGCGCGCGGAGACCTCCAAGATCAAGCCCTACGTCACCAAAGGCCCCCATTGGCCACCGCAGGCTGCCGCGCTTTCACCGCCGAGCTGCGCAGCGTGGCCTAGTCGGGCAAGTTCAAGCCAGTCCTGCCTCCTCGCTATGATGGCACTGCCGACCCCACGGAGTTCCTCCAGCTCTACGAGCTGGGCATTGAGGCGGCCAACGGGGACGAAAAGGTCATGGCGAACTGGTTTCCCATGGCGCTCAAGGATGGCGCCCGCACCTGGCTCCTGAACTTGCCTCCCAGCACGATCTCCACTTGGGACAAGATGCGTACTCGCTTCATCGCCAACTTCCAAGGCACTCGCGATCGGCCCCCGGCCATGAGTGACCTGCGCTGCATCAAGCAACAGCTAGGAGAGACCCTGCAAAAGTACATCCAGCGCTTCAACAACGCCCGCCTCAAGATCCCTAGGGTGACTGAGGAAGCCATCATCTCAGCCTTCTCCGATAGCGTTCGTGACATCAAGATGAAGGAAGAGTTGCCGATCCATGAAGATCTATGCACATCTCTGGAGTTGTTCAAGTTGGCGACCAAGTGCGCTAGGGCTGAGGAAGGGCGCCTCTCCCTCCTTGAGCTCCCAGCTACTGATCCTGAAGAGAAGAAGCCCAAGGCCAAGGACGTGAAGCGCAAAGGAGCGGTTGTGCTCGCAGCTGAGCCAGACACCAAGCGAGGCAGAGATCAGCCGGAGTCATCCAAGGGCAGCCGGTACTGCATGTACCATGACCTCCACACTCGCCAAGAGCTCAGAGTCGTGCGAGATGGACGTATCGACCGACGCCCCGAGCACAATGATCGGGGCTATGGCCGAGGAGGAGGAAGAGGTGGAGGACGATGGGAAGACCGTGGCCCTCGCCAAGGGTGGCATGACCGACCTCGCGAGGATCGCTGGCAGGACCAGCCTCGCGAGGGAGGTTCGAGGGATCAGCCATGTGAGGATCGCTCGCAAGGCAACGCAGGCCTCCCTCCACTGCCACCACCGCCGAGGAGGAATGGAGACCAGCATCAGGACGAGGGGGCTGGGGGCTTCCAGGAGCCGCGCGCTATCGCTTGCATCTTGGGCGGGGCTCAAGCCCCGGCCTCTCAGCGCATCTTCAAGCAGTTTGCTCGTGAGGTGAATGCAGTCCTCCCAAAGCCCGAGGCCTCGCACCCTCTCAGGTGGTCCACGTGTGCATCATGTTCAGCTCAGCGGACAAGCTCAAGTGCGCAGCAACAGCTGGGGTCCTCCCGATGCTCTATTCCCCAGTCATCAGCAATGTGCAGGTCACCAAGACCCTCATCGATGGTGGCGCAGGGCTCAACATTCTGTCTGTCGAGATATAAAACAATCTCCAAGTGCCTTACGACCAGCTTCAGCCGACCAAGCCTTTCTCAGGAGTCACTGATGGTTCTACCACCCCCATAGGGCAGGTCCGCCTCCCTGTCACCTTTGGATAGTGCAAGAACTACCGCATTGAGCTCATCGACTTCGACGTCGCCCACATTCGCCTGCCATACAATGTCATCCTCGCGTATCCGGCCTGGCCAAGTTCATGTGGTGACTCACCATGGCTACAATGTCCTCAAAATGCCAGGAAGCGGTGGAGTCATCACAGTCCCCTGTAAGAAGAGGGATGTAGTATGTTCTCTCGAGCGTGCCTTCCAGGCTGCGTCAATCGAAGACCCAGATCACAGGAGTGGGAGTCTTCCTGAGGCAGTCCCTAAGAAGAAGAAGACATCACCTGTCCTGAGCCCTCAGGAGGTGGGCACCTCCAGTGGCACCGCATCAGGGTCCGCGCCCGTTCAAGGAGCGCCTCCCTCTGTCGCATAGGAAGGCGTGCCCGGCGCCCTCCTTGGGCAAGGCTCAGGGGCTCTCTCCTGGAGGGCCACTGACTTTGCCAAGGTCACGAGGGAGGCGCTCGGGCACCACTTAGAGGCGTTCTTCGCAACGCGTTTCCCTCAGGAAGGTGCGAAGCAGGGAAGGTCCAACCCTCAGGAGTTCATCGCAAGAAACACTCAGGAGCTACAGGAATCAAGAGTCATGCGTGGCAGCCGCCGCTTACCTGCCGTAGCTCCCCATCCAGGCGAGGATGGTGGGCTGCGCGTCTGCATCAACGTACCAGGGCTCAACCGAGCTGCGTCTCAGGAGCGCCTCTGGCCCTCGCGTGTGGGACGTTGTGAGGGTCCACCTCACAGCTACGTTCGCATGCCTCTCGGCCTGCCGAACGCGACTGCTGCTCATCAGCGCCTGATGAGGAGCATTCTGGAGGCTCGGGAGGCCAGACACTATGCGGTCCTGGCAGAGATGGAGATGGTCCTCGAGGAGCCGCTTGGGCCCCCAGAGCCTCCCGAGACTCCGGATCCTGGGAGCTCGTGAGAATCTGCTTCCTCACCGCGCGTCATCCACTACTTCAGCATCCCTTCATCCACAACGATATCAAGTGACATCTTTCAAGTTACATTTTCAGCTGGGAGCGCCCCCAGGGCTGCATCATTCCCAGGCCGCACGGGTCCGTCCCTGCGGCATGTATCTCTTTTGCTCATGTCTTTAGTTCACCTTGCTGGGGGCGCCCCTCGGGCTGCATTATCCCCAAGCCGCTCGGGCCTGGCCCAGTGGCGTCTATTTCTCTCGCATCTGTCTAAGCTAATTTACCCTTCCATGCTTAACCTGCCTGATTTAATCGCTCGCTCGATTGACACCATCCTCTGGAGCTGCTCTCCTTGGCACGACGCTTGTGCATGGGTCCATCCCTGCAACGTCGACAAACCTGAGTGGCTGAGCTCTGGTCGCGGCAGCCCTGCAATGCGCCACCTCACTAGGCCCTCAGTGCCCTTATCGCTCCCCCGGAGCAACCAGTGGCTGGCCGACAATTGTGATGGCAATTCTCGTTTTCCTTTATGATGAGTTTACAGGGTCTTTCTAAGGGACAGCACCGAGCGAGGCCTTCGCGGTTTCTCTTTCTCTCTCACCCGCATGAGCCGCTTGCGCGTTAAAGGGGGGGCACCAAAGCATCGCGACTCACAGGCTCTTACTGGCTCTCCAGCCCTCACCTCCTGGCCTTGTCTACGGCATCGCAACCTAGCATACCAGCGACGGCTGAGCTGGCTCGGGGGCTGGTACCCGAGGACGTAGAGCACAAGGGGAGTGCGGTAGAGAGGGAGGAAGCTCCCGAGGACCTCTTCGGGCAACTCCCTAGCTGCGAACGCGCGGGTCCGATGCATGGCCCCAAGCTCCTAAGATAAGTCACCCTCTACGGAACTGCTAGCAAACGCAACATGACTCTGCACCTAATGCGGCCCTGTAACAGCGATGTTGCGCTCCTTTCTCCCTGAGCAACGGTTGCTTGAGCGCCAAGGGGAACCTCCTAAGCATCGCCTCGGGGGATCTTACTGGACCTCGGGCCGCTCACCTCCTGGCCTTGACCACGGCATCGCGACCTGGCATACCAGCGATGGCTGAAGCCTGCCTAGGGACCGGGACCTGTCAGCACAAAGCACCAAGCCCTCGTGAGGTTAGAAAGGAGGAACCAAGCTGGGACAGGACAAGCATCTCACACTGCATCACGGTAAGCATCATATTAACAAACGCTTTACATGCCCCCACGGGGTACTTCCTTGATTCCCTGCAGGAACACAAAAGACGCAAATCCTGAGGAGCCCAAACTACAGGTGCCTCAGTAGAAGACGCCATCATCAACAGTGGGCCTCGTGTGGCCGATGCCAACCCCATCCAGATCAGCCATGCTAATCGTCGGGCGCGTCGGCTCTGCTCTAAGCGCGACGTGAGCTCGGGGGCTCATAGCTGTCGTCGCTCGTCTCCGGAGTCAGGAGAAGCTCGGGGGGGTCTCTGGACCCTCCGGCACGCCCGCTGCTACCAGAGGAGCTGCTGAAAAAGCAGGCGGCAGGCCTGGTCCTCGCCACTCCAGAGCTCCGGCCGCTGTCTCTGGGGCAGCACTCCAGCCGGCGTCCTTCCGCGTCAAAGACCTTGAAGAACATCAGGGAGGCACCATCGTAGTCCAGATGAATCACGAGGGCGCCCCCCGTTCGGCAGACCCTGGCGATCTGGCCCCAACCTCAGGTCATGAAGACCTTGCCAGGGGCGACAACCTCGACCTCCGCTTCGGTCGTGGGGGTGCTACAGTCAGTGTGCTGCAGCCAGAGCTCCTGAGGCCCCCTTAGCGGTATCTCGAAGGTGAAGGAGGCAGGAAGGAGGATCCAAGAGCTCGGGGGCATGGTGGCATGAATCACGAGCTCGCGGGAAGAGTCCGCAGCATGGACTCCAAGGGGGACGACGCGCGTCGCCATGATCCATCGGCGCCGCCGGCGGTGCGGGCGGCGCCGCTCGGCGCCCTCTTCCCCAGGGCCCTCAGCCTGGGCGTCCAAGGGCAATGGATATCCGGGAGGAGGCCGCTCGTACCAAGGCCTCGACGTCTCCTGCCGAGCACTCTCATCGCGGCGGCAGGGGACTGGCCGCTTCTTCAGCGGGAGCGGGACAGGCCCCTCTCGGGGGGGCCTTCCCTTTTTCTTCGGTTGAGAACCGGCGGATCAGCGCCATTGTCTCGAAAAGGAATGAAGAAAAAGCGGCAGAGCAAGGAGAGACGGACTGGAAGGGCTCGCCCCGTTCCGTACTTATAGCCGGAGGAGGCCAACCGTCGGCCTCCACGATCGCAGGTAATCATGACTCACTTTGCATGCAGGGGATTGTCATGTCGAATGGTTGCCGAGGCGTCGTGGGGAAGCGGAGACACCCACGTTCAATCGACCGCCACGCGGCGCCCAAGGCCACAGGTTGTTGGGGCCCGCGGCGCTTCGCACTTGCCCCTTCGCTGCTCTGCTAAGCCAAGTCCGGGCGCGCCTTGGGCCCAGGGGCTACTGTCGGTGTTCTGGGAACGGGGGTCCCCAGACTTGCCTGCCTGCGGCGTGGCTCAAGCAATGGCCCAGTGCAGCCCACCTTCATCAGCTCAAGCTCAAGACCCTCGCGAGGGGCCAAGCCACGTGGGGCGGACGACGGGAAGCTTCCTCAGGAGCAGCCTCGTCAGGCAGGCTCGCGAGGAGGCGGAGAGATCAAGGCAGGGGTACCTCGCGAGGTGCCCGTGATGCAAGCCATGACGATCGAGGCCAGGCGGGCGCCTGGCAGGCGCCGGGCGGGCGCCGGCTTGCGCAGTGTCCTTGTTTCCTCTTTGGTGCAAAGGGGGCAAGCACATCCCAAGGCATCAGGCAAAGGCTACCGTTTCGGTGCAACAAGACCAAGACCAACAGGGAGGCAGGATGGAGGTCACCATGGAGCCCAAGACGGCGTCACCGTCAGAGTCTTTGATAGTCGAAGACCAACTTTAGTCAGGATAAGTGTACTGGATGTTCCCCTTCAAAATGGCCAATTGTTGGCGCCCTTCCCGCTCAATATTTGGGAAGAGGACCAGGGCCTCTCTCTATATATAGGGCTAGCCATCGTAGTATAGAGGCATCTTGAATCGACCCCTCCAAAGGGACAACACCACCACAAGAACATCCCTCGTGAGGCTGTTCTTCCCTTGTACTGTTCATCATCAGCCCCTGAGGCAATCCACCACACCACACACTGGAGTAGGGTATTACACCACAATGGTGGCCTGAACCAGTATAAATCTCGTGTCCCTTGTGTGTTCATCTTGCTAGCCTAGATTCTTTGCGAGGTTTCGAGACGTGAGTTGGTAGAGGAGAGATCTTCGCGCGCACCCCAGAGTTCGAACCTCAAGGGTCTGCCGGAACCCGAAATCCGATAATATACAACACTCAAACACTGACTACTGACTACTACTGACATAAACAGCAAGACATGATAGTTCATAAGAAGTCTTGCTACACCACCAAAACGCACCCATCTGCAGCGCTCAGACTCTCGTGATCCAGATGAGAATGACATTCTAAATAGAGGTAACTATTACATAGTAAGAGTGACATAGACGAGGATGACCAAATGGCAAGGAATATGCATAACAAAAGAGAGAACTGCCCATCCAGAACAAGCAGCAAAGACAACAAGTCATTCGAAGAGGGATGATCCAACACCATCATAATTTGCAGCCCCGCTTTAGCCACCAGTGATCCGAAGACACCAGTACTCCACCCTTTCGACGCAACAGCCCAATTACCTATCAACCTTAAGGCTTGAACCACATCACTGCTTGTCGGACTTGAGACATCCAAGGATCAAAGTTAATCCAGATGCCTATGTCATTCTCACCTTCTTTTGGCTGCAGATTGTATCGTTGACAATCAGGGGAGTTTGCTCCTGAAGTCCTAGGGCTCGCCATGTAGACACAGTTTTCCATAGCAAACAGAGCCTTCTACCATCAAGATCCTTGCCAACGGTGATCTCCTGGTTAATCGGATAATTGAGTTCGAGAAACAGATAGTGTGTGTTTACCCGCCTCCAAGTCAAAAATCCTGAAGGCCCCAACAAGCTGGTATACTGCTCATAGACGTAACAACCACTGTTCGGATACTCACGTATTTCACGGTGCTTGTACACAGTGGGGTTTTTGCAATATAACTTTTCTGGCTCATGTGTGCAAATGATAATCAGTCTTTTGTCGTCGTCTGATCGAGCGAGGAACCAGTTGTGCTTCACTGTTTTTGGCAAAGGTGGTGTGATTACAAAGGGCAGTAACTGTAGGGACACTACATCATATCAAAAAGGACAGACATTGTTAATGTAAGATCAGCATTGTTCAGAGTATGAGTAGGATAATGCAAGAAATAACATTGATATGCCTTGTTGGAACTGAGAGGAAAATATAGGGAAATGTATACTGGGTTCGAAAATATAGAAGTGCCATGCATGGTTATACTCATATTATCTCGCAATCGATTCTTCACAGGAAACTACCATGTCATGCATGTTATGTAATCATGTTCTATCCTCACAAAAAAATTCAAGGAAACTAATAGACCATGCATTGTTATATACTCATGTTCTATGGGCAAATTTTTTGTGAGGATATTATTCTAGCCATTGATTGCTGAAGGGCGAATATAGATATGTACACATGGTAAGCATTTCAGGATTTCACTACTTCCAAATATAGAGTTCTCCATATGCACATTTACTTCTCTAATGTATGGTTAGATGAAACCAACAGTGTGATGCATGTTTCTACATTATGAAAATGAGGAAACTAACATGGCTATTGATACACACTCATATTTAGTAGTATATATATATTACTATAAAATAAGGAGAATATCCATATCTTCCTAACCGTTTGATTATTCAAGGGTACAAATTGGCTGTAATGACATGGTCACAATCGCATGAATTAACTCATTCCAAATATAGCTTATTTACTGCGTCTCTAATACATTGTCATAGTTCTACTCAAATTCTGCTCAAACAAGGATATGACAATCATCACAAAAAGTTCAAACAGTGGCATGGCCTTATCATTAACATCAGACGAAAACAACTTACACGCGTCGTCCCAGCAATACATGGTGCCATCTGCTTTGTCGATCCCGTAGATGATGCCATTGTGTTCAATAGCATCACAGAAGTGTGTATCAGCTTTGACGATCCATTGTGAGCTTGATGTCTACTACCCAACCTTCTCCTTGTAGACGTTGTTGGGCCTCCAAGTGCAGAGGTTTGTAGGACAGTAGCAAATTTCCCTCAAGTTGATGACCTAAGGTTTATCAATCCGTGGGAGGCGTAGGATGAAGATGGTCTCTCTCAAGCAACCCTGCAACCTAATAACAAAGAGTCTCTTGTGTACCCAACACACCCAATATATACAATGGTAAATTGCATAGGTGCACTAGTTCGGCGAAGAGATGGTGATACAAGTGCAATATGGATGGTAGATATAGGTTTTTGTAATCTGAAAATATAAAAACAGCAAGGTAACTAATTATAAAAGTGAGCACAAATGGTATTGCAATGGTAGGAAACAAGGCCTAGGGTTCATACTTTCACTAGTGCAAGTTCTCTCAACATTAATAACATAACTGGATCATATAACTATCCCTCAACATGCAACAAAGAGTCACTCCAAAGTCACTAATAGCGGAGAACAAACGAAGAGATTATGGTAGGGTATGAAACCACCTCAAAGTTATCCTTTCTGCTCGATCTATTCAAGAGTCCGTAGTAAAATAACACGAAGCTATTCTTTCTATTCAATCTATCATAGAGTTCGTACTAGAATAACACCTTAAGACACAAATCAACCAAAACCCTAATGTCACCTAGATACTCCATTGTCACCTCAAGTATCCGTGGGTATGATTATACGATATGCATCACACAATCTCAGATTCGTCTATTCAACCAACACAAAGTACTTCAAAGAGTGCCCCAAAGTTTCTATCGGAGAGTCAAGACAAAAATGTGTGCCAACCCCTATGCATAAGTTCATTGAACCCGCAAGTTGATCACCAAAACATACATCAAGTAGATCACGTGAATATCCCATTGTCACAATAGATAAGCACGGCAAGACATACATCAAGTGTTCTCAAATCCTTAAAGACTCAATCTGACAAGACAACTTCAAAGGGAAAACTCAATTCATCACAAGAGAGTAGAGGGGGAGAAACATCATAAGATCCAACTATAATAGCAAAGCTCGTGATACATCAAGATCGTATCACCTCAAGAACACGAGAGAGAGAGAGATCAAACACATAGCTACTGGTACATACCCTCAGCCCCGAGGGTGAACTACTCCCTCCTCGTCATGGACAACGCCAGGATTATGAAGATGGCCACCGGTGAGGGATTCCCCCTCTAGCAGGGTGCCGGAACGGGGTCCCAATTGGTTTTTGGTGGCTACAGACGGCGGAACTCCCGATCTATTGTGTTCCCCGAAGTTTTTAGGGTATATGGACTTATATACGCGAAAGAAGTCGGTCAGGGGAGCCACGAGGGGCCCACAAGGGTGGGCGCATGCCCAGGGGAGGTGGGCGCGCCTCCCTAGTGGATCCAAATCAGCCTCTTACGAAGCAACGCATAAACTAGGGTTTAAGCTCCTGTCACTCTAGCAACCCATCATCTACTTATTACTTCCCAATGCCTTCCTCTAGGCCCAAACACATAGCTACTGGTACATATCCTCAGCCCCGAGGGTGAACTACTCCCTCCTCGTCATGGACAAAGCCGGGATGATGAAGTGTCATGTAGTCGACGTTCACATAACACCACTAGAGGAGAGACAACATACATCTCATCAAAATATCGAACGAATACCAAATTCACATGACTACTAATAGCAAGACTTCACCCATGTCCTCAGGAACAAATGTAACTACTCACAAAGCATATTCATGTTCATGATCAGAGGAGTATTAATATGCATTAAGGATCTGAACATATGATCTTCCACCAAATAAACCAATTAGCATCAACTACAAGGAGTAATCAACACTACTAGCAACCCACAGGTACCAATTTGTGGTTTTGATACAAGATTGGATACAAGAGATGAACTAGGGTTTTTAGAGGAGATGGTGCTGGTGAAGATGTTGATGGAGATTGACCCCCTCCCGATGAGAGGATCGTTGGTGATGACGATGGTGACTATTTCCCCCTCTCGGAGGGAAGTTTCCCCGGCAGAACAGCTCCGCCAGAGCTCTAGATTGGTTCTGCCAAGGTTCCGCCTCGTGGCAGCGGAGTTTTGTCTCGTAAGCTTGCTTATGATTTTTTTCCAGGGTAAAAGCCTACATATAGCAGAAGATGGGCACCGGAGGGCCACCAGGGGAGCCACGAGACAGGGGGGGTGCCCAGTAGGGGTGGGCGCTCCCCCACCCTCGTGGCCAGGGTGTGGGCCCCCTCTGGTACTTTCTTTGCTCAATAATTCTTATTAATTCCAAAATTGACTTTCGTGGAGTTTCAGGACTTTTGGAGCTGTGCAAAATAGGTTTCCAATATTTGCTCCTTTTCCAGCCAGAATCCCAGCTGCCGACATTCTCCCTCTTCATGATAAACCTTGTAAACTAAGAGAGAATAGCCATAAGTATCGTGACATAATGTGTAATAACAGCCCATAATGCAACAAATATCGATATAAAAGCATGACGCAAAATGGACGTGTCAACTCCCCTAAGCTTAGACCTCGCTTGTCCTCAAGCGGAAGCCGATATCGAAAAATATGTCCACATGTTTAGAGATAGAGGTGTCGATAAGAATAAAATACGGACATGAGGGCATCATGATCATTCTTATAACAGCAACATATATAGATTTTGTCATATGATTTCTTATTCTCAAGTAACAATCTATTCACAATGTCAAGTATGGTTCAGAAACTTCATTGAGAACTAACAAACTATAATCTCAGTCATTGAAGCAATTGCAATTTATCATAACATCGGAAAGAGTCAAGAATAGATCTTCCACATACTTAACTATCATATAGTCTTCTACAACTGCTAACACTCACGCAATACTTATGGTTATGGAGTTTTAATCGGACACAGAGAAAGATAGGGGCTTATAGTGTTGCCTCCCAACGTATTCACCTTTGGGTGATGTCAACAATAATAGTTCATGCTAACTTACATCCAATTGGATATATATATCAGGATCTTTCCAACACGAGGTGCTTGCCAAAGGATAAAATGAAAAAGGGAAAGTTGAAGATCACCTTGACTCTTACAAAAAGTAAAAGACATAAAGTAAAAGATAGGCCCTTCGCAGAGGGAAGCAGAGGTTGCCATGTGCTTTTATGGTTGGATGCATAAAATCTTAATGCAAAAGAACGTCACTTTATATTGCCACTTGTGATATGAACCTTTATTATGCAGTCCGTTGATTTTATTACTTCCATATCACACGATCATATAAAGCTTATTTTCTCCGCACTACTAAGTCATACATATTTAGAGAGCAATTTTTATTGCTTGCAACATGACAACTTACTTGAAGGATCTTACTCAATCCATAGGTAGGTATGGTGGACTCTCATGGTAAAACTGGGTTTAAGGATATTTGGAAGCACAAGTAGTATCTCTACTTGGTGCAAGGAATTTGGCTAGCAATGAGGGGGAAAGGCAAGCTCAACATGTTGGACGATCCATGACAATATACTTTAACTAAGATGTGAGAAAACATAACCCATTATGTTGTCTTCCTTGTCCAACAACAACTCTTTAGCATATCATACTTTAATGAGTGCTCACAATTATAAAAGATGTCCAAGATAGTATATTTATATGTGAAAACCTCTCTTTCTTTATTACTTTCTATTAATTGCAATGATGACCAAAATTATGTTTGTCAACTTTCAACAACTTTTAAGTCTCATACTCTTTATATGTGAGGTCATTACTATCCATAAGATCTATATGAACTCTTTTATTCCCCCTTTTTTTATTCTTTCTATTTTCTCAACATCATAGCAGGATAGGAAAGCCCTTGACTCAACACTAATCTTTATTATATAGCTCACGGACTCGATTACATAGAAGGATCACAAAGCAAAACTCAAAACTAATTCAAACCAAAACTTTATTCTAGTGGATCTAGATATTACCAAAAGGATCAAACTAAGTAAAATGGTAAAGATAGGAGTGTGATGGTGATACGATACAGGGGCACCTCCCCCAAGCTTGGCAGTTGCCAAGGGGAGTGCCCATACCCATGTGATTATGTCTCCTTCTTAAGAGTTGGTGTTGTGATCTTCTTGGCGATGATGCCCCTCAGGATACGATTCTCCTCCTCAAGCTTATTGACTGAGGTCCATATTTTCCTTGCGGAGCTTGCCCGTGACGGCTAAAGCTCCTTTTACCCAAGGATGCTGCATAGCTTCTGGAGAACAAGTGACACTCTTTTTCATATTTTCATAAGAAAGAAATTTAACATTGGAAGGAATGATCGAGTTTGGAATAGTTGAGCTGCGTAGTTCCCCCATCATGAATCCTGCTTGGAAGCAAGAGGTAACTTCTTGATCCTCCTCCATGGCATCTATCCTTTTCAAGTCGGCCTCCATCTCATCCTCCGTTGATGGCCCAAAGTGATAAGCATCGCTGTTTTCTCCTGGACCTGGCTTCGAGTGGGACAACCGACTCTCCCCGACTGACTCCTGAGAAGACATCTTGCTCTAAATCTGTCAGAAAAATAGCTCGAAACGAAAACAGAAGATTTTTGCGTGATACAGTGGTCAAAACCTTCGGGGGATTATATAATGAAATTTTACCGACCAAAAGAAGTAACGTGCAAGAAAACGGAGTCCGTAGAGCGCACGAGGTTCCCACGAGGCAGGGGGCGCGCCTAGTAAGGGTGGGCATGCCCTGCACCCTCGTGGAGGCCTCGTGTCCTTCCTGGATTACTTCGTGCTTTCCTAAATTCTTAAATATTCCAAAACGGAGAAAAATTGCTATTAGAATTGTTTTGAAGTCGGTTTACTTACCGTACCACATACCTATTCCTTTTTGGAGTCTAAAACGTTCCAGAAAGTGTCCCTTATGTATTCCTCCGGGGTTACAGTTCCAATAATATTAGTTTCAACATTTATAGGATTACCTGAGATATAATGTTTGATTCTTTGACCGTTCACCACCTTCAGATTTGTGCCTTTGACGTTGTTGATTTTTATGGCACCGGAATGATAGACCTCCTCGATAACGTAAGGACCTTCCCATTTAGAGAGAATTTTTCCTGCAAAAAATCTTAAACGAGAGTTGAATAGCAACACATAATCACCTATGTTAAACTCACGCTTTTGTATTCTTTTGGCATGCCATCTTTTAACTTTTTCTCTGAACAGCTTGGCATTCTCATAGGCTTGGGTTCTCCATTCATCGACTGAGCTAATATCAAATAACCTCTTCTCACCGGCAAGTTTGAAGTCATAGTTGAGCTCCTTAATAGCCCAATATGCTTTATGTTCAAGTTCGAGAGGTAAGTGACATGCTTTTCCATAAACCATCTTATACGGAGACATACCCATAGGATTTTTATATGCAGTTCTATAGGCCCATAATGCATCATCAAGTTTCTTGGACCAATTCTTTCTAGATCTATTAACAATCTTTTTGCAAAATTAATCTGAGCTCTCTATTACTCAACTCTACTTGACCGCTAGACTGTGGGTGATAAGGAGATGCAATTCTATGATTAACATCATACTTAGCAAGCACTTTACGAAAAGCGCCATGAATAAAATGTGAACCACCATCAGTCATTAAGTATCTAGGGACTCCAAACCTCGGAAAAATAACTTCTTTAAGCATCTTAATAGAGGTGTTATGATCAGCACTACTAGTTGGAATAGCTTCTACCCACTTAGTAACATAATCAACAGCAACTAAAATATGTGTATATCCATTAGAGGCAGGAAAAGGTCCCATATAATCAAAGCCCCAAACATCAAATGGTTCAATAACAAGAGAATAATTCATAGGCATTTCTTGACGTCTACTAATACTACCAGTTCTTTGACATTCATCACAAGACAAGACAAACTTACGGGCATCTTTGAAGAGAGTAGGCCAATAAAAACCGGATTGCAATACCTTCTGTGCAGTTCTATCTCCAGCGTGGTGTCCTCCATATGGTTCGGAGTGACACTTGCGTAGGATCTGTTCCTATTCCTGCTCAGGTACACAATGTCTAATAACACCATCTACTCCTTCTTAATAAAGGTGTGGGTCATCCTAGAAGTAATGTCTTAAATCATAAAAGAACTTTTTCTTTTGCTGGTATGCGAAACTAGGTGGTATAAATTTAGCAACAATGTAATTAGCATAATCAGCATACCATGGAGCGGTACGAGAAGCATTAATGACCGCTAATTGTTCATCAGGAAAGCTATCATCAATAGGTAGTGGGTCATCAAGAACTTTCTCTAACCTAGACAAGTTGTCTGCAACAGGGTTCTCAGCTCCCTTTCTATCAATAATATGCAAATCAAATCTTGAAGCAAAAGAACCCATCTAATCAGTCTAGGTTTAGCATCTTTCTTTTCCATAAGATAATTAATAGCAGCATGATCAGTGTGAATAGTAACTTTAGAATCAACAATATAAGATCTGAACTTATCACAAGCAAATACAACTGCTAAGAATTCTTTTTTAGTAGTAGCATAATTTCTCTGGGCAGTATCAAGAGTTTTACTAGCATACTGGATAACATTTAATTTCTTATCAACTCTTTGCCCTAGAATAGCACCTACAGCATAATCACTAGCATCACACATAATTTCAAAGGGTAAATTCCAATCAGGTGGCTGAACAATAGGTGCAGTGATCAAATCTTTCTTAAGTATTACAAATTCTTCTACACAATCATCATCAAAGACAAAAGGAATATCTTTTTGCAATAAATTAGTCAGAGGCCTAGAGATTTTATAAAAGTCCTTAATGAACCTCCTATAAAAACCGGCATGACCAAGGAAACTTATTATACCTTTAATGTCCTTGGGACATGGCATCTTTTCAATAGCATCAACTTTAGCTTTATCAACTTGAATACCTCTTTCAGAAGTTTTATGCCCCAAGACAATGCCTTCATTAACCATAAAGTGGCACTTTTCCCAATTCAAGACGAGACTAGTGTCTTCACATCTCCGCAAAACTCGATCAAGGTTGCTCAAGCAATCATCAAAAGAGGATCCATAAACGGAGAAATCATCCATGAATACCTCACAAATCTTTTCACAAAAGTCAGAGCATATAGCCATCATGCATCTTTGAAAGGTAGCAGGTGCATTACATAAACCAAAAGGCATACGTCTATAAGAAAAATTACCGAAAGGGCAAGTAAAAGTGGTTTTTGATTGATCGTCCGCTGACACGGGTATTTGAGAGAAACTAGAATAACCATCTAGAAAGCAGAAATGTGTATGTTTGGATAGTCTTTCTAGCATTTGATCAATAAAAGGTAAAGGGTAATGATCTTTCTTAGTGGTTTTATTTAATTTATGGAAATCAATTACCATCCTATAATCTGTAATAATTATTTGCGGAATCAATTCATCTTTGTCATTAGGAACTACAGTAATACCTCCCTTCTTAGGGACGCAATGGACAGGACTTACCCAATCACTATTAGCAACTGGATAAATTATACCTGCCTCAAGGAGCTTTAGTATCTCCTTTCTTACCACTTCTTTCATCTTCGGATCTATCCGTCGTTGATGATCTCTAACTGGTTTGGAGCCTTCGTCCAATTTAATTTTGTGTTGGCATAGAGTGGGACTAATGCCCTTAAGATCATCTAGAGTATATCCAATAGCAGCACGGTGCTTCTTCAGAGTTTTCAACAATCTTCCCTCTTCTTGCTCTGAAAGGTTAGCACTAATAATAATAGGATATATCTTCTTTTCATCAAGATAAGCATATTTAAGATTATCAGGTAAAGGTTTGAGCTCAAACACGGGATCACCCTGGGGTGGAGGAGGATCCCCTAGGATTTCAACATGCAAGTTATGTTTCAGAATAGGACCCTATTAAAGGAATACTTCATATATTTCCCTTCTTTCATTCATAAACATATCATTTTCATGGTCTAGCAAATATTGTTCTAACGGATCAGTAGGAGGTACGGCAATAGAAGCAAGACCAATAATTTCATCCTTACTAGGCAATTCTTTATCATGGGGTTGTCTATGAAATTTAGCAAAATTAAACTCATGAGACATATCTCCTAAGTCAATCGTAACAACATCCTTTTTGCAATCTATCCTAGCATTAACAGTATTCAAGAAGGGTCTACCAAATATAATGGGACAAAAGCTATCTTGTGGGGAACCAAGAACAAGAAAATCAGCGGGATATTTAACTTTCCCACACAAGACTTCAACATCTCTAACAATCCCAACTGGTGAAATAGTATCTCTATTGGCAAGCTTAATAGTGACATCAGTATCCTCTAACTCAGCGGGTGCGATATCATGCATAATTTCTTTGTATAAGGAATGAGGTATTGCACTAGCACTAGCACCCATATCACATAAGCCATGATAACAATGATCTCCTATTTTAATAGAAATAACAGGCATGCCTACAATAGGTATATGTATCTTAGCATCGGGTTTAGCCATATTAGCAGCTTCCTCACAGAAACAAATAACATGCCCATCAATATTATCATCCAAGAGATCTTTAACCATAGCAATACTAGGTTCAACTTTAATTTGCTCAGGAGGTGTATATGTTCTAGTATTACTCTTACGAACCACAGTTGAAGCTTTAGCATGATCCTTTATTCTAAGAAGAAAAGGTGGTTTCTCAACATAAGTAGTAGGAACAATAGGATCATATAAGTGATAGTATTTTCTTCAACTGTAATAGGTGAAACTACTTTTACTTCAATGGGAGGATTATATTTAAACCACTTCTCCTTAGGGAGGTCAACGTGAGTAGCAAAAGATTCACAGAAAGAAGCTACTATCTCAGAGTCAAGTCCATATTTAGCGCTAAATCCACGGAAAGCATTGGTATCCATAAAAGATTTAACACAATCAAACTTAGGTGTCATGCCTGACTCCTTACCATCGTCGGAACCCCAATCTTCAGAGTTGCGTTTAATTCTTTCCAATAAATCCCACTTGAATTCAATAGTCTTCAACATATAAGAACCAGCACAGGAAGTATCGAGCATGGTGCGATCATTGAGAGAAAGTCGAGCATGAATTTTTTGAATAATCATATCTCTTGAGAGCTCATGATTAGGGCATGAATATAACATTGACTTCAGCCTCCCCCAAGCTTGAGCGATGCTTTCTCCTTCGCGAGGCCAGAAATTATATATGTAATTACGATCACGATGAACAAGATGCATAGGATAGAACTTCTGGTGAAATTCCAATTTCAATCGTTTATAGTTCCAAGATCCCGTATCATCACATAGCCTATATCATGTCAATGCGTCTCCCTTCAAAGATAAAGGAAAGACCTTCCTATTAACAACATCATCGGGGATACCTGCAAGCTTAAATAATCCACAAACTTCATCCACATAGATAAGGTGTAAATCGGGATGCAATGTTCCATCTCCTGCAAAGGGATTAGCTAGCAGTTTCTCTATCATACCCGAAGGAATTTCAAAGTAAACATTTTCAGTAGGTTCAGTGGGTTGAGGAGCAACTCTTTGCTCTACTGGTCGGGGCAAAGATGCCCCGAAGAAGCCCCTCAAAGGATTACTTTCCATAGTAACAAGTGACAAAAAAATTTAGCACACTATATAAATGTTTCCTTACCAAGTTCCACTCACCAAAGGTGCCTCACTCCCCGGCAACGACGCCAGAAAAGAGTCTTGATGACCCACAAGTATAGGGGATCTATCTTAGTCCTTTTGATAAGTAATAGTGTCGAACCCAACGAGGAGCAGAAGGAAATGACAAGCGGTTTTCAGTAAGGTATTCTCTGCAAGCACTAAAATTGTAGGTAACAGATAGTTTTGTGATAAGATAATTTGTAACGGGTAACAAACAATGAAAGTAAATAAGGTGCAGCAAGGTGGCCCAATCCTTTTTGTAGCAAAGGACAAGCCTGGAAAAATTCTTATAACGATAAAAGCGCTCCCGAGGACACATGGGAATTATCGTCAAGCTAGTTTCATCACGCTCATATGATTCGCGTTCGTTACTTTGATAATTTGATATGTGGGTGGACCGGTGCTTGGGTACTGCCCTTTCTTGGACAAGCATCCCACTTATGATTAACCCCTATTGCAAGCATCCGCAACTACAAAATAAGTATTAAGGTAAACCTAACCATAGCATGAAACTAGTGGATCCAAATCAGCCCCTTACGAAGCAACACATAAACTAGGGTTTAAGCTTCTATCACTCTAGCAACCCATCATCTACTTATTACTTCCCAATGCCTTCCTCTAGGCCCAAATAATGGTGAAGTGTCATGTAGTCGACATTCACATAACACCACTAGAGGAGAGACAACATACATCTCATCAAAATATCGAACGAATACAAAATTCACATGACTACTAATAGCAAGACTTCACCCATGTCCTCAGGAACAAATGTAACTACTCACAAAGCATATTCATGTTCATGATCAGAGGAGTATTAATATGCATTAAGGATCTGAACATATGGTCTTCCACCAAATAAACCAATTAGCATCAACTACAAGGAGTAATCAACACTACTAGCAACCCATAGGTACCAATTTGTGGTTTTGATACAAGATAGGATACAAGAGATAAACTAGGGTTTTGAGAGGAGATGGTGTTGGTGAACATGTTGATGGAGATTGACCCCCTCCTAATGAGATGATCATTGGTGATGACGATGGTGATGATTTCCCCCTCCCGGAGGGAAGTTTCCCCGGCAGAACAGCTCCGCCGGAGCCCTGGATTGGTTCCGCCAAGGTTCCGCCTTGTGGTGGCGAAGTTTCATCCCGTAAGCTTGCTTATGATTTTTTCTAGGGTAAAAGCCTTCATATAGCAGAAGATGGGCACCGGAGGGCCACCAGGGGCCCCACGAGACAGGGGGCACGCCCAGTAGGGGTGGGCGCGCCCCCCACCCTCGTGGCCAGGGTGTGGGTCCCCTCTAGTACTTTCTTTGCTCAATAATTCTTATTAATTCCAAAAATGACTTTCGTGGAGTTCCAAGACTTTTGGAGCTGTGCAGAATAGGTTTCCAATATTTGCTCCTTTTCCAGCCAGAATCCCAGCTGCCGGCATTCTCCCTCTTCATGATAAACCTTGTAAAATAAGAGAGAATAGCCATAAGTATCGTGACATAACGTGTAATAACAGCCCATAATGCAATAAATATCGATATAAAAGCATGATGCAAAATGGACGTATCACTCCCTGCCTCGTGGCCACCTCGAAGCTTCCCTTATGTGCACTCCAAGTCCCCTGGATTGCTTCCGTTCCAAAAACAACTTTCCCGAAGGTTTCATTCCGTTTGGACTCCTTTTGATATTCCTTTTCTGTAAAACTCAAAAACAAGGAAAAAAACAGAAACTGGCACTGGGCTCTAGGTTAATAGGTTAGTCCCAAAAATGATATAAAAGTGTAAAGTAAAGCCCATAAACATCCAAAACGGGTAATATAATAGCATGGTACAATCAAAAATTATAGACACATTGGATACATATCAGAGTTGAGTTGTCTCCAGCTAAAGAAGGCACCGACCTGAAGTGTCACAGCCCTAGAATACCTGAGTGTAATAGTTGCATCGTTGAGCATGCATCATGTTAAATTCAAGAAATTGAATTGAGGAATATTCGAAACCTCAGAAATTATTTTAAAAAGAAGGGCAAGAACCCTCTAAATTGCATTTAGCGAATCCAAAATGCCCTAAAAATAGTTTCGTGAATTTTGGCAAGAGTTATATACCAAACCAAAATTCTGGAACATTTTTAAGGAATTATTTGGTCTCTGAATTTAAAACAATATTCTATTTGAATTTGAAAATGTATTCAAATATATGTGGGATATATTTTCAAATGCTCTGTGATAATTTATATGCCTTTGGAAAAGTCCATGAAGCAACATAAAAATACTCAGAGGATGTTTTGGCATTGTTTGAATTTTGTTTGAATTCAAAAACAATGGCAAAAGATTAAATAAAAGAAGAATAGAAGGAAAATAAAATCAGGAAATAGAAATAAAAGAGAGAGAGAGAGAGAGAGAGAGAGAGAAAGAATGGCTACCTGGCCCACCTACCTGTAGTCGGCCCAGCTCGCTGGCCCACCTCACCTCCTCTTTCATGTTGTATTCCTTCCTCTCGCCCCAAAGCAGCTGCGTGCTGGACGTGTGTGTGTCGATGCCACCTCCTCCCTGCCTGCTTCCCCAGCCAGCGCGACAGGCCCAGGGGATGAGCACGACCCCCTACACCTCTCCCCTCTCTCCCTAGAGCTCTCCCCCTCCTCTGTCTCTCTCCTCCTCATTGTTCCCCACTTCACCGAACGCGCCCGCCTTCGCCGACGAGCACCACCGCGGCCATCGCCTCTCCCTTGTCCCCTCGAGTAGTCTAGAAGCCCCGCCTCGTCGCCCTCGTCCTCTCCGTCGAGTCACGCAGCACCGGACACCCCCGAACGTCGTCACCGCGGTCGTCTTCTACCTCGGGCAACCGAGATCATCGGCGCCCATTCGTCGTCCACGGTGCCTCCCCGAGCCCGCTGAGTCCTCCATTGGAATCCCAGTGAGCTCCTCCGTATTCCCCCTCACTCCCCATGCTCTAATTTGCATGCTAGCCACCGCCCGCCAAGCACTCGAAGTCGCCATCTGCCATTGCCAACAAGCTCGATGCTCTCGAGCTTCTCTGCTCGAACGCGTTGCACCACCATGCTCCTGGTGACACGAGGAGGCCGTAGAGCCTACGCACGCAAGCGTCGAGCACCCTAGCCTCGTTTCCATCAATGTTGTAGATCCGGCCGCCACCTTCATCGTTGCTGCCGTCGCTTCGGGCCTCCCCTCGCCTGATGGCCTACTCTGTTGGACGCGGCGCACTCCCAGCGTCCCATAGCCACAAGCCGCACTCAAAACCGAGCCCCGTAGCGGTTTTCCGGTGAGCTTCCGCCATGGATTTGGTCGCCGCCGGCCGAACCCCAGCGAAGCCGATGTGGCTGTATAATTAGCGCTAACCACCGCCAGCTAGATCACCTGCAGACGCTCACAGTGGGCCCCATGGTGGGTCAAAACTGGTCAGTGCTGGGTTAAACCGAGTCAGCCTCTGTGTCACCAACCAGTGGGTCCCACTGGTCAGGTTTGACCCAGCTGACCTCTGTTGACCTACTGGCGTCGTGCTGATGCAGTGCTGACATCGTAAATATTTCTGGATTTTAAATAAGTCTTAAATGATTTATAAATTCCAGAAATTTGGCTAAACTTTGAAAAATCATAGAAAATAAACCGTAACTCCAAATGAAATAATTTATATATAAAAAATGATCAGAAAAATCCAATCTTTCCATCTGTGCCAATTTCATGCATGTTTGAACAACTTATAGCTGCTGAATTGGACCAATCAAATAAATGGCATTTGAAATGTCTTATGTGGAGTTTGAATTTGAATATTGTGTTCAAATCAACTTCATTTAAATCGTTGCTAGCTGCATTAGCTCAAATCAGAGCATATTGCCATGTCAAATTCATGCATCATATTGTTGTATTGCATTGATTGTGTTCCTTCTCTATTTGTCGGTGTTGTTCCCCCTCAGTAGATGTTGTTCCGATGATGAGTTCGATGACACCGATGAAGAGCTAAACTATCTTTGGAAGTGCTAGGCAAGGAAACTCCCTTTGAGCATTTTGATACAATCCCACTCTCTCACTCCTGCTCTCTTTTACTGCATTAGGACAACAATGTTTCAACTGTTACATGTTGCGGTAGTTGAACCCCTTTCCTTTGCATGACTTGTATTTAGCACAGTAAATAGTTGAAACCCACTAGCATGAGTAGGAGTTGTTTGATCCATGATGTGCCTACTCACTCATGCTTGCTTGTCATGCCTGCTATTGCTTAGAGTTGTGTCAGGTCTGATTCATCGGGGATGAGTTGGAATGTGGCGAACATGTCCTACTGTTGAGAGCTAAGTGTGTGGACACGATTTGGTAAAGGTATTGATGAGAGGCCATGTAGGAGTACATGGTGGGTTGTTTTATTGGAACCGTCCTTAGGAACTGAGTTATGTGTGTGTGATTCAAGATCAGCTACTACCACACATTGGGATCCTTAATTGACTCTCTCGGCTTATTAACCCCCCCCCCCTTGTCCTCTGTCCAGGAGTTGCAAGTAGTTTCTGGTGTTTTTAGTATGTTGGAGGTCGTGCACATTGCTGACCCTAGGAGTGGGCTGTGATGCGGCAGGTACATGGCACGGTGTACCGAGACGCCCGTTTGGTGCCTCGGGAACCCTACACACATCATCCGGGGCCGTAGTGGAAACCTCAGCCGGACACCCTGCGGATGGAACCTGAATAGGTGATAAACCTGGACTAGGGACTTGTGTGGTTAGTCAGGTCGTGGTTAGTCAGCCGGACACCCTCGCCAGGCTTCCGCTTGAAGGTTGTTGAGATACATGACGCATACATCACGGTAAGTGGCGAGAGTGTGTGTGTGAAGAAGTACACCCTTGCATGGTTATCAAACTACTCGAATAGCCATGTCCGCGATAATGGACTACTTAGTTGCTTATGCAGTTCATAGACAAGTGAAAGTGGATACTCTAAAATGTGCAACATAAGCGTGAGTGCCATGGCTGGCCTTCTCGTAGGGATACGGGAGCAGATCGATAGTAGTGTATTGATATGGTGAATATGTGGACTCGTGTGCGCCACCTCAAATGAGTTACCAGCTATCGTAGTACAGGATAGCCACTGAGTCAAAGCTGGCTTGCTGTAGTTAAACTCCACCACCCCTTTGTTGATACTGATGCATATGTAGCTAGTTCTGATGTAAGTCTTGTTGGGTACATTTGTACTCACATTTGCTTAATTTATGTTTTTGCAGAGAGACTTCAGTCTCACTAGTAGTTTCGCATGGACTTCGATGTTTTAGCTTGTTACCTCAGCTACGATCTTGTACCCTTGGGAGGGTCTTGTAGATAGTCAGGCTTCTCAGCCTTTTCCATTTATAGTTGTCTGTACTAAGACATGTTATGCTTCTGTTGCTTGTATGCTCTGTATGTTGGGTCATGTGACCCCTATTTGTAATAAATGCTATGTGGCTCTTCTAGGCCTTTATCTATATGAGTTTTTGAGTTATGTTGTGATGCCATGTTGTATCTATACATATCGTGCATGTTATGCGTACGTGTAACGTGTATTGGTATGTGTGGGATCTGACGATCTAGTTGTTTATTCTTGGTAGTCTCTCTTATGGGGAAATGTCTCCTAGTGTTTCCACTGAGCCATGGTAGTTCGCTACTGCTCCAGAACACATGGGATGATCGGCATGTGTCCTTCT
This sequence comes from Triticum dicoccoides, assembly GCF_002162155.2. Lineage (NCBI taxonomy): Eukaryota > Viridiplantae > Streptophyta > Magnoliopsida > Poales > Poaceae > Triticum > Triticum dicoccoides. Next base: position 178,899,565 of record NC_041381.1, read on the forward strand.
TTGCTCCTTTGTTTGTCCCTTCGGGGAAATGTCATGTGTTGTTCCTTTAAGTCCTTGTAGCTTGCTACGACTTGGGTTCATACGTTGATGGCCGACACATGCATAGCTGGGTCATGTATGCATGTCCCTGTAAGTTAGTGCCACCTTGGGTTTACGACTAGTCATGTTGGCCCGGGTTCTATGTCATATGGACGCTAGCAACACTATCATATACATGAGCCAAAAGGTGCAAACGGTCCCGGACCAGGTAAGGTGGCACCCGTGGGGATACCGTGCGTGAGGCCGCAAATTGATATGATGTGTTACATGCTAGATCGGTGTGACTTAGGATCGGGGTCTTGACATAAAGATAGGCGAGTCCACGGTCAAACAAGGCAATTAGCTTGACGTCTGCATAATCCTCTTGTCGTGTGGGCACTTGGCAGATTACAATCTTCTTCAAAACAAGGTCCGTCCAACTGACGTGGTAATCTAGATGACTTGGACCGCGACGATAAAACCCTATATAATCCAACGAAGGAAGAATAATCTCATGGGAGGTCTGGAAGTCACGAGAACCAACTTTCTCCCATCTTCTCTGACTGCAACCATCCAGTGGGAGTTCATGCCGACCCAGTACATACCTGCCAAGAAGTTTCGGGCGATGGTGATCGGAACAAAGTCGAGGGAAATGATGTATGGCGACCCACTACATACCTGCAAGGAAGTTTCGACTAATGGAGGTGAGATTGAAGTCAAGGGGCATCATGTATGCCTCCGTATCATGGTGAGCAAATCTCGCAAGACCAGATAGCAGCAAGCAGGGTGTATTGAAAAGCTTAGGCCTCGCTTCAACGATGGCCGTGTACATGTCCCTCGAGCATGCAGTCAGCCGCACGGTGCTCAACATATCCATACACAAACAACAGAGGTCGAGGATGTCACTGGGGAGATTGCTCCAATCGCGGCTCATATGGATGCTGCGCGGTTCGCGTTCGGCCATGGTGGAGTTTGGAAGGTGGGGTTATTGGGGGCTTGATTTACGAGGGGAAAAGGCTGTCAGTGTTGGAGCAGCTAGCGAGGGAATAGTGGTACTCAAGGAGGCGAGTGAGGTGAGGGTACGTGGGGGCACAGTGAGATGGAGATGGAGATGGAGATGGGGTGGTGCTAGGGGAGAGGGAGACGAGGTGAGGCATGCTAATGTGCTACACAGCGGTGGTGACAGACTGCACAGTGCACAAGGTGAGGCTGACTTTGGTAAACCGAACACGCCACCTGGACTAGTGTCAGGAGCAGGGTGTTGTCACTTCACTATGAGGACCGGATGAATAATATTTTGACCATCAAGTGTACCATAGTTGTACTACTAGTAGTAGTAGTAGGAACATGAGTACTCCAGTACTATATAGAGAAAATAGGTCTCCCGTGCTAGCATGCCTTTGGGTTCACATCATCCTCTAGGTATCATCCATATTGCGAGCAGAACTAAATTCGCGTGCATGCGGAAGCGCGAATAAGGGATTTTTCTTTTTTGAGGATAATCACGTATTCCTTAACTAGAGAATGTTGTGTCTCACACGCACGCGCCAATATCCATCTGAACCAGCTACGACACATTTTTTTATATCTGTTTGCATAGGTCCCACCTGTCAGGAGGGGTGCAGAAATAAAAAGGAATCATAAAATGTCTCGCCACGGTGATTCGAAAGAGTGACCTCAACTAACCAGTGGCACATGTAGCGCTAGAAGGATGGGCACGTACACGGACAGGTACCACTCCTCAGTCTACCCGCATAGCCTTTTCATTTAGTCTACCTAGCCATCTAATCAACTGCTTGTAGGCCACTTCTCCCATTTACTTCTCCATCGGGAACCAATTTTCCTCGGCTTCTTCACCTCTCCTTCATCTTCATTTGCATCCAAACCCCACTGCATTCACATTATTTTGACCTCTTCAAATACTCCTGGAGTAATTCTGAAGCCCCTTTAAATAATCATCTTCTTCAGTTAGACTAGCCATCTAATCTTAATTCTCCAAACCATTGCCCTCCAATCCAGCGGTTCCAAATGGTGAAAGAGATCCAGATGCAGGTTTTTAGCGTCCAACATGTCCTCGTCGAAGGCTTGTGAGCATAGTTGCCACCGTCGCCGACCACCCAAGGGTTGTTCGGAAGTGGATCAACAATGTATCCAACTCCCTCCAAAAGGTAGAGATGAAGGTCATCGGTCTCGACACAGAGTACATGGAGCATGCCACTGAGAAGATCCAATGCACCGCCGTCCTTCAGTTGTGCCTCCAAGATGATGTTTTGGTGTACCACATCATACACACACCCTCCATACCAGGTGAGCTGCACTATTTCTTGTCTCGAGAGGATATATACTTATGTGGGGCAGCCATCGAAGGGGACAAACAGAAGCTGGTGCTGTACAACCTTGATTTGAAAAGCATCGTTGACCTACAAACCAGAATCAAAATTCTTGTAGAAGATTGTGATAAACAGACGCCATCCCTATTCGACGTAGCAAATTTTGTGCTCGGTACAAATCTTCATAAGGGTGACGAGGCGCTGGCATTAAGGTCATCTGGATGGGAGAATTATCCCTTGATGTACGGGCGGATAAAATATGTTGCCCTCCATGCCCGTGTGAGTTTCGAAATAGTTGCAAGGTCCAAAGAGCTTGTTGTGAAGCCGTCTCCCACAGAAAATGAGAAGAAGAAGAAGAAGAAGAAGAAGAAGAAGAAGAAGAAGAAGAAGAAGAAGAAGAAGAAGAAGAAGAAGAAGAAGAAGAAGAAGAAGAAGAAGAAGAAGAAGAAGAAGAAGAAGAAGAACATTATGGATGGCTGAACTATTTCCTCTCTTGTAAAAAAATATTTCCTCTTTGTGTATATTGATATAGATGAACTATTTCGATAGTGTGCATGTCTTTGGAACAAGTAGCAGTGTAGGTCCGCTTGACTATAAGGAACTATTTATCCGCCTAGCTTTCTGTACTACTCCTTCAAGTGATCGGTATGCAATGCATGTGTCAGTAGACATGACAGCTTGTGGGAGAAAAGGATGAACGAGGGAAGGCCTTATTTGCAAATGTGGAGTGGGGTGTGGGTATCTTTTTGCAAAATTGCCATGCTTTCCCTCCATGGACATCTACACCTCATAACACCCCGACATCCAGGTGTGGCACCCTCGCCACGGCCAGGCCACCACCGACCGGTTCAACTCGAACGAGTGAGTTGCGAATGCCTCCGCGACAACAGCCAGCTGGGCATCTCGAACCACACCAATGCCGCTTCCCCGTAGCCGACCTACGTTGGCATGTGGTAGCACGCCATTAAGCCACGCGTCAACATACGATGGCAGGAACACCTCCAAGCTCAGTGTCTCAACTACGTAGAGTACATCACGTTCACAAACCGGTATCCATTGAGCAGGTTCCTCTTGCCCACGAGCACACGCCTATACGTATCCAACATTCCAGCCTCGTCGCTGAGTGGTACATCCTCGGGACGGTGCAAGTGGTCGGAATCTCGAGCCCAAGTCGAGCTATGTGCCCTGGGTAGATCACTGGCTCTTGCCCGATCTCCCACCCGGCCATCGTTACCGTCGCACCACTGATGATTGGGAGCAGCACTCTGTCGCTCATCCGAAGCGCGAGCTAGTAAACGACGTGCGGCATGTCACAACAGTCAATCACCTCGACATGCATCGGCCGGGTAGAGACTTTTCTTGGCCACAAGCTCCATGGTCTCATCCAAGATCGGTGTGGTACTGCAGCCGGACATGTGGGTAAAATACTATGGGAGTACCTGCATGTGCATGTCCCAGACACCGATGTTGGCGTGGAGGAGGTGGTACTCGCTAGCGCCGCAGCATGCTAGATGGCTTAGGCAGACACCTATTGCGACACTCTGGCGTTGGCACCGGCATTGTCAACGTAGCTGATGATCCAGAGGAGGACGAGCAGGAAAGGAAAGGGTCTTGCATGCATGTATAGATTCATGCAGAAAAATATTTCCTGGAAATATGGCCTTTGTTTACCTTTCTTTGAGGCTATGGATGACCCACACGAGGAAATCTATTATAACCGTTGGATAAAAATTAGTAGTGCGGGAGTACGGGTCGGAGCATGGGAGGGGAGCAGGCAAGCCTCGTCCTCCGGCCTCCGCCTCACCCCTCTCTATCCCACTGCCGCTCAGCTTTCATGAGAATGACATGTGGGCCAGCCGCATTTAAGGTCCACATGTCATTGACTCATAGGCCGGTGCACTAAGCCACTGAAGCTCGACCCCATGGGCCCCAAGAGGGAAATGTCACTCCTGCGCCAGGCCTTGTGGTGCTCCCGCAGTACGAACTCGTGCCAAACTCGGAATTTGTCTCTTACTACTACCAATGTGCCGGCCTGTGCGTTGCAATGGATCCAAAGTATCTATTTAGTGCAGTGCACTCTAAACACATTATCTATTTATTTTTCCCTAGCCTTTCCTAGCCATGCAACCAAGCCACATAAGCTTCATGGGTGCCCCCACATCATATTATTCATACTACATTGACTGAAAAAAAGATAAATCACCCAAAACAAGATGTTCCCTTTTTTTGATTCTATGATGTTGTGTCGTGCACGTACCTAGTTGCATAGTGGTAGTACTAGTTGTAGTACAAACTTCATACTAGTTGGAGTAGTAGTACGGAGTGCTCCTACTCTATCAACGAGCCCCATCTGACACCAAATTTCGTGGCTTCCGTGCTACAACTAGATCTTCCCCTCCTCGTTTCTGTTTTCCAATGCGGCAGGCAGGGTGCGGTTTGCCAATAGTCGGTTTGCTCAACTGCGGTCCCACATGAAAGTGAAAATGCTAGGCAACGCGCCTTCCCTAGCTATGTGGCGTGCTAGACGGGCCGTGGAGTACTCCTGATTCCCAGGCGTGTGGGGGTGCGACGCGAACGTGGCAGGCCTTTTTCTTTTACTAGCAATGTGCCTGTGTGTTACAATGGATCCAAAGTAGAATAGTACTTGTTCACAAACTTCAAAGAAGACACTCTTTTATAGGAGTAGAGAAACATGTACAAATTGTAACATTTGGTTCTACTCCTTGGCATGATCGATAGATAGAAATAACGATTAGAAACGCTAGGGCGGGGCTTTTTCCGCCAGATAAGCAGGGTAGTAGCTAGGTTGGCGCATCGTAGGTTTGGTCACATGCGGTTCGACATGTTGTAGTGTTTCTAGCAAGATGCCCGTGCATTGCACAAAGTTGATGGAAAAGGTAAGCACAACTTATAAATTGATGGATGGAGTGCTAGTTATAGTGACGCATATAATTGCCTCCAAATGTGAGCAAAGGGATCACACATGTCTGTATTGACTGGAATGAGAATGCAATAGCGCAATAAGAATTAAGGCCATGATGATGCAATCGCAGTGGTGGTTACAGGAGGCAAGAAGAAAGATGCATCCATCAACGTATGACCTCCGCCTCCTCGACTTAGTGCACCAGGCCACCGACCGGCGGCTTAGGAGCGGCGGCTTTTGTGGCGAGGTCAAGGTGCTTCTCAATAAAGGCGTCCAAAGCCAGTTGACAGAGGCCAACCTCGCAGCGTCCTCACCGGCCTTCTAGATACCTATGTACATGACTTCCTCATACAAGTGGATGTGTAGGTCGACGAATTCTTGCAGGGCGAGGCGCCTCGCGGTGAGCGCGACCTCTAGGTGGATATTATTCGTTGCGTTCGCGGGCAGTCGCAGGGCCACCAGTGCTTGAAAGAGGTTCTTGCCATCGAGGCTGATTAGGGTGGCAGGCAATGAGGAGCCTTGGCGCACGGTCTGGAGGAGTATGGCGATGTCGTCCGCGAGCTTCTTGACGACGGTGAACTTGTTGATGGTGGCAACGATCATCTGGTCCAATTGAGAGTCGTAGCTGGCGTCGACGGTGGCCACGAACCAGGCGTTCGCCAACACTGTCTGGAGACGATCCTCGGTGCCATGCCGCAGGCCGGCATCATGGACCATCTGGCACAGCCACTGGCCGCTCGCGCGCATCGCCGCCATGGGTCTAGAGTGAGCACTTTTGCGCTTAGTTTAGGTGCTTAGTGCGTACGATGTGGTAGATGCATTGGAATGGAGGGGTGATACGTCCATTTTGCATCATTCTTTTATGTCAATAATTGTTGCATTATGGTATGTTATTACACGTTATATCACAATACTTGTGCCTTTTCTCTTATTTTATTAGGTTTACATGAAGAGGGAGAATGCCGGTAGTTGGAATTTTGGACTGGAAAAGGAGCAAATATTAGAGACCTATTCTGCACAACTCCAAAAGTCCTCAAACTTCATGGAGATCAGTTTTGGAATATATTAAGAATATTGGGCGAAGAAAGAACCAGAGAGGGGCCACCAGTCAGACACGAGGGTGGAGGGCGCGCCCTACCCCCCCTGGGCGCGCCCATGCCTCGTGGGCCCCCTGGCAGGCCCCCGACTCCCATCTTCTGCTATGTGGTGTCTTTTACCCTGGAAAAAATCATAGAGAAGCTTTCGGGATGAAGCCCCGCCATCCCGAGGCGAAACCTGGGCAGGACCAATCTAGGGCTCCGGCAGAGTTGTTCTGTCGGGGAAACATCCCTCCGGGAGGGGGAAATCACCGCCATCATCATCACCATCGATCCTCTCATCGAGAGGGAGTCAATCTCCATCAACATCTTCACCAGCACCATCTCCTCTCAAACCCTAGTTCATCTCTTGTATCCGATCTTTGTCTCAAAACCTCATATTAGTACGTGTGGGTTGCTAGTAGTGTTGATTACTCCTTGTAGTTGATGCTAGTTGGTTTATTCGGTGGAAGATCATATGTTCAGATCCTTAATGCTATTCAATACCCCTCTGATTATGAACATGAATATGCTTTGTGAGTAGTTGCGTTTGTTCCTGAGGACATGGGAGAAGTCTTGTTATAAGTAATCATGTGAATTTGGTATTCGTTTGATATTTTGATGAGATGTATGTTGTCTCTCCTCTAGTGGTGTTATGTGAACATCGAATAAATGACACCTCACCACGATTCGGGCCTAGGGGAAGGCATTGGTAAGTAATAAGTAGATGATGGGTTGCTAGAGTGACAGAAGCTTAAACCCTAGTTTATGAGTTGCTTCGTAAGGGGCTGATTTGGATCCATATTTTTCATGCTATGGTTAGGTTTACCTCAATTCTTCTTTCATATTTGCAGATGCTTGCGAGAGGGGTTAATCATAAGTGGGAGGCTTGTCCAAGGAAGGACAGCACCCAAGCACCAATCCAACCACATATCAAATTATCAAAGTAACGAACGTGAATCATATGAGCATGATGAAAACTAGCTTGACAGTAATTCCCATGTGTCCTCGGGAGCACTTTGCTTTATATAAGACTTTGTCCAGGCTTGTCCTTTACTACAAAAAGGATTGGGCCACCTTGCTGCACCTTGTTTATTTTTGTTACTTGTTACCCTTTACGAATTACCTTATCACAAAACTATCTGTTACCGATAATTTCAGTGCTTGCAGAGAATACCTTACTGAAAACCGCTTGTCATTTCCTTCTGCTCCTCGTTGGGTTCGACACTCTTACTTATCGAAAGGACTACGATAGATCCCCTATACTTGTGGGTCATCAAGGGGCGCCTTTATATGAGTGCAGGCTGCGTTGCATTCACATCGTGCTGCCTCTTTTCCCCGTCCTCCTCCCACTACTTCCCTCATGCATTCAGGATGCTAATTGAAGGAGGATGCATCATTGGTCATTCAACATTTCGGGAACCGCTACCCTCTCGCTCATCTGCATTAAAGCCGTATCGGGAACTGTCTCGGTTTTACTAGTAGTTGTCAAATCGAATACTAGTAATGCGCCGCCTACTGCACGCCTGACTGAACACGCCTCCTCGCCTCCATCAAATGCCTCCGTTAAACCCGCATGCAAACCGAGAAACCTACTCCGACCACACATCCGTTCATGAGCAGGCCGGAATTAAACACAACGTCGACCGAGCTCCTCCCGTCCGCCCTGAGTTTAAATGAGGCCATACGCCAGCCAAGCTCCTACCGTGTGCCCTCTATTTAAACGAGGCCAGACAGACATCACGCCAGAATCGCACCCCTCCGCCGCTCCCCCATCTCCTCCTTCACCATTTTCTCCACTCTTCGATTGGCTTCCGAGGAGCCGTTCTTTGGCATACTACCCAGTTGGGTGGCCCGCCGAGCCCTCCGGATACAAGCGAGGCCGCTCGGTGCTTCACCAACCTCGCTTGGCCCGACGGAGCCAGTTGCCGCCCCAAGCCGGCGCGTGGTTCAGCAACTCGCTACTCCAGTTCAGCTCGATGAGGAGTGGCGAGTTGCTCCACGCCGGCACGGGCGTCGTCGCTGCCGCATCGTACCGCGCCACCAGTGTCTGCGGTGGTCGTGCCTCCCATGTCTGTGGGCGCACCTCCCGTGCCTGCTGCAGCACCATGCTGGCAGAGACAGAAGTGGGGTGCGTGGAGAGCGACGAGTCGGTGGCCAGCTTCTCCGTGTTTGCCACCATCATCGAGGAGAAGTAGAACACAGGAGGCCGTCACCACTTGGGTCCCATGAAGGCCACCACCGCCACTTGGGTCCCATGAAGGCCACCGCCGAGGCGACGACTGCGTATACAGGTGGTTTCTTTGCTGCTTCGTCTCTTCCGAGGACCTTCGTCGACCCCGCAAGTGTCTGCCGGACATGAGGAAGGCAAAGAGATCCGCGGGCAGCCATTTAGATTAGGTATTAATTATATCACGAGAGCCGGATTATCACCACTTAGTTCATGTAAATGTAATGAAATCCATCATGTTTATATGAAGATCCAGCTTTTTTATACGAAATCCGTCTTGCTTATATGAAATCAGTCCTTGTTGGCACGAATTTCCTCTGGTTGGATAAAGTTGTGAAATTGTATGCCGCTGGCGTTGGCTGTCAATGACGGAAGGAAGCGGGAGGCAATTTGCTGGCTGCCATTTGAGATGCTCTTATGCTGGAAATAATAGAGTCACATCCAATCCATTTGAGTTAATTGCGTGTATGATTCTCCGTCTATAAAATGTTAATTGCATGTATAGTGTACATGACTTGCAGGGTGGCTACAACTTCGTACAGAAAGTTAAAAAGAAACAAATCCATCCTTAATCTTGTATTCTAAGTACTCTGTGGGTTCCACTGTCATTACAGTAGCGAAAGAAGTATATATTAAATTATATAATATAAAAATCTAAAGTTAAAGACAGAATTCGAATTCAGGTCATCGTGTTGCGAGCATCCGGTGCTAACCAGTCCAGCACATGTTCGTTGTGGACGATGCTGGAGATATATCTCTATATCTACTCTTATACTCCCTCTGTTCCTAAATATTTGTCTTTTTCAGATTTCAAATGGACTACCACATACAGATGTGTATATAGACATTTTTTAGAGTTAGATTCACTCATTTTGCTCCGTATGTAGTCACTTGTTGAAATCTCTAAAAATACAAATATTTAGGAATAGAGGGAATAGAAAACAGAGTTGGTGATGATGGTGTGCCTGCCATCCTGCAATATAGGTCGTCGGATTTATATCTAACGATAGGAAGGAAACTATGGCAATTTTGCAAAAAGATACCCACACCCCTCTCCACATTTGCAAATAAGGCCTTCCCTCGTTCATCCTTTTCTCTCACAAGATAAATTACTCATACAAATGCATCTTGATGTTCCGTGCAACACACGTGCATCTAGCTAGTTTCTTTTAAAATAGTTACTGAGATAATTGGGTTGAAGTGATATATTTTATGTCTGCCCCGAATGATCTCAGATTCACTAGTAGTAACAAAGAAAATGTTGCCTTGTTAATTAACGGAAAATAGGGTGAAAAGTATCACATGAGGCCGGTAAAAACAAGGCACACTAGGTTTAGCACCATCATCACTGCAGTTATGCGCGTGATAGAAGTCTACATTCGAGGGGGCTATGGAGAGAAAGATGTCGAGTGTGTATGAGCGAGGCACAAAGACACAACTAGTGTGTGTGTGTGTGTGTGTGTGTGTGAGAGAGAGAGAGAGAGAGAGAAACCAATTGATAGATTAAGATAAAGATCAAGTTGTCACCCTTCTGCTCTCATTGTTGGAGGGTGGGGAGGGGGAGGGAGAGAAAGACGTATCGAGAGTGTGCGCACGGTAGGCACAGAGGCACAACTAGCGTGTGTGTGTGTATGTGTGTGTGTGTTTGAGAGAGAAGCCGATAGATAGATTACTATCAAG